>NW_027555736.1:4721051-5078551 GCF_003287225.1 Phascolarctos cinereus
ATTCTCTATCGATGGGGAGGGAGTTCAGCTAATCCTGTTCATGGAAGTCATTGCGCAGATGACATTGAACACTGGTATACCATAGCATGTTCTCAATGATATGAGCAGGTGTGCAACTAGGCAAAAGATAATGAGAAATAGTTAATTTTGTCCAGGTTATGCCAGGCCGGTAGATGGGCAGTCCAGTAAGCTAGCCCTTCAGCCCATATATCTTGGGCAGAAATGGTAGCTGGACAATATACTACTCCCCTTAACACCCTCTGTGACCAGCTGCACTGGCCTGCTTGTAATTCCTCTCACACAGCACTCCACTTCCTGTCTCCATATGTGAGATAGCCTCCCTCCTTATCTCCACCTCTTAGAATTCCCATCTTCCTTCAAGACTCAGATCAAAAGGCATCTTCAGTAAGAGGCCATTGCAGATCTTCCAGCTATTGGTGCCCCTCTGGGGTTATCTCCTATCTACCCTGAATGGATCTTGCATGTACCTTGCTATTTACATGTTATCTCCACCATTAGAATGTCAGGTCCTTGAAGAGAGGGACTATTTTTGTCTATTTCTGTATCGCCAGTCCTAATCACAGTGCCTGGTACATAGTCAGCACTTAATAAATGCCTGGTGACTGATTGGCTGCTATGAAAACTTCTGAATCCTGTGTCCCAGATCCCCAAGCTTTAGGACAGACCCAGAACTTCTGCCTCTTATCAAGGTGCTAGTGTGCATGTCAGTGTCCTATAAGGGAGAAATATGGATCTGGGTGCGTGGAACAGGGTAGAATGCTGAGCAGCCACTCCTGAGCCCTACACGTAGGGTGAGAAATGCTCCTTTTCTAGACATGAGAGCCTTGTCAGGTGGGCCCAGGGAGAGAGCCTTGGACGTGAAGCTCAGAGACCTGCCTGCCTCATCCTACCTCTCAGGTCTTACTTGACACCTCTGCCCTTTGCATGTTCTGTGCCCCAGCCAGATTAGACTGCTTTCTGTCTCCTCCCAGCACTTTCCAATCATGTATGTCACAGTGCAACATCACAACATCAGAGTCCTACCGCAAGAAAAGCCAGCTTCCTCATTTTGTAGATTATACCCTGAAGGCTAGACAGGGGAAGTGACAAGTCTGAGGTCACATAGGCTCTAAATGACTGAGGCAGAATTTGAACTCAGGTCCCCAAACTCCAAGCCAGTGCTTCTTTATCTGTATCCCGCTACCTCCTTTCCTTTGTCCACCCTAGCAGGCCCTCCTTCACCCGCTGTGCTCTCAGCCATTCCTGAAATCTCAAATCAGCAGCCACTGCTTGTCATGTGAAGCCTGCCCTGGTCTACACTGACCAGTAGAGTGGGACACAGTGATTCCCAAAGGAGCACACAACTGCATAGATCTAATCTCACTGGAGAGCTATTTTAGGAAAGAAAGCAGTGCAGAGAACTGAGAGAAGGGACACCTGGTTTCTGTTCCCTATTCTGCCCTTGTTCCCTGGGTGAGCCCAGACCAGGGAAAGAAAAGTGTCTCCCTCTCTGCACTTCAGTTTCCTTCTGTGTAAAAGGAAAGGCAGATTATCTGTGAGGCAGCCTCCATTGCCAACAATCTGTATGGGACTCTGTGGCTGGCACCCACACTGAACAATTCAGTCACATTGGGATTAGTTAGTCAATCCTCTCTGGTCTCCTTCCTTCCATGTGAACTGGTGATTTCAATGGCCTAGGGAATTCTGGGGATGGAAATGCCCTTCCCCAAAGCAGATGGGCAGCTATCTAAACTGGGGAGCTATAGAGGGCTGCCTAGGGCACTGAATGATTCCGTGACTTGTCTATGGTGGTCACAGTAATTTTGTTTCAGGACCAAGATCACCCCTTTTGTTTGCCCCTCAACTCTGTGTCCCTGGAGCCTGGCACATTGGATGTTTTTAAGAAATATTTGTTTACCTGAATTAAATCTTAAGTCAGACCTGGCATCTGTGGCCTTTCTTTTTCTTCTTCTGGTGCTTCCACACAGCAAATGGCTGCTCCAGAATGGTGTTGGGAAGTCATAGAATTCTTTATTGGTTTGATGAAGGAAATGGCTGTTTCTCTTTTGATTAGAGAATGATAGTCAATACATAAGTGATGGCTAGCCCTTTTGCGAATTCTAAGGTGCTCTTTCTGAGCTGCTCCTTAGGCAGAACTTCTTTCATCCTGGTAAAGCCAGAGCTCATCAAAGAGCTGGGCCCAGGCTCCAGGAGTAATTAGGCCACATTGGCAGTGCTCACTCACTGCGGTATAGCCTTCCAAAAAGAGCCACTGATTTCATTGCATCTGTACTTAAAAATCCAGCACAACCTTATAGACTTTGACTCATTAGAAGGGGCAGGGAGAGAGGAAAAGGGGGAAGGAGGTAGTGAGGAAGAAAGAGAGAGAGAGAAAGAGAAGGAGGGAGGTAGAAGACGGAGGCAGGCAGGGAGAGAGAGGACACTCACACCAACCCTTTATCTAGATTGCTCACTAAGTAAGTTCAATGGTATCTCAGGAGAATTCTTATGACCAGGAATTTCACACATACACATACACGAACACACACACACACCCACACACACACATACGAGCTGAGGAAGTTCATGGTTGATAATGGGGTACACAGAGTACAGGTTCCTCAAGGGAAAAAGCATCTTTATTTAGAGCATTTAATCTGGTCCCAAAAAACTATCTTTGGAAGAAACAGGCCATATTCAACATTGGACTACATCATGACAATTTGGGTCCCTGACTTACCCTTACTCCACTGTCAGCTTCATGAGGTCAGGGACTCCATCTTTTCTGTCTTTTCATCCTTCAGTGCTTGCCCAGAGGAAGCCCTGAATAAATATCGTTGGAATAGAATTGAAGTCTCATGAATAAGTGATTTGGAGCAGCTTTTGAATATGACCAAGATTTGATGAGGTTGTGTGTGTGTATTTGCACATGCACATGTGTGTATGTAAGATGGAGGGTCAAGGTGGGAGCTGAATACATGTGACAAAACTGAGTTTCCATACATTCTTCCCAATGTCTGCTGCTGCTCCACCTTGATCCAAGAGACAGCACCTAGCTCATCTTTCTTCCTCCATGTTTTCCAACAAAGGAGCCTTAAGCTTATGCCCTATAGACTGTCAAATCTGGAGAGAGACACCTATGTGCCCATCTAGACCTACTCCTCCAAATGAACACACAGTAGGAAATTTTGTTTCCAGATATGTTGTTGGAATTAATTTGAAATTAACAGAAAATAATGCTTGCTGATTGAAAAAAATAAATAAAAGTTAAGAAAGGAGTCTTCTTCTTTTCCTTACAATGAATACGCACATTATCAGACTACACTTGGCATTCCCATCCTTACCTTGATCTCAGTCAACTCTTTGCCCCACCTATGCTAATAAGAGTTATGGGGCTGGATTTGAATTCAGGTCCTAGGATTCTCAATCCACTTCTACGCATTTGGAGATTCCTTATTCCCTTGATGTCATGTGGATTTTTGATGAAAAATAAAAGCAACTCTTTGATATGTTGCCAGACCATTGATTTCTTCAGTCTGGTCTGATCTAACAAGCAGCAACTTCTCCTTTGAGCAAAACACTGTGCTCAACATGAGGGTTACAAAGTCAAGAGGAGCAATAGACCTTGCCTTTCTGCTGAAGAGCTACAACATGCAACTGCTAAGTACAAAGATGATAGCACATGGAGGAAGAAGAGAGAAGCGCCAAAGAAAGACCTCACACACAGGAGGATGAGAGTCGAGTCAGGAAGAGGCCTACACATGCACCAGGAGCAGATGAAGACAGAGCACATTCCAATCATGGCAGAAAGCCTGGACAAAGAGATGGAGGGTCAAGTTCAAGAAAGACAGTTTAGCTGGTACAGAGACTATCTGAAGGACAGTAATATGTTTGAAAAGGAAGGCAGGAGGCAGGCTTTGAAGGACTTGAAATGACAAGCTAGGGTGACTGTATCCTGTCCCAGAGACAATAGTGACTGAAGCTTTCCAGCTAGGGAGTGATAAGGTCCAACTTTGCTTTAGGAAGATTATTTTGACCATTTTGTGAAGGAAAGATTAGAGAAGAGAGGAAGGAAGCTGGGAGTCCAATGGAATGGTGTGGTCAGTAGTCCAATCAAGACATGATGAGGTTCTGAATAGGATAGTGACTGGGTGAGTGGAAAAAAGAGGACAGACACTAGAGATATCATAGAGATAAAACGAATGAGAGTTGGCAACCAAGTGAGCATAAGAGGTAAGAAAGAGCCAAGCATGAATCTGAGGCCGCAAAACTCAGAGCCTTGGAGGGTAATGGTGCCTTCACCAGAAAAGTTTGGAAAGGAGGCAAGTTTGAAGAAAAATAATTCTTGGACAATTGAATTGAGCTCTCTATGGGACATCTAGTTGGAAGCATTTAGGCAGTTTGTAGCTTACAACTGAAGTTCAGGACATAAATTATTGCCAAGTATGTAGACTTGGAAATGATCTTTATAAAAATAGCAAATGCACCATGAGTGCTGATTGGATCAGGGCATCACTGACCTTTGGGAATGAATGGCTCCTTCCTGCCCAGAACCTCCAATCTCATTTTCCTTGGGCACAGCCCCCACTGTTATCCTGGATCCAAGTGAATTGTGGTCCTTCTTCCTGTTTCCAAGCTTCACCTTCTTCTGCCCACCAGCTTCCTGCCATAAGTTATGATGCCCTTCATCCCCTGCCATCCTCTTTATCCATTGTTTTAATGTTGGGCTCCTTCTGCTTTGTTGTTTAAGAAATAGGCCATTATTGGTAATAAACGTGAGCATAGGGAATCACCCTCAGGTCCCATGACCATTTTCTTACAAGAGAAAGCAGGTCCCCCTGCCCTCAGAACACCAATGGCAGCCTCTTGGCTGGGGGAACCATGCAGACATCATCTGCTCATTTCAGCTCAGACTCACTCCTGCTCTCCATACTTGCTGGAAGAGTGATGCCCTGACTCCTTCAGTTTTGCTAGTAGTCCCTTTGGAGAGCTGCCATGGCAAACTATGTGTGGGAGGTTGCTGCTTGAGAGCTGGCTTTCTCCTTCCCTCTTAGAATCTTGACTGTCATACCCAACTTCCTTTTCCTTATCTGACTATACTCTTGCCCTGTCCAAGAGGCAGCAGGATACAGGACACAAAGCACTAGACTTCACTTCATGAAGACATGAGCTCAAATCTTGCCTCCAATACTTACTAGTTTTGTGGCCCTGAGAAAGTCACTTGATCTCTCAGCCTCAGTTTCCTTACCTGTAAAACAGCGATAATAGTAGCAACTGCTTCATGAGGTTGTTGAATAACTCCAAAGAGGTTTTTTGGTAAGGTGCAAACCTCAAGGCACTCTAGAAATGTTACTTACATTATTATTGTCTCACCAATGGCTTTCTTCTTTTCCTTGAGTCCTTTTCTACCTTTTCTCCCTCCTCTTCCTCTCTGGGTCCTTCTCCTTATCCCCATTCTTCTTACCCTTCAGCTCAAGTCCTCCTGCTGCTGCTCCATCTCATTCTCCTTCTCTAGTTCAGTCCTTTCTCCCATACACTCTCTTGTCTTTCTAGTGATGGCTTTGCCACATCCCTAGAGCATCTTTGAAAGGTCTCAGTTCCAGAATGGCTTCCCCAGGCTTCTCTGGTCTTAGGCATTCTGCTTTGTATTTTCCACCTGGACTGTGTCAAGAACTAGGAAGGCAAGCACCTAGAGGACACTTGTCTAGCCAACCTTCTGGTGGGAGGAGGGAAAAACCAAGCCCTGATAAAGCCTGAATCATTTCAGAAAGGTGGCTTACAACAATTACAGGCACAGAGATCTTGAGCTGAAAAGGACCTCAGAGGTCATCTAGTTCAAGGCCCTCATTGTACAAATGAGGAAACCAAAGTCCAGAGTAAGTGACTTGCCCAAGGTCTCTCAGGAAATAAGTGAAAGAATATGGATTTGAATTCAGATCCTGTGACCCCAAGTCCATCAGTCTTTCCTGTACGCTCTGTTGCCTCTTGCCATAAGAAAAGTAGACATCGTGTCCCAGCTGTTTAATTTTCTGCCTAAGATTCCCCAAAAGATGCAAGTGAGATTCCAGTTGCCCAGTCACTGAGGTGTGGGAAAGCAAAGAGTGAGAGAAACAGATCAGAAACAAATCTGGGCTGACTCTTGCACAAGACCCAGGTTTCTTACAACAAATGTTTCTCTTCAACTAGCTCAGCTGCCTTTGGGAAGGCTCAGAGAAGTCAGAGTCAGTGACAGCAAAGTTAAATCCATAGCATGGAAAAGAGTATCATAACATATTGAAGAAGAAAGACTCTATAAGGAGTTTGTTTGAAGGGCCCAAGGCATCAATCAGAAAGGAACAAAACCAAAAGACAAGAGAAAAAAAGCAGGTAAATCCACTCTGCCAAGAAAAAGCGACAAGTCCATCTGTAAAATCCTAAGGATTTTTAGATGGGCATTCTTGTGCCAGGTTCTCATTAGTGCCCCAAGCTCAGTAACAATGACACCAGCAAAAGTAGGGGGGAGAGAGTGGTTTACCTCTAGCTCTCTAATTCACACAGAGACAATTTCTTGATGCACCAAGCCAATGTCAAGGAAATCTGGAAGTGTGGCCACCTGAGCATTGGCTTTCATCAGACTGATGGCCAGAAGCTACTCCACTTTACTCATTCCCTTGGATATTTCCATTCAACACTGGTGTTTCAATATAAAAAAGGAGGCATACACTGGAGACAAGTGATGAAAAAGACAGTTACTTCCTCCTTAGAGCTCCATGGGGAGCATCATATGATCTGTCAACATTCACCAATCATTCTTGTTATCCTGTCCCACTCTTTAGCAGGTCTGTCTACCTCATAACATGTGCATTGGATATGGAATCAAAACAAAGACTGATGAAAGAGTATGATGAAGTTCAAAAACATCTCTGAGCCTCAGAATTTAGCCCCCACATATTCTCCATAGTGGTTTATATCATCCAGAAAAAAATGATGCCATCATAATTTCCTCTAACCCCACTCTAATCAGGCATCTTCTGGTGTTGTTCCTGGTATTGTTAGAAGGTTAAACATCTTCAAGGAAGACAGAAGAGCTTAAAAGAGGAGAGATAGTGATCTTAGGAGCCACTAATTGCAGCAGGAACTCAGAAACAGCAGTGGATGAGAAGAGAATGTCAAGGGATTAAAAATGGTCTATATGGTGGCAGTGATAGAGTGGACACAACAGCTATAGAAGCTTGCCAAACATTGTGTTAAGTGTTATGATCCAGATTAACTCTCCATTAGATAGAAAAAATGTCCACTAGTCCTTTCAGTCATCTACTCTGGAATCTACTCTGATTTGTCCATCTCCTTTTAAGACCAAGAACCTAATAATACAGTCTCCAGGAGTGTTCTAGCTACTGAAGGCATTGGGACCTGCTACTAACTGACCACTGTGCCAAACCTGGGATCCCATCTCCTGCTTACTAGCCATGTAATACCATGAGCTCATAGAATACTCTCTTTACTGAAATGAACCAGATTTCCATTTGTAAAATCACATCAGCTTTTTGAAAATTATTACTAGATTCAAGAGGAAATGTTTCCGTGAACACATTATAATAGAGTGCTAATTCTTGTGATCATCTGCATGGTTGGGCCACAGATTCTTCTGGGAAAAGTATTCCCATATCAGTGAGAACTCAAACCCTAGCATGGTGCCTAGCACACCAAAAAAAAAAAAAACCCCAAAACACTTAATAAATATTTCCTCCAATGAAGATAAATAAATGGATTTTTCTCATTCACCATTTTAAAAATGAGTTTTTAAGTTTAATTGAAAAAATAGTTAAAATCCAGGGAATATTTATGTAGGATGGCAAGGATGTGGACATCTTATTTGAGAAAAATCACATATCACCATATAATGAGGGGACTTCCTTCCACAATGGAGAATAGTGAATCAATCAATCAATAAGCAATTGTAAGTTCCTACCATATGCCATGCACTGTGTTAGACACTGAAGATACAGAGTCAAAAATGAAACACGTCCTGCTCTTGAGCAGCTTGTGTTCTACAGGGAACATATCTATTGAGGATCTATTCTGCCACGATGAGAAGGACAATGTAGAAGCCAAGAAGAGGAGAACAGCTCTTGAAGAGACTTCTCATCTCAGGATTTTGTTTTAACTTTAATATAGTTTCTTTGATAAGGTGATTACCCTTAAACCTTCAGGTTCCAATGAAGCACCTCTTTAAACATAATTTTCCCCAGGCATCACTTATGTCCCTTCTCACCTATCTTCTCTCCCTGACCTACTTCTCAAAAAATGGTCCAGAAAGCAATTGTCCTCCATGACTGTTCTCACATTCAGAAAAGGAAGTAGCAAAATTGGATTTGGGGATTTAGAAAGAGTGTTTGTTTGTTCAAGTATTTCTTGAGAAAGCTGTCAAAAACAAGCATGTCATAGAGATAAAAGTGATTTTAAGTTTGTCAAGAAATACTTTCAGGATTTTCAAAAGAAACCCTGGAAGATTCTGAGCTGAGAAGTCAAGGAGAAAGAGAATTTTGTCTTTCACAATTCATCTGGGCCAATTGACTTCACAGGTAAATTTTAAAATATGAGGTATTGCCGTGATATCAGTCTTCCTCTGGATATTCCCATTAAGCAAAGACGTTTTAGAAAAGAATTATTTTGCAAACAATTAGTGTCTTGAAATCCAAATCCTTAAGTGACTCATTTATGAGTTCCATGCATATTCATTTTATGCTTTTCCCCATGGTGAGAAACAAAATGATCCTGAAAAGCCTCTCTCTATTTTTGATATTTCATCACCGTAATTTAACGCTAAATTAAAGTTCAAAAAGCCTTCATTATTCAGAAGGGTTTTGTTCTGTTCATTTCCTCTTTGGGCAGCATCCAACTTCATCCACCTTTTTTTAAAGAGCTGACATCTGCTTGGCTCAGTACTGTGTATGGAAGTATTGTCACTGCTTATAGCTAACTGACTTTTAGCATTTTCACTGGAGAAACCAACATGAAAAAGAAAAGCCTTTCAATAAAGAATCAGCAAAGTCAATTACCAATTTGCTGTTAAAATCACCCCAACTCTCTTGGAGGTCAAATAAAAATATGGTGGAGTTTTAAAGACAAAGGCCATTTTGACTCTCAGAATCCTTCAATCACATTTGGACAGCTCCTGGTCCTGATCTAGTATAACCTGCCCAGGTTCAGACACAGCTCATGAAAAGCTTGCATTCATAGCATCATAAATTTGTAGCAAGAATATACCTTAGACAACATCTAGTATAATGCTCACATTTTACCAAGGAGATAATGCTGGCCGGAGAAGGTGAAGTGATTTGTTCAAGGTCATACAGAGAGCAAACAACTGGGTCTTGACCCCAGATACTCTTTCTAAATCCAGGACCTTTTCCTCTGAACCATGCTTTTAGGTAGTGTCTTTTATTCCTTCACAAGACCAAAATCACATGAATAACTCTGGGACCAACATGACCTAAAGACTGACCAGTAACAAAAGAAATCCCCTCTAGAGAGAGGTAAGATAGGTCAGGCTCTCAAAGAGCTGACATAAAACTAGGAGAAGGAGGAGTGACTCTCTTGCCCCAGGTATTAGAGGACCAACATCCAGGGGTTGAGGAAGAACATGCCTCCTGCCTGCCTCTTGGTTTCTGGGTTGTTTTTTTAATTATATAGGGCACACTAACTCCCAGGAACCCTTTATCACAGCACAACTTTTCTGAGGCTTGCATTCCTCTCCACCCACAGAAAAGCATGGGATAGACTGACATAAGGGTCATCCCCCATTCCAGTGGGACTGCACCCATGGTTCAAATGACTTCTGTAGAAGCTATCTCCCATGAACCACTGAGTTTCTCAACTGCTATTCTCCTTCCTTCATTATAGATACTCTCTTCAGTATTTGGAGTTTTAAAAATAGATTTTTTTAGCTACAGGAATAGGAATGACATTTAAAATTTCCCAATTCCCAGAGAGAGAGAAAGAGAAAAATCTGCAACAAAAAGCAAAACATGAAAGTAGAGAATCTTTGCAAAGTTCTACTTACATCCACAGCTTTAAAAACAGCCCACATTCCCTACAGCTTAGTTATTCTTTATGTCATGGGCACTTCCCAAACTAACCTCTGAGGCAGTCAAGGCAGGTATTATCTCCATTTTGAAACTGAAGAAATAAGCTCAGAGGAGTTAAACCCCTTTCCCAATTGGGTTGACAATAATTAGAAAGCCTGGAGCTGGGACTAGAATCCAGGTCTTTGGACTCCCAGGCCCCTCCTTCACTACTTCTCTCACTTGAAGGCAGTGAAAATCCTTACTGTTTCAGTGCTCTCTGGGATCATATTCCATAGTACCGAACCACCCCATAGACTTTGACCTCCTCTCCAAATAGCTTTAGTGGATTATGTGTAGTGAGTGACATTCACTGACTAATGAAGATAATGGCTAAGCAGGGTCAGTTTCGCCCTTGGTCTTTTGCTCTCTGGCTTTATGAATTAGAGAAGTCAGTTGATGATTTTAAGTCTTCACTTTCCTACTTGGTAGGATGGGTAAATTATGCATAACCTCTACTTCTTTCAGAGAGGAATGTGGAAGATTAGTGAGCCCATGTTTGAAAAAGCTTTGAGGTCTTCTGATTTTAAAATGAAGGATAATTATACTATATGGTCATTGTTATTCACCCACTAGGCAAAAGAAAATCCTTATTTTTCTGAGTTGACCCCATGACTATATTGATGAGACATATCTTTGAAAGGGTTAGTGGACGGATCATTCAACAATGCAGGGATTCATGTTCCAATGAAAACCAATATGTTCTGTATTTACCTCAAAGACGGAGGCCATTTATCCTGAACTCCCAATAGGGGCAGGCCACAAAAAATAGAAGACACATGAATGTATGAGCAAAGCGGGTATTTTATTAACACATTGAAATGCAGAGCTCATGACAAGGAAAGAAGAAGGTGATGACAAGTGAGGATCCATGAAATAGGGTTATGATCTGACACCATACAATATAGAATATTTGCAAACTTCTGCTTATAGATGCAACTTTATATACAATATATTTTATATACAAATATACAATATACGACCACACATTTTGTCTCCATTAGGTGCCTCCTCTGTGCCAAGCTCTATGCTTGATGTTCGCAAGATCAAATTTTTAAAAAGACATCCTTGTCTTCATGAAGTTCACAGTCTAATGGGTCCTGAGATACAACACCCAAGGACAACTACACACAATATTACATGATAAGTGCATGGGAGAGGTTTGAAGGGGAAAATCCAATAGATAAAGGAGGTGAAGGAGAGTGAAGAGTTGAGGTAGAATGAGGTCTTGAACTTAATTGATAAGAAGCATATTGGGATGAGTTTTTTGGGAGCCAGTGAGCTCAGTCACAAAAGATAATCAGGCAAGGGCTGTATTTCCACTTGGCAGGTGGAACTAGTTAGTTTCAGGGTCACAAAACCTAAGTTTCAAGCCCAACTCTGCTCCTTTCTGCCTCACCACACTAGGGAAGCAATGTGGATAGAGTGCTGCACTCAGATAAAGGAAAACCTAAACTAACTTTGTGGCCCCAAGAAAACCTCAGTTTCCTGATCTGTAAAAATGAGAGGACTGCATTAGATGGGCTCTAAGGTCCTCCTCCAGGAGCCTGTGGCCCTAGCCCCCATGTGACGTGGGATGCTCTGAGCTTCAGTGTCCTCATCTGTAAAATGAAGAGTTAATACTAAATGACCTCTAGGTTCCCCTCTAATTCTGAGCCATGAGCTTTTACTCTTACTTCAGAACATTCTGCAATAATCACTCTGAGAGACCACGAATGAGCTCAGCAGGTTTCCCAGCTTACCAGCAAAGTCAGAGGTACTGGATGGCCCTGCCAACCTAATATCAATCCTGTCTGGCTGGTTGACCTAATGGAGGGAGCTGGCAGACATCGATTGCAGGGTAATGGTAATTGTTGACTCCTAACCATTCATTCCTCCTCCTTAGAGGAGATGGGAAGTGGAGCAATGTGACAGTATATGTGTATCACTGTCTTCAGAAGAAAGGGGGAAAAAATCCAAGTCTTAGAGACCAACCTTGCCCAATGTGCTGGTTTACATTAGTCTATGGACTCCTCAGAAAAGAGCAACACAATGAATTGTTACACACATTTTCCTGGAGGTAGATTGAATTCCACCAAGCTTATTATCTCCAAGACAGTGAAGCATCCAGACAAGAACCATTCTTCCTTTCTGCTTATAAAGACTAGGCAAAGAGGCTTTGGGATGTGAGATTTTTCATGTTCCGCTTGCCAGGAGTGGTGAGTTTATTCCAGGGAGGAGGTCCAACAGACTTCCCTAGGGGTCCATATGGTCCAATCTGGAGCCTTCCTTGGGAGATATTGCTAGTGTGTGCCTAGTGATTGAGCTTACAGGCAGCCTAGCATTGGCATTCATTCCCATATGACCAGCTCAGCTTTTTTTTTTAAGTTTCTGTTTAAAGGAATACTTTATATTGTTTTATTTGTTTGTTGTTGTTTGGGGGTTTTGGTGAGGTAATTGGGGTTAAGTGACTTGCCCAGAGTCATACAGCTAGTGAGTGTTATGTGTCTGAGGCCAGATTTGAATTCAGTTCCTCCTGAATCCAGGGCCACAGCTCTATCCATTGAGCCCCCTAGTTGCCCCTTGGTATCATTTTAAAGCTGCACATGTGCCATTCTTCAGATACTTTGCTCTTGCCATGGCCAGCTCAGACTTCTGGTGAGTCTCTATTCCTTCCTGTCTTGGCTAAATCTTGCTGTACTCAGGGCTTGGTCTTCCTGGAATTACATTCTGGGCCAACTTGTCTTTGGTCTCCCATTCCACTGCAGCCATGTCTCCCACCCCACTTCAACCACCCCTCCTCCCCAATCCTAGCCCTGTACACAGCCCCACAGGATGGCGCCTTGCACATAGCGAGAGCTCAGTAAAAGCTTCTTAATGATGATGACATCACAGACATGGACAATTCCAATTTTAAGGAATTTGAAAATACTGAGGATGCCGAGTAAAAAGAGGCAAAATACCTCCCATCTACACTGCACTTCAGGGCTCACCAAGGGCTTTCCATGTACTAACTCACTGGATTTTTCCCAACAACCCTGTGAAGTTGGTGCTGTTATTATCCCTATGTTACAGATTAATAAACCAATGCTAGGAGAGGTTAATGACTTGCCCAAGGTCACTTAGCTAGTAAGATTCTGGCTCAGCATTGGAAATCAGGTCTCTTGAGTCCACAGCCAGTATTCTAGTTAGTAGTCCACCTAACCACCATTAGACAAAGGCAGACACCTAAAATTTGTCATCTTTGCTTCCATCATACTTTCTGGTTTTCTGAATAGGCAAGAACTCCTTTCAGCAATAATTTTTATGCCATTTATTTTATTTTTTGTTTTGTTTTTGTTGTTTCAGGCAATGGGGTGAAGTGACTTGCCCAGGGTCAGCTGGCAAGTGTTATGTGTCTGAGGCTGGATTTGGACTCAGGTCCTCCTGAATCTGGGGCCAGTGCTCTATGCGCTGTGCCACCTAGCTGCCCTGTATGCCACTTATTGTAAACAAGTATGAAGCATCATTTTATGGCTCGGAAGCAAGATAAAAACTAATGACATCTCACGTTTACAAGGGGCATTAAGGTTTTCCAACATTTTTCCATAGAATATTTCATGGAAGAAAGGGTCTGGATTTGGAGTCAAAGGATCTGAGTCCAAATTCTGGCTTGATGACTTTCTATCTACATGACTGTGGAAAAATCATTGTATCCCTCTAAGCCTCAGTGTACTCATCTGTACAAGGGCTAGATAACTGCCAAGGCCCCTTTTAGTTCTACTTCAATGAATGGTTATTATTATTATCCCCATTTTTCAGACAAGGAAACTGAGAGTCAGGAATTTAAACAACTTTTTCAGTGTCACACAGCAAACTAGTGAGTATCTGAGGCAAGACATGACCTCGATTTGTCCTGACTTCAAGGATACGGCCTGTAACATCATGATTTCTCTGTAGAGTGTGCAGCCTCTTTATATCCAGGCCTCTAAAACATTTCCATTTGGAATGAATCATGAATCATGGGTAGGAACTGGACTAGGCAAACTTTGAGGTGCCTTCTAGCTCTGAGATATTATGATGCTGTGATGAAATCCACTTCTGGGGGAGGGGGATCAGAGTCGGTGGGGTGCAGGGAGCTGGAGTGAAGATTAGAAGAAGAGATCAATGAATGTCAAATGAAGTAGAATTCTTCCTCCGACTAGCCATGACCTTTGAAGTGATGGGCCAGTTAGCCCTGTTCCTTTTGTGGGACCTTGAATATATGGCTAAGAGCACCACAGTACCCATTTCCAACCAAAAACCTTGCAAATCCTTTTTTATTTTTATTTTTTTAGCCTCAATAGTAGTGTGGCTGCAGGTTGTGGACTACTGCAATCTCCAAAGGATGAACTTCAACATCACCCAAAGGGTAATAGAAAGGAGGCACCCAGAAAGTACAATCAAGCTACTATGTATCCAGCACTAGGAATTAAGCAGGAGAGGTGGAGGATCATTAAAAAAAGAAGACAAGTGAACGGGCTGAGCAATGGCTTGTCCCCTTGTACCACTGGACTTGTCAGGTTGTCAGGAGACCAGGAGGAAGGCTCTAAGCACAAGAATGTGATTGGGAGTTACACAAGCCTGAGGGCCCGGAGAAGCTGTGATCTGCATCATTAGACACCTCCCCATGTTTATTGGACCTCCAAGCTATTGGTGTGTTGGGTTTTAAGGTCTAACACAGCAAGGTAAAGTGTTGTACCTCAGTTTTAGGTGTCACTATCCCAACAGGGGGCAATCCCTTATGCTAAAACTGTTCTTTATGTAAATTCTTCCAAAATTACATCAAATGAATTAGTTCCTGCTACACCAACTTTATTGGCTAGGAATTATCTACACTGAATTGACCTGGAATGAGAGATAACTGTGATTTTACTTAATATAGCACCAGAACCTAAAAAAATTAAAGAAGTCAGGGCTTAAGCTGACTCCATCTCCCTCAGCCGCATTTTTCTCTTCTGCGGGATGAGGGCATTTGCCTGGGCCTTTTCAGATCTAGGTCCTATAATTCCAAGAAATGAAAATGTTGATTAAGAAGTGAAAAGAGGGCAGATCTCTAGTTTCCTGAAGGTAAACACTTTTGCTAACATGCAAGATGTCTGCTTCTCCTCTCAGTACACACTGCTGGAGATGTTTGGTTACTCAGGAGTGATGAAGAAAGATACAGCCACCCCCAGCTCTCTGTAGCCTATAAGAATGACCTCTGCCCTCCCAGAGGATACATGGGGGCAAGGACAGCCAAAGTGGCTATGAAATGATTGCTTCAATGCTATAAATACAGAAGAGGCAAATATTTTCCCCATACTCTTTTCTTCAGTGAGAGTCACTTAACAGTAGAGAAAAAGTGCTCAGTTTTCCGGTCCCAGTGATTTCCTGTGGGCTTCATTATAAAGTTCTTTTGTTTATTGAAGGCTGGGGGAATTCAAAACAGTGTGACCAACTTCCCCCTTCTAAAATCTATCTAGCCACATCAAAGCAAAAATGACTTTTGCAAAGATTGTATTGCTTGTTTTGTTTTTCTCCACTTTATTAATAATGCATTGAGTGCGTTCATGACTTCCTTTCCCATTATATTCCATACTGAGCATCACTGAGAAATAGCTTTGAAACCTTCCCCCCTTACCTGATCCTTTGGCCTTGCTGTGCACGTACAAGTTTAAAGAAAGCGTACACCATAGCCTGCATTCAGATGTGTCCAACAAAGCTCCATTCCTCCTTCTGCCTTGCAAGCAGCCACAGATCATCACACTTAAAACCTCACGTGGGTCCAACGACCGGGGAATCACTTTTTAAAATGTGGTAGGTGCCTGTAAGGAAATGTTATTTTGTAGCAAGAAGTGACAAAGACGAGGAAAGCAGAGACACATGGGAAGATCTGAATGAATTGATACAGAGTAAAATCAAGAGAATAGCACATGCGTAATGCCTCTAACAGCATCTGAGAAACTATCGCTAAGAAAAAGCCAAATTTAGCGGAATTGAACCAGCCAATGATGGTTCAAGAGAGCAGACAAAGGAAACAGAGAGTCCAGGGCATAATGGGGCCCAACGGTCTAGCCAGGGTTTGTGCTTACTTTCTTTGCCAGGCAAGGGTCAGCTAGAGAGGAGGAGAGAGTTTGGGGTTTTTTTTTTCCTGAAATTACTGTGAAGTAAAGGCAGGATGCATCAATTTTTAAAATGTATTGGAAATGAGGTTGATTAGGGAAGCCCCAATTCAATATGATGAGCTTCTCAATCAACTCATTGGGTGTGAACCTTTGTCCAAAGGCCACCTCTGCCCTCTGCCCTTACACCTGGTCAGGAGACACAGGGCATTCCTCTAATTGGTCCCTAATGACAAGGCTGTCTGCAAGAGTATCGTATTCTGTCTGGGAAGACAGACTCTGGCTGGTCTCTAAAAAGGGAGCCAGACAATGGTTCAGCCCCTTTTCTTTTCCTGCACTCTCTCTCCCCTGGACTTTTAGACCAGGGAGAAACCAGAGGGGAGAGGGGGTTTCTCCACAAACTATGAGTAGAAAATGGCTCCTTTACAGAAAGTCCATGGAGAGTCAGAAGAACGTTCCTTTTCCTGGCCGCCTTCTTCTGTCTTTCTGTTTCTTTTTCTGAGAAAAGGACAGAAACTAGAGTCCATAAGGATGGACTTGCTGTACAAATGCAAGAGTTTCTGACTTTGACCCTTACCCCCCACCCACTTTCCCAGAGGAAAAGATTCCTTCCACAGAAGAGAACATCAAGAATGGATTATCCTGAAGCTAAAGGACTAGAAAGAAGTCACAGAGGAGACAGAGGAGAGATCTGGTCATTGCCAAATCTATGAACATGAATTGCTCAGACAGGCCTAAGCTGAAAAGAAAATATTTGTTGAGCAGGCCCCCAACATGTCCTTACCCTCCCAGCTTGGATCTAATGGGCAAATTAAGCACTTTGGATTGCTGTATTCGTTTTCATGGAATGAGGTCTTCTTACACATCTTCAATGAAGGATGAAATTAAGACTGTCTCATACCTGTCATCTTCAATGTACACTGAGTATACATGAAGGAGTCTGGGATTCCTGTCACCCACTTTGGGCAAAACCTAGATATAAGCCATAGAAGAGCTTTATTTGGAATATTTCCCCAACATGGCTGAGGTGGGGACCAGAGGCAAGGTGAGAAAATTTTCCCTTGGCATCAGTTCCCAGAATGGAATCCAGTCTGTGTTAGCCCAGAGCTTTGGTGGATACAGACTGAGAGGAGCTGGGCCATGAGTACCAGAATTAAAAAGAAAGGATGTCATCTGTCCTCACCTGTGCCTCATAGAATGAGCCTTCTGGCTCCCAGCATTCTCCCCTTCTTGAAATCATCTTCTGTTTGCTCTGCATATTCCTTGTACTTCCTTATCGCCCAAGAAGAATGCAAGCTTCTTGGGAGCCTGGATGGCTTCATTTTTGTCTTTCCATCCCCAATACCAAGAACATTGGTCACTTAACAGATATTTGTTGAACTGAATGAGATTGCATTCATCTCTGTAATGATTAGCAAGTGAAGTCTAGCACACGATTTCTAGAAAGAACGCATTTTAAAAACCTGCCTTCTGTTACCTACACGTCACCAACAAACGTATTTAGAGCCACTACAATGCGGAGGCTCCTGGACTCCAGGGTGAAGCCTTGTGAACAGGACAGCAGCAGGGAGCTGCTTTGTCAATATCCCCAGGATGCATCTATTTCATTTTGTGGATTTCCATTTTCATTCTAAAAGGGTTCTTGATATAACACTTTCCCAGGAGAGATCGCAGGGAGGGCAGGCACTCCCTCTGGGAGCCTGAGAGAAGAAGAGTTTTCACAAGAAGCCAGACTTCAAAATTCTCCACCTACTGATCAGATGGGTTTTCTGGGCTTTTGAGCTCCAGCCCTAGGCTCACCAGGGACAGTGTTGGAATTTCTGAAATGCTCAGAATCCTATGGATTTATGGCTAATGAGAACAACAAGCAGCTCTTGGGACGCACTAATAATTTCTTCTCCTGTCGATGGAAAGGTGGGAGTGGGGTGGGCAGGCTATAAAGCACTAGAAAGACAGTCAAAGCAGTGCAAAGAACAAAGACAGGAAACAAAAAGCCCAGAGTGAAACAAAATCACCATGATTTGGGTTTTTCCCATGACTAGAAACAGGAACTCAAAAGTTTCATTGGAAATGTCACATATTTGGCAGGGGGAGGGGAAGAGAGAGGGGCAAGGGATGATATTTGTAACCTCCTACCCACAGCATTTAATGCTGCCCCATGTTCAAGGTGATCTTTCAAATACAAGAGCACATGAACAGCTTCCAGGAAGAGAAGGATGTGACCAGCAGCAGACCAGAAGGTGTGCCTGCTCTCTGAGCCCTTCTCGGCTTCCTCTTTCACCCACCCCGTGCCGCCTCCACCACCGGGTATCAAGCGGATCTTCTCCAAGTTGGCTGTAAAATGACTTGGTTTAGAGATATGGCAACGCTCAATGATCACGTGTAAGTTACTGGGAGAAGGGGAAGCAGTGTGATCTGAGTAAGTGGAGGGACAATGCATTCCCCCCAACATTGTAAATCCTAAAAGTGGGGAAGCGGTAAGTGCGGCACACGGCCTCTGCTTTGCTGTCCATTTCCAATAGGTAACACTGCGGTCTCTCAATAGCATCATTCTGTATTTTTGAATGTTGTATATATTCTCTACCATTGCTTTCATGAAATAATAGGATTCGGAGCTGGGAGAGACATTAGAGGTCTGTGAGTCCCTTCCTCTGGGCCCCCGAATCTTCCAGAGGAAGAAACAGAAATCAAGGCTGGCGTAACTGTCCAGGGCTACACCAAAGCTGAGATTTGAATTCAGGTCTTCTCACTGGCATCCTTTGCTCCTGCCCCATGCTGTGCTGCCTAGTGTCTGGGCTCATCTCTGCCTCTCTGATGCCTACAATCCTTAAGATACAGTTTTGCTTTCCTGATGACCCCAGATCCCTGATCTGTCTGCCTAGCTGGAAAGCATGCTGACAGTAACCTGGACTCCCGCAGGCAGTTTCTTTTACTTTATCACATACAAACTTCTCTTCACTTTAAACTGGATTACAACTACAGTTACAAGTTTCTGTTTTGGTTTGGTTTGGTTTTGTTTTTGGTGAGGTAATTGGAGTTAGGTGACTTGCCCAGGGTCACACAGCTAGTAAGTGTCAGTGTCAAGTGTCTGAGGCCGGATTTGAACTCAGGTCCTTCTGACTCCAAGGCCGGAGCTCTAGTCGCTGCGTCACCTAGCTTCCCTGAGTTACAAGTTTCTGGATGACATGCTCTCTGAATGTATTTCAACACTGTTTTGTTTTTTTCAAAACACAGTTCTCGGCACAGACCAAAAGGCTCTAGATGTGGTCTGACTATATCCCAGTACAGTGGGACAATGAACTCCCTCATTCCAGACACTGAGCCTGTCCAGATGCTGGCTGAGGCCCCCCCCCAGCTTTGGGGGACATGGTAATATTGCACTGGCTCGTCTGCAGCTCATAATCTGCAGACAGCCCTCTGCCTTTTGGCCTGTGAATCTCTGGCTCGCCACATCTCACCCGTCTCATATTGAGGAAGTGGATTTCTTGAATCCAAGTACAAATCTCCAATTATACCTGTTCTGTTTCATATTGTTAGAGCCCATCCATCACTCCAGCCTGAAAGAGCTGTTGGGATCCTGATTCTGTCAGTCACCCTGTTCCCTGTCCCGTCCAGCTTTGTAACATTTCTATGTGTAATTAGGCAGAGTAAGTCAACATGTCTCCTGCATTGGTCGCTCCCACACTTCTTCCCCTTCCCTAAGGCTGACATTCATGAAGCCAAAGCATCAAAGGTCACACAGGGTGGGATCCTGGTCTAGCACTGGTCCACAGGGAAGCTTTTGTCTCTGTGTGTGTCCTGAGGTTGCAGGCTGAGCCAGCCAGGAGACCCCTGCCTAGAAAATCTCTCAGAGTGAGGCCAATTCTGATGCCTTGGGTCAAGGTTAAAAACAACAATGGAACGATTTTCTTTATTAAGATCCTGCTGCCCCCAGCCATGTGTTCAATATTATTCTCATCCAGCAGTATGGGTACTATCTCCAAAAGTACAAACCAAAGCCTACCCCACACTCCCCTGGCCCCACATCCTCAAAAATTCTCATTCCCATTTCCCTATAAAACAGAGGACCCATGACTAAAAGGGACTTGGAAAATCATCCAGTCTCCTCATTTAATGGAAGTCTAACAAGGGGAAGGGATTTGTCCAAGGTCATCCAGGTAGTTAGTGTCATAGAGTGAATTCAAACACAATTCCTGTGTCTTTTCTCTATGCTTGTCTCCCAGAAGTCAAAGGATAGTCAAAGAACCAGAAGGGAGATTTCTGATGATCCAGTTTAAATCCATCTCCCCCCAACAGCCTTCTCTAGAAGAAGAATCCAATGTCTGACCAGGAGAAGTCATTTACCCAAGGTCACAAAGGTGGCAAGTCACCTCAGAGGGTCCTCTGACACCGAATACAGGGGTCTTTTCTTACAATATGCCTCAGAGTTTCCCATGAGGGGGAAGATTCAGAGAATGTTCAGGCCAGATGGGACTTTAGGTATCACCTGCTCCAAAGTACATCAGTTGACATGGGGGATCAAGGACCAGAAAGGGCAAGGAATTTTCCCAGGGTCCCACAGGTAGCACGGTGAAGAGCCAGTTTTCAAGCTAAGGTCCTCTAACTTCCAGTTCAATGCCATCTCCACTACGTGGTTAGCTAGATGTCTGGGAGGTACAGTGGGTAGGGTATTGTGCTTGACCTGACCTGAGTTCAAACCCAGTGCCTGACACTTACTAGATATGTGACCCTGGGACAGTGACTTAAGTCCTATGAACCTCAGTTTCTCCATCTGTAAAATGAGGATCATAATGGCATCTATCTCCTGGGGTTGTTGGGAGAATGCCATGAGATAATATTTGCAAAGTGATTGGTAAACCTTAAAGTAGCATAGAAATGCTAGCAACCATTATGGTGCTCAGTTTAGCTCTTCATTAGGTAGGTTATCTGCCATCTCCATGGTTAGACCTCATTTTTTCCCTGAGAAAAGCAATCTTTTTGTCCTCCATTTCTTGAGCTCCTCAGGAAGTAATAACCTCGAATTACTGTAGAGAAGATGAAATGAATATGCCTTTCATTGACTCTAAGCTCCTTTACTTGGTTAGGCTGGACAGAAAAATCTCCAGAAAATCTGTGGCCTACTGGTAAGCTAAGTGTCTGTAATGGGGTTACTCATCCGTTCATTTCCTCATGCATTCATTCATTCATTAAACAGATATTTTCTCAGCCCTACTATGTGCCAAGCCCTGTGCTCATAAAGACAGAGGCATCAAGCTGAGCATTTCCTCTGAGAATGGTGGTGAATGGTAAAAGGGGCAGGACATGTGAGCCCTGTCTTGGACTAAGCTTTTGTCACTTTCAAGAGACAGATTCTGATTTCACTCAAATGCAGGTAGCAACAGTGAGGAATCTGGGCTGCCTTGGGTAACCATGGTGAGCTATTCTTCTGAGCTGAAGCCAAAATCTGGGAAAATGCCTTAAACTTCACTCTGCTTAAGGAGAAAACTTGTTTATCATTGTGGGCCTCCCTTGACAGCCTCGGAGAAAAGCAGCCTAGAATCCAGGCTCCTCACGCTCTAGACCAGACAAAGTGGAGCATGCTAGTTATACAAGAAGCTGTCTATGGGGGAGGGTGCAGAGGGATGACAGTTTATTAGGAAATATTCACCATGCCTGGAAAAGCAATATTGGATTTTATGACTACTTCAGGCCGGGAATTGTTGCTGGGTTTTGCACTCGCCGGCTGGAGCCATTTGGTTTGTAGAGCTCTGAACAAGCAATTTTCTTAGCTTATTCTTAGGAGATTGCTTTAAAAAACTTCTGTTAAGGAGAGACACAAGAAGTCAGAACAAATCCATCAGAGCCACGGATCAGCTGAAGGCGGGGTTCACGGAGTCCTGCTTCACAAGGCGCAGCGGAGGGGCTTTCACAGAGCTGTATCCCAGCAGCGGGGTGGCCTCCACTGACAGGAGGCAAAGCACCTGCTTCTCTTGCCCTCTCCATTCTAGCAGGTGTCTTTCCACATATTCTCCACAGAGGCTTCATGCAGTTCCTTGATGCTCTTCCTGATTCTTTTGATATCTCGAGGGGAGCAGAGAAGCCCTTGGAAATAATGAGCCATGTGTGCCCCATAAACACCTCTAACACCACGTCTTGTGGACCAGTCATCACTGATGACCTTTTGAGGTTAACAATGTTCCTTTTCAATGTCCTCTGGCTATTTGTTTCTTCTAAGAATGCTTGGCTTGGAATCAGGAAGACTCATCTTCCTGATGACTCTGGCCTCAGACACTTTCTGGCTGTGTGACCCTGGACAAGTCACTTCTCCCTGTTTGCCTCAGTTTCTTCATCTATAAAATGAGCTGGAGAAGGAAATGGCAAACCATTCCAGTGTCTTTGCCAAGAAAACCCCAAATGGGGTCGAGAAGAGTCAGACACAACTGAAACAACTGAACAACAACCGCAACAAAGAGCATGGCTCTCCTCAGTACAAACACATACAGGATCCCTGGGAGAACAGGGCTGTATAAGAGGTGGGCTTTCTGTGTTAGAGCAGTCCATACAAGCTCTGAGAAGCCTTACCCTGTCTTTCATCTATCAGACAAGTCCCAGGTCCCAGAGCAAGGCTACATCTCCATGTAAGGGTTCCAGGAAGAGTGGGACATGATTCTCCAATGTTGTTTGCTCGCTATCCCTTCCCATTTGCTCCCCCTAGTATTATCAGTTGAGAATCAATTGAGTCAACAAGCCTTGAGTAGCCTTTAAAAAAGGGATTTACTAAGGTAGTACAGGAAAAATAGTTGATGCAAAACATTCCTCCCAAAAGTCTGGGACACACTTTCCCACAAGTCCATAAAGTCCATGATGTTTAGAGAGCAGATGCAGCCAAAGGGTAAGCAATACCTCTGGCTGCTGGAAGGCTTTTTCTTTTATTTCTGAGGAGTTCAAGAAATGCTCCCCTAGGTGGAATGTAGTTTCTTTCCTGGGGTCCTTTGGGAGAAAAGAATTGATGTCCAGTCTATCCTTGGTTCCCAGTGCAGATACTAAATCGCTGCTCCAGGGATGCTTCCAGACACCAATGGGAAGAGGGACAGGCTAACATCCTCTGGTCAATGAAAGGTCCCCAATGCCTTCTTACAGTCAAGGTGGATGGGGCCTCCCAGGAAGTTCTTTCTCTGGGGTTTTACTGGAACACTATGTTTGCTCCAACATCACAAATAACTCCAGTTCTAAGCTAGCTTGGTAATTTGTAGATGAATCCTACAGTATAAGTCAGCATAACCAAACACAACTCATGCTCAAATTCACTGCATTTCCAAGGATTTTTCAAACTTAGCCAAACACCTATGATTGGTTGATTGATTGAAACTAAAGTCTATCATAGAGATTGGCTCATTGTTTTCACCTGGTTTAGCTACCTAGGCACTTCATCACTTCCTTTAACTGGAATGGGCTGACTTGATTGAGTGAATTAATCAACATGATCCATACATTAAGGAGAAGCCTGAAAGTCAATAAAAACACTGTAATGTAATCTCAAATGTAATCTACACTTCTCTGTTATTCCTGATCAATTCTAGGTTGTCTGCACTGCCCATGTGCAGTGTGTTCTTGATAAAGAATTATGTAAGCAGGCTAGCTCAGCAGGCTGCCCTCTCAGGTTTATGTTGCAATCTGCAGTAGGGAGTTGGACTGGGGCCATCCCAAGTGGCAGCCCTGGTCACTTCTGGTGATGCAGTAGGTTCAGCACCAAAGGACTTGGGCTTTGGGGTAAAGAAGCTGTGCCCATATTTGTCCCTTAATTCCCATTATGGCAGTATGGGGAGGTGTCAAAGAGAAATGTTAAGTAAGCCAGGAATAAATAGTCTCCTCAAACCCTACAAAAAGTGATGCTGGTGGTTTCACTTCCTTCCACTAAGTACACAAGTTTTTCCCCTGTACTTCTCATGGTGGGACAGAGGAAATCTCTTCTCCCCCTCCCCGGCAATTCTGTGACACTTCCACATGGCAGTAGGCTCATGTGTTGTCTAGACACACCTTAGATGGAACCCCTATATTCCTCTTTTGCTTTCTGGTCCGTTCCCTGAACATAGGTAACCAACAGTACTCTGGGGATAGATAGGGCCAGTTTAATATCACCTGCGAGTAGGTGTCTTTAGAGAATCTTGTCATTCAATTCAACAAGCCCTGCTATATGCAGGTACTGCCACCAATACGCAATCCTTCTTTGGCCCGCACTTGGACCTGCCCTCCTCCATAACTGCCTCACATGGGCTCCCTGCTTTCTGCCACATGCCACAGCGGTGCTGAGCAGATCATTGGATAAAATTATCTCTGTGGACGACCTACCAAAAGATTCCACATCACACAGCCATCAGTCCTGAGCAACCCCTGCAGCCATCCTAGTGAGGGCAGCAGAAAAACAGGCAAATGAGGCCCAGGATGAGACCATTTTCAGGTTACCTACAAAATATATCTGGCAGAAACGGACGTAATGCAGAGCTTCCCTTTGCAAAATGAGCTCTAGGGCGTTGGCTGCAGATGATTGCCCACTGAGATTTTGTAAAGAACAGCAAAGGAGGCAGGCCAGCCATCACAAGTCTAGGGAGTATCCCAGGGGCAACCTGCATATGCCACTGGTGTCTGCAGACTATCAGGAGATCTACAGGAAGGCCCCCAGCACCTTGGGTGACCATCATCCCTGTGCTCTCTGCCTCCAGAGAAAGAACTGATACTGTCTGAGTACAGATTGCAGGATGATATTTTTCTCTTTCTTTTTCTTTCTTTCTTTCTTTCTTTCTTTCTTTCTTTCCTTCTTTCTTTCTTTCTTCCTTTTTTTCTTCCTTCCTTCCTTCCTTCCTTCCTTCCTTCCTTCCTTCCTTCCTTCCTTCCTTCCTTCCTTCCTTCCCTCCTCCTTCCTTCCTTCCTTCCTTCCTTCCTTCCTTCCTTCCTTCCTTCCTTCCTTCTTCCTTCCTTCCTTCCTTCCTTCCTTCCTTCCTTCCTTCCTTCCTTTGTTTTATTTGAGTTTTTTTGTACAAAATGACTAATATGCAAATGTTTTACATGACTGCACATGTATAACCTATATTGGCTTGTTTACCTTCTTATGGAAAGGGGAGGGTAGAGAATTGGGAAATTATAACTTTTTTAAAAAACATTTAAAAATTGTTTTTACATGTTACTGGGGGAAAATAAAATTTTATATACACAAGGAAAACTCACAGCTAAGCAAAAGGGAGAAGAGAAGGGAACAAGCATTTATTAAGCACCTTCTGTGTGCCAGGCACTGTGCCAAGCACTTCGCAAATATCTTTTCTTACCCTCACAATCATCCTGTGAGGTAGGTGCTGTTGTAATCTCCATTTTACAATTGAGAAAACTGAGGCAGACAAAGGTTAAGTGATTTGCCAAGATTCACTTAGCTAGTAAGTACCTGAGCTGTATTTGAATTCAGGTTTTCCTGACTCCAAGCCCAGTACTCTATCCACTATGGTGCCACCTACCTGTCAAAAGCTGAGCCGTTAAGACAAGGACTGCAGCTGACTATGCAGGAGTCACACAGAATAGCTCCACGTGTCTGGAGCCCTTCATGCTGCTGAGAACAGAACTCTGATTCCTCATGATTCCATCCTTTGCTTCACCCCCATTCTCTCATGCTCTCTCACTCACTCTCTCTCTCTCTCTCTCTCTCTCTCTCTCTCTCTCTCTCTCTCTCTCCCTCTCTCTCAGCAGCTAGGTAGCACAGTGGATAGAGCACTGGTCCTGAAGTCAGGAGGACCTGAGTTCAAATGTGGCCTCAGACACATAACACTCACTAGTTGTGTGACTCTGGGCAAGTCACTTAACCCCAATTGCCTAACCAAAAAAAAAAAGTGTCATCTTAAAAAAAAAAAATAGAGCACTGCCCTGAAGTCAGGATGACCTGACTTCAAATCCGGCCTCAGATACATGATAAGGAGCTAGTATTTTCTGAAGTTGTCACCCTTCCTCTTTCTTTTGTCCTCCAGGTAAGTTTGAAAAGATAACTGTTCCCTTTAAGAGGTAGGGCCAAGGGCTTAACTAGAGAGTACTTCACATTGAGGGGAGAAAATGTGAAAGGGAGATAGCATCCCCATGAAGATGGAGTTCAGAGAGAGGAAGCAACTAGCTATCTACATATTAGTACAAGAGCACCCAACCCACACAAATTGCTAGATGAGCATTATGGGAATGAATTAATGAAATAACTTTTGCCAAGCATTCACTATACAACCAGGAACTGTGGACACAAACACAAAAACTTAGGCAGACCATGACCTCAAGGAACTTGCCTTCTAATAGGGGAAGAAACACATAGAGAGGAAGGATGCCTCCCTGAGATGCTTTCATCAGGGAAGTCACATGGATGATGAGCGGAATCATAGAGCAATTGATTGCACTGTCCTTTTCTGGAATGGTTCTATTGCTATAGGAGATGGAAGTAAGGAAGGAGGACATTGAAAGCAGGAAGGACTGACCACCTGTGAAAAGACCTGGAGACTGCTCATATTCGGTCAAGTTTGTGGAACAGTTCACAGGTCAGGCTGGCTGTAATGTGGAAGGTGTGAAGGGGAGTGATGCATAATTAGCTTTGAAACATACGCCAGTGACAAAATGTGGAGACTTTATACACCAGGTTGGGGCATTCACACATTGCCTTTCAGGCAATAGAAGATAGTGAGGATTTTTGAGGACAGGAATGATCCAGTTAGACCTCTTGTAAATGTCATGTCATGTGGGCATTATCTGGCCTTCCTTCCCAGAGCCAACCCTGAGAGGTCAGGATGCCTTGTCTCTACCCCCACCAGCTTGTGTCTCTATCCAACCACAACCAGTTACGGAATGTCAATGCATGCTCCCCAATGTCTCCCAGGCATTTGCCTTACGTGTCATAGTGATTCTCCTGAAAGGAAGTTCCCAGAGAGGTGACATCAGCCAAGTGACCTGATGGGATCTGTCCATGTGCTAGACCCTAAATGCACACAGTAAAATTTTCTTAGGGAGTAATAGCTAAGCCATAGAACTTCAGAGGACAATTTACAGTAGAGAGCTAGAACCCTGGGAGAAAGCATCTCATTGTAATGTTCTTTCAGGCTCGTGTGCAGCCGTGAAATGGATGCTGTTTGATGGTGGAATTGCGTTGGGCTCCCTTAACATCATCTCATGATCATGGGATCATAAATGTTGAGCTGAAAGGACTCTAACCCCACCCCATTTTATAAATAAGTAAACTGAGGTTCTGAGATGTTAAGTGAGTTGCCTAATGTCACATAGGTAGTAAGTATCAGGATAAAAATTTGAACTCTAATCTGATGACTCCAAGTTATAAATGACTTAAAACAATATTTCTGGAAAGTATCAATATCCACTTCCCATTGTTCCCTGGCTTTGGCCTCACAGAAATGTTAGAATTGCTCAGCAGATATCTGGGGGATTAGGAAAGGCAGAAACAGGCAGAGAACACTTCACAATTACAAAGCCCTTTGAAGTTTAGAAACACTTTACCCACATATTCTACTTTGCTGTTCACAATAAGCTAGCCAGAGAGATTCTAAGGTTGTTAATGTCGCAATTCCATATACAAGGAAACTGAAAATCAGGGATGTGAGGTGATTTCCTGAGATTGCCCAACTCTGAAACAGAAGGGCTGGAACTTGAAACTAGGTCCTCAAGTTGAAGGATGCTTCTATTAAGCAAGTTCCTACATGAACAATGCCCACTGGTGGAGGAGGAGGGGATAACTAGAGATCAGAGGAAGTTTAGATTACAACAGCTAGAGTGATGGGGAGGCCTAGTAGATACAGGCAAGTCCAAAACTCAGGAAGACACGTTCAAGTATTATCTCTGACACATTAGGCTGTGTGGCTATGGATAAATTAAGTGTCATGATACCCAAGGCAACTCTCTAAGACTGAATGAAAGCTACAAAGGAGTTGCTAATCTACATCGGTAGAGAGAGTTTCCAGTGAAATTACACATCAGGATACTTCACTTTCCAATGAAATTACACATCAGGATAAAAAACAGAAAACCTAGAGCTAAGAGAGGACTTGAAGAGAAGTTAGTACAATGCACTCATTTGTAAGTAAAGAAAATGAGCCTCAAAGAGAGGATAGTATTCGTCTGAGTCATACCAGTAGAAAGAAGCAGACCTAGGACTAGAACTCAGGCCCTCTGGATCCCAGTACATTCCATTCAACCACCATCCTTGGCTTCAAAGCTTCAAAAAGAGACCATGGCTTGGTGAGGACTTAGGAAGGGGAAAGCAGAACACTTCTCAAGGCTCTTCTAAGACTAGGGGAAATGGGGCCTCCTCTTCTACTCACTTGGTAAAGAATTCTTTGGCCACGGCAACCAAAGAGGAAAATGAAAACTAGCCCTAAATCCTCTGTAGTCCATTCCCCTTCTACTCAACAATGAATGTAGCTAAGGGCTAGGGAAATGTAAAAGCATACTCAGAATCACAGTTTCTAGATCATCGATAAATAACCATTTGCCTTGGTGTTCCACATTTGATATTTTTGTCCAATGATCAACAAGTGGACATCCTTCTAGAAGTAATGGACAACATCCATGTTGAAGAAAGAAAATGTAAGGAAAGTGCATCCAAATGGGAGGGCAGCTCTCAGCTTTTCCTTCAAGAGGAAAACAAAGGGGGGGGGGCTGGACTTGTTTTCATCATAGACCCCAAAGCAACCAAAAGCATAACTTCATAGGACCCAGGAGCATAAGCCAAAGAGCACCATGAAGATCATTCTCAGCCTTGAACCATATCTGCTGCAAGGGATGAGAAGGAAAGAAATTCAACAGAGAACCCACGTAGACCTTCTATAGTCATTCACCATAAGCTTTCATTTTCCTTGACTTCAAAACAAAGATGGGTCAATGGGGGGATGGTGAAAAATATGTTGGAAAGTATAGGTTGGTATTAAGAAACTAATAAGGCCAAAGACTTTCAGATTACCCAGAAACTTCGCACCACATATCATGACTACTTTCTTCAAGAAGAGAGTAAGGAAGCCGTGGTCATGGGGAACAGCAAATAATATCATAAAAATGGAACTGATTCAATCTTTACATGCACAGAATAATTGGTTACCAATATGGAAGTCATCTCTAATTCAACTATCTGTGTATACTCAGACCATTCACGTTCAACAGCAAAGATCAAAATCAACTCCAAGTTAGAAGAGAGCATAAAGATAGAAGATAGAGCGTGCTATTAAAATAACTTCAACTTGACCAGTTTGAACAATCTATTCCTGCCCCAAATAAGAAATGGATTATAGGAACATGGACACGGACTGCCACCTTTCCTATGGAAGGTAAAGCAATGTACAGCAATCACCATATTAAGCAAGCTGAAAGAGTCTACAAACTACCCAAGTGGTGGCCACCAGATCTCTTGCTAAAATAAAATAAGACCACAACATAGCTTGATCTGCAAAATATTACAGAGGAGGACTATGGGAGAGTGGGAGCAGGATTGCCTCCTAAAGCATCAGGAGTCAGTAGCAAGGAAAACAAGTTTGCAAAAAGCTTGGCATGAGACCCACATAAGCCAGATCATCACAAAAGCATTTAAGGATTCAAATAGAAGGAAAAAAACAAGCAGATGGAGGGGAAAACCACTTAGAGAGGCACAGTGCTGAGGTGCGAAGAGGCGAGATGCTATTAGGGATGGTTGGAAAGGGAATAAAATTAAAATTGCTTTTGAGTTGATCCACAGCTCCCCAGCACGCTGCTGCAACCATGTTTCTCTTGTCTATTATTCTCTCAGAGAGAGGAAGTGGGGCAGATGGTCAGCCTTCAGTAGAAGGAGGAGGAAGAAAATCACCCTAGTTGTTTTAATTCTTCCCATCTCAAGCCCTCATTTTCCAACAAATTAAGATTAGTATTTGTTCAGTGACAGAAAAGGATAGCAGATACCTGGAAGGCAGAAAACCAAACTGGCCCAGCCACAAGCGAATGAAGTTGGCATTCCACCTCTCACCTCTGTCGTGTCTTTGCTCAGGGCTTCCTCCATTCCCAGAATGTGTGACATCTTCACCATTGCCATTTCAACATTTGAAAGCATTAGGAACTGAGGATGCTGGGCCCAGGAGAGGAAAAGGAAAAGCAGCCATGCCCTGGAGGTTGGGAGAAAGCAGGACACATGGTGACTCTCACTCTACAGGACTCTTTAAGAGCAACCATCTTAACTCAGAGGGGAGAGTAGCCCAGTGAGGAAGCCGAGTAGCCAGGTTGAGTGTAGCTGGCCTTTGGGCTGAGAGAATCCTTCTGGTTCCATTGAACCTCGTCGTCCTCCCAGCAACTCCCACCCATTGCTTCTCCTTCTGCCAAACCACATATTAAATAACTCCCCTACACAAGAGCCCTTCAATGACTTGAAGGTAATTCTTCTGACCTGCCATGCTACTACTCACATGCCCCGTCATGCTAGAGCTGACGTGCCCTATCACCTCTTCTCTCCTCCTTCAGTAGGAATCAAAGCTGTCAGCCTGTGCTGCAGGTCTGCTGACTATTGGCTCCACAAAGAAGCCAGCGTCTTAAGGATCAGGGCTGCCAACTCCCCTTGGCCTACCATGAGCCTCATCAGCATCCTCGGTGGGCAAAGTCAGGTCCTCTCAGCCTAGAGGATTATTATCACCAAATATGGCTAGAGATCATCTAAATATCAGTGAGATTAAACAAATCATCAGTATACAAACACCTAACTTCATCCTTGAAATGTGATCACCAAGAATAACTGGGCCTGGATTTTAAGGGTGATTGCACAGAGCTAAAATAAATTTAATTATACCTCCTTGATCCCTAGGCCACTGGTGAGCCCCAGTGAGAGAGAGCTAAGCCATAGAAGAGGTGGGTTTTCAGCTGTCAATTTTAGAGACTTATTTAAGCTGAACATTAAGCTCTGGTGTCTGGCATGAAATGAATAATTTTACAAGTGACAGAATTATTAGAACTTTTTCTCCTGTAGAAAACAGAAACCTGTTTCTCTGAGGGTTTTTCTCCCTTTTTGCTCATAGATTTCAATTAGTTTAGGCCATAAATGTGACCAGACTGAAATGACTGGATTCTAAAGTCCAAGAAAAAAGGCATAATTCACTTCCCAGAGCCCTTGGGTGCCTACTCAGGGTGGAAGAGCCACCTGACTCAAGGACTTCCCCCAAACTCATTCCCCCTTCTGAGTCTGAAAGTCTGAAGAGTCTTTGGCTACAGTAATTCAAGGCCAGGGCAAGAAGCTGGGATGCACGGGTTCAATGTAAGGCGGGGACTGAAGGATAAGTCAGCCATGGGGATGGGCTGCACTTAGGGAAGTCCTAAGGAGCTCATGTCCCAAGTGAAGCTGTAATCTTAGAGTGAGGCCATCTATACAGACAGCAGGCCAATCCATAGGGAGGGGCCAAGAGCAGGCAGAGATCAATCAATGGTTATTAAGCACCTACTATGTGCCAGGCACTGTGCTAAATGCTGCAGGCACAAAAGGGGGCCAAAGACAGTCCCTGCCCTCCAGGAGCTTACAATCTTATGTCTGACAACATGCAAACAAATACATACAATGCAAGCTCTATACAGGATAAATAGGAACTAATGAACAGAGGAAAGACACCTGAATCAGAAAGGGTTGGGGAAGGCTTCCAAGAAAAGAAGGGCTTTTCATTGGGACTTACAGGTAGCCAGGGAGGTCAGTGGTTAGACCAGAGGAAGGAGAGCACTTCAGGCAGGGGGGATGGCCAGAGAAAATGCCCTGAGCTGAGAGACGGTGGGTCTTGTTCCTGGAAGAGCCAGGAGGCTGGTGTCACTGGATCAAAGGGTACATGTCTGAGAGAAAGGGATAAGAAGACCAGAAAGGTGGCAGGGCAGAGGGGCAGGATGCAAAGGGTTTTAAACACCAAGCAGAGGATTTTGCATTTTCTCCCGGAGTCAATAGGGAGCCATTGGAGTTTACTGAGCAGGAGGTGACATGGTCAGACCAGAATTTTAGGAAAATCATTTTGGCGGCTGAATGGAGGATGGGCTGGAGTAGGGAGTGATGGGAGGTAATAAGGCCCCTCAGAAGCTATTGCAATAGTCCAGGGGTGATGAGATAAGGGCCTGTACCAGGAAGGGGGCATGTCACAGGAGATAAGGGAGAGAGGCAGGAACTCAGAAGCCACAGCAACTAACAAGTCATATAGCTGGGAGGTAGACCTTGGCATCAGCAACAAGACAATGTTGCTCCTGACTGCGAAGGCCGAGTCCAATTACAAACATATTCTCCTTGTAGCTGATGCCAATATCTGACTCTGAGCTGCTCAACTCTTCAGTCACTGTGGGTTGTGAGCTCCTGACTCTCTCCCTTATATATAGAAAACCCAGGAGAACTAGGGTCAAGGCCAAAGGCATCTGGGCAGTGAGAAGAGTGAATGAAGCACTAGGCCTGGAATCAGAACGACATGAGTTCAGATCCTGACACATATGCTAACTATGTAGCCCTGGGCAAGTCACATAACTTCTTTCAGCTTCAGTTTCCTTAGTTGTAAATTGGGGATAACGATAGCACCTACCTCATAGGGTTGTTACAAGGATCAAAGGAGGTAATGCTTTGCAAACCTGTGTGTGTGCATGTGTGTGTGTGAGTGTGTATGTGGAGAGAGAGTACGTGTATATGAGCGTGTATGTGAGTGTGTGTGTGTGAATATGTGCGAAAGTGTATTGTGTGTGTGTATGTGTGTGTGTATGAGTGTGTGTGAGAGTATGTGTGTGTGAGTGTGTATGTGGAGACAGAGTGTGTGTATATGAGTGTGTACGTGAGTGTGTGTGTATGAGTATGTGTGAAAGTGTATGTGTGTGTATGTGGAGAGAGTGTGTGTGTATGAGTGTGTACATGAGTGTGTGTGTGTATGAGTGTGTGTGTAAGAGTGTGTGTGTGTGTTTGTGTGTGTGTGTGTGTGTAGAGAGACAGAGAGAGAGAGAGAGAGAGAGAGAGAGAGAGAGTATCCACTCATTATAATTCAGCTTGATGGCAATGATGATGATCTTTGGGTAGGTTTTTTTTTCTCTGTGCCTTTGTTTTTTCATCCGTAACATGAAAAGGTTAGACAAGTGGGTCTCCCAGGCCCCTGCCCACTGGGCATCTGTGACACTACCATCCTTCTGAGTTCTAAGTGCTGAGTCCATGCAGCACATTCTTGCTCAGGCAAGGGAATCCCAGGTCCCCCAGGTAAGGAGATGAGTTACCCAAACTCCCCCTGATATAGTGTATTGTTTTGACTTATCTATCAGTGTGTTGTTTCCCCTGATAAAATGTAAGCTCTTGCAGGGCAAGGACTGTTCATTTGGTCTTAGTATCCCCAGCACTCAACACATTATGAGTGTTTCAGCATAGGGTAATGGGAAGAACACTGAATTTGAAGGGAGAAGCCCTGGGTTTAAATCCCAGCACTTGCCATTTACTACCTGGAGATGTTTGGCAAGTACTTGTCCTGTGTCTCAATTTTCTACTCTATAAAATGGGCAGGGGGGTTGGACTCACTGGCTTCTGAGGGTCCTCCCAGCTCTGACCCAACATCCTGTGATTGCCTTATTGATGACGACAGGCATGCTGGCTGGAAAGACATTCAAGAGGAGAAGTCGACCAACATCCCATGATGGCTCCTAGTCTTATTCCGGGCAAAGTGCTTGCTGCAGTCCCTCAGAGGGTGACCTCTGAGGCAGGACTAGTGGGATGGGGGCTTCTAGGGATGGACGACATCAAAGGGCAGAGCAACAGGGACCCACTTAAGGTGGCTGCCAATGCTTCACTCAATGGCCTTCCTCTTTCTAAGAAAAATACAGTCCACCTTGAACAAGAAGACCTAGCATTGCTTTTTTCCCTTGATAACTAATTTATTTTTTAGTTTTCAACATTCACTTCCATAAGATTTTGAGTTTCAAATTTTCTTCCCCTCCCACTTCTCTCCCCACCCCAAGATGCTATACAACATGATATGGGCTCTACTTATGCACTGGTATTAAGCATATTTTCCCATTGGTCATGATGTGAAGAATAATTAAAACTAATGGGAGGAACCACGAAAATGAAGCAATAAAACAAAACAACAAAGGAAAAGGAGAGCAAATAGCATGCTTCCATCTGCACTCAGACTCTATAGTTCTTTCTCTGGGTGTGGATAGCAATTTCCATCGTGAGTCTTTTGGAGTTATCTTAGATTCTTGCATTGCTGAGAAGAGCCAAGTCTATCAAAGTCAGTCCTCCCATAATGTGGCTATTTCTGCGCACAACATTCTCCTGGTTCTGCTCATTTCACTCTGTGTAAGTTCATGTAAGTCTTTCCAGGTTATTTTTTTTAAGTCTGCCTGCTCATTATTTCTTATAACACAGTAGTATTCCATTACATTCATGTACCACAACTTGTTCAGCCATTCCCCAGTGGATGGGCATCCTCTTAATTTCCAATTCTTGGCCACCACAAAAAGAGCCGCTATAAGAATTTTTGTACGTGTGGGTCTTTTTCTTGTTTTTATTATCTCTTTGGTAGACAGACCTAGAAGTGATATTGCTAGGTCAAAGCGTATGCACAATTCTATAGCCCTTTGCCCATACTTCCAAATTGCTGTCCAAAATGGTTGGATGATTTCACAACTCCGCCAACAACGTATTAGCATTCCAATTTTCCCACATCTTCTCCAACATTTATCATTGTTCTGTTTTGTCATGTTAGCCAATCTGATAGATGTGACGTAGTACCTCAGAGTCATTTTCATTGAAGACCTAGTATTTCTATAGCTCTTTTGGGTTGGCAAATGTTTTACATGTTTGATATCACTTGATTCTCAACAGCCTTGTGAGACAGCTGGTGAGTATTATGCCCATTTTACAGATGTAGGGGAACAAAGGCTCAGTGATTTTCCCAGGGACAAGTAGATATAAATCTGGAAAGCAATTTTGAATTGTGTGAAGAAAGTAATTATAATGACCTTTGCCCTTTAGCCCCAGCAATTTCACTGCTTAAGTATGTAACTCAAGGTTTGAGAAAGGCCCCAGATATACCAAAATATTTATGTTGTTGTTCATCCATATCAGTCATATCTGACTCTTCATGACCCCATTTGGGGTTTTCTTGGCAAAGGTACTGGAGGGGTTTGCCATTTCCTTTTCCAGCTTGTTTTACTGATGAGTAAACTGAGGCAAATGGGGTTAAGTTACTTGCCTAGGGTCACACAGCTAGCAAGTGTCTGAAGCTGGATTTGAACTCAGGTCTTCATGACTCCAGGCCTGGCACTCTGTTTACTGCACCATATAGGTGCAAAATATTTATAGCAACTTTAAAAGATCTAGAAACCAAGTAGAAGCTCATCCATTATGGAATGGCTAAACAAATCACGGCACATAAATGGGGTGGAAGATTGCTGTTCTCTAAGAAATGAAGAAAATGATCAATTCAGAGAAGCATGGACAGACTTCCATGAATTAATACAAAGTGAAGTAAGCAGAACCAGGAAAACAATGCACACAATGACTACAACTACGTCAATTGAAAAAGCAACAAAGTAATTGAAACTCGAATAATGTGCAAGCTTGGCTCCAAAGACAATGTACATGAAAGCCCTACCCTGACTTCAGAGGGGGGCAGGACAGTATGGGTGTAGAACCCTGTTTACAATGTCAGATGGATCAAGTTTAATTTGCTTTGCTGAATGTTTTTATTCTCACTTTAAAAAAATTCTGGTTTTGGTAATGAAGGGCTCTATAAGAGGGAAAGGAAAGACACGATTGGAAATATAGGTTATATTAGACAGATAGGTGGATAGATTGATTGATTAGGTAGATAGGTAAGTAGGTAGGTGGGTAGGTAGGTAGATAGCACTCTCTCTCAGGTTCACTCCCACACTTCCCATACCACTCATTAGCCATGTAGGGTTCCCCAAAGGTAGACTATTACTTTTCCCTCTAAGAGTTCTAAGAGTAATCTTGAGGGACTTGGAGTTATTTTTCTTTTACCACTAGTGCTCACAAACCTCTAGCCAGTGTGTCCTTCATTGATTAACAATTAGTCAGCCAGAATTAGTTGGGTTCTATGAAGGGGAGGAAGGTTATATGTTGAAGGTCTCTGAGGAGAGTGGGCTCCAGCTTAGAAAACTCATGGTCAGATGGTAAACCTATGGCTTCTGATTACTGCAAGTCCTCTTTGGTTCTTCAGGGAGTTCTGTGGTTCTCCTTCATGGGAAATTGCTTGTGTGTAGCTCACTGCTGGGCTCCAACACTTGGTGTCCTAGTACAGTCCTGAGGCTACCCTTTGTTGGCATTTCTTGTTTGTTCTCAGTTTTCGATGTAGATAGTGTGGTCAGTAGTCAGCCATTGCTGTTCTAGGGACGATGTTAGGCATACCGATGGGAAGTCTAAATCTTCCAGTGCTTTAAAGCTCACAGGATCATCCCCCTGTCGTGGTGAAGGGAAGGAAACAGAAACTCTCTCCCCGCTCTGCCCCAAGTAATTCCCTCACAGGGGTTTGAGGAGAACAGCTTCCCTATTAGACCAGCCTGCTATTGGAATCACAGATGACAGCCCCACCAATTACACAGATCATATCCAAGCCCTCCAGGCTGGTGACAAATTCATAAAGCAAGCACAAGACCATGTCATCTGTATGATGTCGTATGCTTTCATTAAATGACCTCAGTATTCCAGTGTTCCCATATTTCTTGAAGACTTGTTCAAATCTAGTATATGACTAATTTATTGATTGAATAAAGATGGCTTGAAATGATTTGCATCTTGTGTATGCCTTTGATGAATTAATTCTAGAAGTCGATCGAAGAGGTATTCTTACCTGAAGGTGAGGAACATCTTGGGAGTTACATTAGTTGAAGCTGAAGGGCATGAGATGCCACTCTTATAAAAAGATATAAAGAAAAATGTATTTAAAGAAAAAGAAAGGACAAAGAAGATATCTGGCTTGTCTAAGAGTGTTTGATGACTAATCAACAGATTTCTATAAACATAATGCAACCAGCAACTAAAACTAGCTGTTATCTATAAAGAGATTGGAGGAAACCCAGGTTCTTAATGTTTCTCATCTATTTTTCACTCTTCTCTCCTCTCTCCACTGTAAACAGAATTTTAAATGTAGTCTGGACAGGACAGGTCTCTAACCTGTGAATAGCAGAGCCACACAAAGCAAGCCAGAAACATGAATGCCAGGAAATAAGTAGCAATTAAATTAATTACTTTCACAGTGGGAAATCATTCTGCAGACTATTTAAGGAGAGTTGAGAGGAGTTCAATATGCTAGAGTAAAGGTATAGGTTAGATACATAAATCACAAGCAGAGGAGGGAAGGTGGATTACAAAACAATCATTCCCAAACCTGAGTGGTTTCCCATGATAAGCCCATGCAAGCAGGACAATGCAGGTGTTCTGGAGTCCTGTGGGAACAGTTCTTCGGTTGATTATTTCAAATCTTGGGCGTTGTGATTCCTTGGTGGTGTAGGACCTGAGTTCCACAATGGAAACAAGTTCTACAATCTTTGATTTGCTTCACTTAAGGTTTACAGACACAGGAATGTATGATTGTGAGAGCATGGGCAAGGCTTTGGCTGATCATTTCAAGCTGCATTGTGAGTTTCTGACTCCCAAACCAGAAGAGGCAACTTTGAGAAATCTAAATTATTAGTATACTCATTACATATATCATATTAAGTACTATGAAAAGCAGAATTCCCTTCACACCATCAATCTGATTCCACAAGGATACCTTCATTGGACTTACCTCCCTACTCTGTGTGGTGGTATGCCTCACACCACCCTTGTGTAAGCTGATTATCCTGTAATAAGTGATTCTTAGCAGTTATTAATACAAAGGCCTTTTTGTGTTAATTTGTGGGTGGTCAAAAGCTTGACGTAATCAGGATCCAAAAAGATGTTGATCAGCTTTTTAAAATGAGCTTTAGGGGCAGCTAGGTGGCTCAGTGGATAGAGTGCCATCCCTGGATTCAGGAGGACCTGAGTTCAAATCCAGCCTCAGACACATGACACTTACTAGCTGTGTGATCCTGGGCAAGTCACTTTAACCCTGTTGCCTAGATATAAATAAATAAACAAACAAACAAACAAATAAATGAATGAATGAATAGATGAATGAATAAATAAATAAATAGGTGAATGAATAAATTAATAAACAAATAAACAAATAAAGGTGAGCTTTAGCTAAAAATAGGAAACTTATTTGAGAAAAATGTGGTTTGACCCTTGGACTCAAAAGAAATCTATCTACTGAGCAAATAAAGTTTGGTGGAGACTGAGCTAACCCCTGGCCCCCAGTGTGTACTGCGCTTTCTTTATTCCATGAAGTTCTGCGTTCTGTGTCAGAGATAAAGACCCAGCTGGCCGCCATCCCTGCCCCTCCCCCTTTTCCTTCCTACTGAATTTTTAACCACCCTCTCCCTCCAACTCAGTTGCCACTTGTTCCATGAAGTCTTCCCTTCTCCCCTCCCCCCTGCACACAGAGCACTGCATTTACACCTCTCCGATGCATCTGTTAGGTAGCACTGTTTGTTGTCAGGATCATCTGTGTCTGCATCTGTTCCCCTGGTAAACTTCAGGAGAGTAGGGACTAGGTCAACCCTGGAGCAGAGAAGGTTGGCAATGTGCATTTTTGGAGTACTTTTTAGAGTTTCTTTAGTGACTTCCCCAAAACAGCTTCATAAGGTATGTAGCATAAGAATTATGAATCCCATCTGACAGATCAGAAAACTGAGGTTCAGAGAAGACTTTGACCACAGAAGTGATCAACCTTCCTAATGGAATCTCTTCAACATAGTAAATGAAAAGCAGTCTAGCTGACCGATTTACAAAACTCTGAGAAGGGTCTGGAGGCTCCATCTTCAGCGTGATTTTCTTTTTCTGGTTTGTTCTAATTCTCAATCCTCACTTCTCCCCAACTGCCCTCCCCCCACACACCACATACGTATACACGTATAACATTCACACACACCATGAACACACTACACACCACACACATACACATACCACACACATACCCCCCCTACACACACATTCACACATACGCACCACACACATGGACATGCATACACACACCACACTCATATACACACACATTACACATTCACACACTCCTACTAACACACACATACACACATACATACACAGTTACACATACATAGAGACAGTCACACACATACGTGTACCACACACATACCCCCATTCATACATGTTCATATATATATACATGCATATACTTGCCCACATACACATACCAAACACATACACACACACATACACACACACACAGCAGAAGTTTACACTTTTTATACTTTTATACTTTTTTCTTTGGTTTATGCTCTTCACAATAATACTCCAAAGTGCAATTGGGGGATTGGCCAACACTGGCCCAGGTCTTGGAACCTGGTCATATTTGCCCATTCTGGTAGGTTGCACAGAGCACACACAAACTGCCAAACTCACACTCAGAGGCTGATTTCAGCTGTGGTGACTCAGATTGCCCAATGTAATGATGAAAAGTCATCTGGCCAGTCCCGAGCCAGGTGGGTAGGACAGTGGACAGAATGTCGCTCTTAGAATCTGCAAGACCTGAGTTTGAATTCTGCTTGATATACTGATTCATTCCGTGACCGTGGGCAATTCATGTAGCCTTCATAAGCCTCAGTTTGCTCATCTCTAAAATGGACGGTGATAATAGCACCTCTATCACACAGTTATGGTGAGGATCAGAGAAGATATTTGCACCTTAAATCCCTAGATAAATGCTACATGTCATTAATACTATGACCGTACAGGCCGAACTTGACCTGGGTGTGCCAACCAAAGTGTCAAGTGGACGATCTGTCCACTGAGGCTTTCAAAGGGCTAAGAGTCCTGTGGGGCACAGGTGGGAAGGGCCCTGACGGGAGCCACCCTCCCCGAGTTAGCCGCCGTCTGTCGCTGAGCAGCGTTGCCTTTACTTCTTTTGTATCTTGTCTTCCAATTTTGACTGAATTCTTATCTGGAGATGGACTGGACACAGTATGACCTCGTGAGCTCCCAAGGTCAGATGAGGCCTCAGAAGTCCCCACAGCAACCAGAGCCAGCAGCATGGCTCACTGGAGTCAACGGGGAGGAGCCAGCCCCATCAAGCCCAGGAGCGACTCATACGCGACTGATGCCACAAGAAGCCTTCTTGGAGACTGCACAAAGGGATGAAACCGCTCCCAGGGCCAGGAGTCATGAGGCACCCCTTGTCTCCACATGTCCCTGTGTATGGGGGCCCCTATCTTTATACTTCACATTGGACAACACCCTCCAGAGCGAACTTTTGTGCGGGCAGGGAAAGGGAGGGAAGAGTGCGTCCCCCAGTTCAGGGGGATTTTTTTGGACCAGCTACTTTAAGCTTGAGCTCATTCTCCCCAAAGACCTAATATATGACAAGGAAGAGAGTGCCCCAGTTTAGGAAGATTTTTGTAACTTCTATATTTACTACATCCTCTTAATAAATATACATTTGTAAAGGTTCATTCTTGTCAACTTGTGGATTGATACTAAGGAGCACACCAGATATAGGGGTTCACGAGTAATAGAACTAGACATTCCAGGCCCTCAGACTTACCCCTAGAACCCTGAGAGAGAAGTCTTCAGCCTCCTTCTGACCACCTAAGCTGCCAGTCTAATGTGAGTTAACAGACTAACCCAGAGGGGGAGCTGAAAGAATATTTAGGGGCAAATATCATGACTTCCATTTTGTAGATAAGTAAACTGAGGCACAGGGTGGCTGAGTTCAGGTATCATTGGCCAAACTGGGATCAGAACCAAGGTCCCCTGTCTTCTGCCCTCAGATTCTTTTCACTATACCACTCAGCCTTCTAGGATGGATGAGGCATGACAATGGGCATATTCTGAAGAGTTCTGAATGGATTTCTCCCTCGTATCCTTCAGAAAGGATGTTCCATTCTCAGGAGCCATGAAGGCCTCTCAGGTAAGCCCACTGGAGGCTGAGCAAAGAGCCTGAGCTGAGCTGAGCACTGTGGCTGGACTCCCAGCCTCCAGTCCCTGGGCCGCTGCTGACACTGTTTTAATACTTTGTGACATGAAGGAGCGCACACAATGTGGTGTTCATTATTGGGCTCCATATTTAGTAAGCAGGCCCTGGTGTTAAAAGTAATAATGCGCATGAATTCAAGCCTAGCAAATCAAGGCCATCACTACTCAGATCACTTTGTAAGATGCTGTAAATTCTAAGGAGAAATCCCAGGGGATCGGAGGCCCAGTGCCTTCCACTACCATTGACAAACTCTGGCTCCCAGCCTAGAAAGTCCCCCGAGGTGTGGTTGCACAAAGGAATGACTCCTCCTCATCCTCTGCCCTGGCTCTGTTCCCCTGAATCCCCTCTTTCCTCCTCCCACTTGGCTGGACTGACCACAGAGGGCATCAGGGTTGCTGTGGGTCCTGCCACGCAGCTGCCATGGGTCTGTCACAGAGATGCCCACCACAGAGCCACTTTCCCCAGGAATGGGGAGATGAGTTTAGTTGTAAAGGAGCAAAAACACAGCTTTACAGACAAATCTACCCACTACATGACAGGATCATCAGATCACAGATACGAAGCCGAAGGGACCTAATTTAGAGAGGAGAAAATGAAGCCCAGAGAGAAGTGACTTGCCCAAGGTCACATAGGCTATAAGTGGTGTGACATTGATTTGAGCCCATCATTGGCTATCAGAACCCTTCTGGAAGTTCCTCTGTGCCAGAATCCTGAGGAGCACAACACCTCATTGTAGACCACACAGACCATCTCCCCCACCTACCCAGGAAAATACAAATATGCCCCACAAACTTCTGATTGATGCTGTCTCCAAGGATAAAGCAGGTAAGACCACCCAAAACACTACCAGGGGAGACAGAAAAGGATAGCTCTTTATGTACACATGCATGCACACACACTCCAAATTTCCTTGCTACCAATTCTCCAATCTCCTATATCCCACACTATTGACTCACACAAGGGTTGACTAACACTAGCAGCAAAGGTGAACAAAACTGAACTGTCCACCTTGTCATATTTGAATACATGGATGAATGAGGAGTGTGATTAAGGGCTGACCAGGTGCCAAGCACTACACTAAACACCAGAAACCCAAATACAAGCAAGCATACTGTCCCTGCCTTCAAGGAGCTTCTCTTTTAATAGGAGACAACAGACTTTGGGGAGTAGTTGCCAGGGAAGGGAGTTAAGGTCTGGGCAGACATAAAGGTGACAAGTAGAATAATGGGACATCCATTGAAATCCCCCTCCCAGAGGCAATAGTAGATGGTGATTTGATTATAGTTCTCAGCAAAGGAGATAGAAAGGGGAGAGGGAAAGGGGAAGCATGTGGTGGCAGGGCAGAAAATGGCCTGGGTGAAGACAAGGATGGATGACTGCAGGGAGTACAGAGCTGAGAATGTTGACTGCAGGTGGACCACCTGCTACCAGCCCCATTGCTTGGGCACAGTCCCAGCTGAACTAACTCTACCCCATGCTTGTTGCTAACAGTACTTATCAAGACCAATCCAAGCTGGGATTTGGGGAACAGAACTCTTCCTCACAACAGTCTAACCACAATTAGCTTTGAAAAATTTATTGGAAAATACTATCCTTTCTCAGTGTTATTTCTTCCATGGGGTATTATTTGGTCATCAAGTCTCATTTTGGAAAAGAATAGAGAAAAGCATAGCCCTGCTCAGTATACGTTAATAATGAATTGGCAATCTTGCAAAGATGCATGTAAGTTATTCCAGCTGGCACCTCTTCATTATAATTTCCACACACATGAATTAAAATAAGCTGATCCACATCCCGATTGATAACCTGTGGGACTCAAATTGCAAATCAATTTCAGATTAATTGGAAAAAGTAAACAGTGAACAGAAGTATCTTGATTCCATAATATTGACTTCAAAATTTCAAGGATCCCTGATCTCAGCAGTGGAGTCGTTCACATTTTCACCACACTTGCTCTTCATGTCCCCCTCCTTGCTCCACTGTTTATGAGTTTATTGTGGCCAGAATAAATGATAATCAGCTAGTCGGTCCGCCCTTGGGCGATAGCACTTTATAGCACCGTATGGCTCAGAAAGGCTGGTCTTTGGGCTGCAGGCACACATATACAGCCTGTTGGCAGAGCCAGACTTGAACCCTTTCCAGCTTGGTAGAATCAATCAGATCTTGTGCTCCAGGGGCCTATCTTTGAAGGACCTCCGGTGTCTCTCTGCAAAAGAAATTAAACTCCCCTAGTTATAATGTTAGACACATCCAGGCTAACTACACAGAAACTCTTGTAGCACTAACAACAGTATCAATAATGGTTGACCTTCCCATGATGCCTTACTGTTGTCAAGACTTCCCCAGAACAACAGTCTGAAGCAAGAGGAGTAATGATTACCCCCTTTTCTGGAGGGGAAAGTTAAGGCTTAGAGGTGAAGTGACTTTCTTAGGGTCACATGGCTTGGAAACAATGGAGCCAGGACTTGAAAGTTGCTCTTCCTGTGCCTAGAGCGATGCTCTCACCAGAGTCTGTCCATGAGGAGGTGAAATAGTCGTGGGAAGAGTCTGAAGGAATCCACTACAAAATCAGGTGCGAGCCGATGAACTGCTGCCAAGCTTTAGACACCAAGGAAAGTTGAGTGCTTCATAAAGCATAGCTCAGATGTCCCGAGAGCTTTTCATGGCTCCTCTGATTATGATAGGAAGCCATGCAAACTCTCCCATTTCTCTTGTGGACCCCGCCATTCTCTCATCCTTCAGCTCCTCACTCTCACTCACAGGCAGCAAAGCAGACAACCAGCAGGGACTAAGCACTGAATCTGTGCCAGGCACTGGGTGAAGCACTGGGGAGACACGTACAAGGAAAAAGAAAGACCTGCCCTCAAGAGGCTTCCACTCTCATGGGAGAAGAGAGCATGTGGAAGGGAGCGAAGTGGCAGAGGTGTGGAGGGAGACAGCCAATGCCCAGATGGTGGGGAGAAGGCCAGGAGGGAACGGAGGTATTGCTGGCCTGGGACACTCCCCCCAAACAGAGGCCTGGGGAGGATTCCACCAACAGGAAGGATGGCACCAGGCACGGGCAGAAAAGAGCTGAGGCACAAAAGCCCAGAGTCAGCTACTCACCATGCCCCTTCCACATCCTCTTCTCTGCACTCACTCAGTCACTGCCATAGTTCAGGTCCTCATCTCCTCTTGCCCAATCTGTTATTGTCATAATTATAACTGTTACTATATGTAACTGTTATTAATAGCTAGTATTTATAGAGTGCTTTAAGTTTTGCAAAGCATTCAACAAACATCTCATTTGATCCTCACAACCACCATGGGAGGGAAGTGCTATCATCTTCATTTTACAGATGAGGAAACTGAGGCAGACAGCGGTGAAGTGACTTGCTCAGGGTCAAACAGCTAGTAAGTGTCTGAGGCCAGATTTGAACTCAAGTCATCCTGACTCTAGGCCAGTGCTCTATCTACTGTGCCATATGGTTGCCAATGTTGGTCAGAGACAGGACTAGAAACCAGGTTTTCCTGGGTCCAAAGTCAGTTTTCTATTGACCCATAGAAATGCTTAATAAATGCTTATTGGATCAATGAATGAAGAGCTAGGGGCCAGGACCCCTTGACCCCTGCATAAATATAGCTAAAATAAAGTTAGTTATACTAGACAGCCACGTCTAGCTTCTGATACCATTGTAAAATACAATCACTTGGGAAGACCACATTGCCTGCTACAGAGGCCAGCTCCATGGAGAGATGGGCCAGCTTTAGCCAACTGGAGAAGAATAAACCCTTCTAAGTTGGGTGAGCAGCCTGAACAAGATAGCTGCTGGAATGGACATTTGGTGAGGAGTTCGGGACCAACCCCAACGAAACAGGATTTGTGTGAGGAAGGAATTGACAGTGAGTTCTATCAAGCACCTTCTTCCTTCTTCAGCTCAGCTTGCCAATGGTCAGTGTCTCAGCTCACAGCGGAGGATGAATTAGTCACATCCCTCTGCTGCCTGAGGAAACCCAGAAAAGTAGTGAGATTGGGACCTGCTGGCTGTCTCTGTGCAAACCCAACTGTCCTAGCAGCCACAGAGTGCCCAGGGTTGGGGCAAGTCATCTGGTCACTTTGCAATAAACCAGGAGTTCTTGCTGAGGAGCTTTTGGGAAGAAGGAAGGGAGGGAAGGAGGGAGAGAGGAAGGAAGAAAGGAAAGGAGGGAGGGAGGAAAAACAAAAGATGGAAAGAGGGAAGGGGGAAAGGAGGGAAGGCAGAAAACATTTATTAAGCACCTTCTATATGCCAATCATGATGCTAAGCACGTTAAAAATATTATCTCATTTGATTTTCACAACAACTCTGGTAGTTAGGTGCTATTATTCTCCCCATTTCACATTTGAGGAAATTGAGGTAGAAAGAGGTTAGCTAAGTGCTTGAGAACAGATTTTAACTCGGGTCTTCATAACTTCAGTCCTACCACTAAGAATCCAAAGTCCAGGGTTCCTCAAGAGCTCTGCTCCACGTCTGAGGACAGGTACTTGGTATATGAACCCCAAATCAGGTTTGGTAATGTGTTGCCCTTTGTCCACATGAAAAAGGGCTGAAGTGTGCTTCACTTGGCTTGAAGTAACTCTTGGTTTTAACTGCTAAGGCCTGAGAGAGTCGTGAGCTTGCCATTGCTTAGAAGTCTGCTTTTAAATTCTCCGTTGTTTTCTTGTTATAATGCAGTTGTTTGTTAAGTCCAGGCTAAGAATAAAAGCAACCGTATCAGTATCATCAAGAACATTTGGCCCTTATGTGGAGACCCAACACATTGTGCCAAGGAGCCTAGGACTCACTGAAAAATCCCAAGATCAAGAAGGAGGCAAGGTTTGGCCAGTAGATGGGGCTCAGAGTGAACTTCCAAATGGATGAAGTCACAACTCCAAATACTCCCTTGATATTGACTGAGACCTGCTTCATGGAGTGAGGCAAGGGTGAGAAATAGAAGGTCTCAGACTCTGAGAATCATTGAGTACATGGCCCTGAGCAGTTCTAAGGGGAGGGATGTGCATAAGTGCTCAGAATCTACTTGGCTGCTTGTAATCTGCTTGACTCAGAGGGAACATGGCAATCCATAGAAGCTAGATCCTCAGAGCTGATCGGGGTGGGTGAGAGATGATCAATGGGGCAAGTCTGAGTCAATATCAAGGCAGTGTTTGGAGTGTGACTTTATCCCATTGCAATTTAGCTCTAAGCCTCCATCTAATTTAAAAGCAATCTCCCAAACAGTGGCAATACCCACTTGGTCATCATTACACTTTTAAGTGGAATCTATTTAAATACTTCTGAGATCACATAGGCTTTTATTTCAAGATGTGATAACAAAAAACATCAAAATATCTTGTAACAAGGATCATCAGGGTTAGAGTACTGGTCACCATGTTACTTAATGGTAATTAAGATTATTTCCTGATTGAGGTCCAGAAGATTTCAAGGTGAATGTGTTGCTCAAGCCTTATGATCTACCTGACTCATCCCTGAATGCACTGACTCCTTCTACTTCCTCCAGACCTTCCCTTAAGATCAGCAAACCCCAGGGGCAGCTAGGTGGCACAGTGGATAGAGCACTGGCCCTGGATTCAGGAGGACCTGAGTTCAAATCCAGCCTCAGAAACATAACACTTACTAGCTGTGTGACCCTGGGCAAGTCACTTAACCCCATTGCCTAACCAAAAAAAAAAAAAGATCAGCAAACCGCTGTAATTTGGATTCCACCCTCATCTTGGTAGAATTATAGGGTGGCAGAGTGGTTAGAGGACCAGTCTTGAAGATCTAGATTCAGTCACTGCCTTTGGCACACACCAATAATGTGACCACAGGTAAATCACTTATATTTTTCGTATCCTTGAGCAACTTGCTAAGACTTCAAATTATACACCAGCAGGTAAAAGGAGTTTCCCACATCAGTAAAATGACAGACATACAGACAGACACACAGACAGGTTAGCTTTGCTTGATACATCCACGAAGTTCCTCTAATTTTCTGATTCTTTTGGCTAATACCTCTTTACCTCTTCTTACTGTCACCAAAAAAAAAAAAAGAAAAGAAATACCAGAGAATAATTTGTTTTCATGATTTCTACCAAAATGGAAAGAATGAAATTACATTTTGAGCAACCCCATGTTAGGTCAGCATCAAACAAACAGAAAATCACTGCCAGCCTTTAAATTGATGCTTTCCTCCTAAGACAGCTCTGCTGTCGAGGTCTGGGTAAATAAGAGGAACATTAATAGGAAATACAGTCATTTACCATCAAGCATAGAATTCCAAATTATAGAAAAGTTAGTGGTGGGCTGAGGAGTGGGGGGAGAGAACCTGCTTCCTGTGAGCTGTATTTTAAATATGTTAATTAAACAAATAAAGGCACTGCTGCATTGGAGTTAGCAAATCTAATTAAAAAAAAAAGGAAGAAGATATATGTTTGGCTGGCTCTTTAAAGAGCTTGATGGAATATTTTGTATGCTTCATTTGAATACTGAATAAATATAAGGAGAACATTTCCAATTTGGGTAAAGTGCTCAGAATTCCATGGATGAAAAGTTCTACCCAAGCACAAACGAGTCTCCATTTTAATTACCATTTGTTGTTGTTTAGAAGCACAGCCTTCGGAAGGGCTCTTTAATCAGAATTACTCTGTATGATTTGTGCTTGTAAGTCTGTGCACAGAAGGGCCAAATCCTTCACTCTTGAGCTTTCGGGCAAGCTCCTCAGGTACTTCAGCAGATCACTGGGATTTCTTTGTTCAAAACCCATTTTGTTTTTGAAATGAATTAGTGTCATTTAACCACTTTGTAACTCTGCGGAGATAGATCCAGCCATGAAAGCTATGAGTGACTGACCAGATTTTGATCCTTCTTTTCAAACCTCAAATCATCCAAAAAGTATTACTGGACTGAAAATTCCTAGTTGGAAAACCTTCAGCCTGGAGCTGGTCAGGAAGAGATTTTGGTCCCTTGTGCTCACCAGGTCATCCGGCAAGTCACTCCTTGCTGATTGACTCCGTTATTTCACCTTTAAAATGGCCAAGAAAATAAAACTAGGAAGAGGTTCCAGACACAAAGACTGATGTCTAGACCAGCACTGCCACTAACCAGCCGCATGGAATTAGGGAAACCGTTAACTTCTCAGAAGCTCAGTCTTCACATATGCAAAAGGGAATCATGGAAGAAGAGGACAGCTTACACACCACACACTGCCCTAACCCCTTCCCCAGCCATTGTGAGAAGCAAATAAAATGGTGGAATTGGAAGCATTTTGTGAACAATAATGCTCTTTTCAAACTGGGGATATGCAAGGTGGTATTGAGGGTCCCCACAGTCTGTCACAGACTCAAAATTCATTTGACTGCTTTTGGATTAAGAATAATTTCTTCCTACCCTAGGGATATGATGTATCCTCCATTGGGATGATGATAAGACATGTAGTGGAAGAAAAGGAAAGTTCTATGAGCCAAAGGCAATATTATTATTAAGTGTGACAGTGATATTGGGGGAAGAGGTCACCAGTGACCTTTTGAAGGTGGCAACAGGTTCTCCCATACAATACTGCCTTATTGCCACTGTTGAGCAGAGTGTTGGGTGGAATAGAACCAGAGTCAAAAGCGATAATGTCGGAGCACCATACTTAAATGGGACCCTGAGCCCATCTGATTCAGCCCTCCCAGAAAAAAAGTCCCTTCTCCATATCTGGTAAGTGAACATGCAGCCCTAACGTTAAGTTCTTTAGTAAGGGGGACCCAAGGCCTCCTAACACTGCCCATTCAGCTTTATCCAAACAACTCCAGCAACTATTTAGAAGACACAGAGTAAAGCCATGCCACGCCCATGAAGAGTACCACAGCCCAGAGGCAACATGGCAGAGTGCTGACCTTGAAGTCAGAAGACCTAGGTTCTACTACCAGCTCTTACACTTACCAGCTATGTGACCTTATACAAGTCCCTCCCTCTCCCTGGGCCTCAGTTTCTTCTTCTGTCAAATGGAGGGGAGAGAGAAATAGATAAGAAGACAAAAAGTTGAGATGAAGCATTTTCATTCTAAATCTGTAATCCTGTGATTATCTAAATTAAGACAAGCACCTGGTTATACAGACTCTTTTGTGCATGAATAGATGGATGAGCTGGTTACCTGAATGAGCCCTGGAAATGTTCTTTCTTAAATGATTAAGCTACAGTCCTGTGTGGAAACAAGATGTGAACCAATCAGGATCTGCTTGGGGTCTAAGTTTTTTTTTTTTCAGTGAGACCAGAGATAGATGAGAATCTTAACAAAGACACAAGAGTCAATGAACATGTAGAATTGGAAATTATTACGAACATTGGAGCCAAATATGTTTTATCTGATAGAATGGGAGACAAAAAAGGAAAATGCAAATAGCCCATTAGTAATACATTCACAAACATATAGTTATAACAACGCATTCATGTGAATATATACAGGCATTGCATTATATGTCATAGCTAAAGAGCAAACATCTCACCCAAAATGGAAGAACAATTAGCAAATTTGTGTTTTCCAAAAAAAAAAGAAAAAAGTCTTTATGCTTCTGTTTATGCTTAGAAGCTGTCATGTAGAAAAATAGATTTAGAGTTGGCAGACGCCTCAGGCACCCTCAAGTCCAACATTTTTACAGGTTAGGACACTAAAATCCAGAGGAGTGAGCTGACTTGTCCAGGGTCATACGACTAATGAGTGTCAAGGAAGGATTTGACCCCAGGTCTTCCTGACTGCAGGCCCAGGGCTCTGTCTACTACACCAAGCTGCCTACACTCATATATATGATGGGTGGGAATTCCCACAAGTTTGTCAAATCGCATGATAGAAATTCACGCCTAGACAATATTTAGCCTGTCATCACCAGTTCTGATCCCACGGCAGATCATCCAATTTACAGGGTTGTTGTGAGGAAAACTCTTTATAAGCCTTATATCAATATAAATGTGGATTACTGCTATTACTGTTATTCTTAAGCAAAGAGATTTTCAACAAATAATTATCACTCGCAACAAAAGTATAATCAACAGCCTGCTTCACAGACTTGCTAATTGTTCTTCCTCATTGAGGCCATTAGGTACCAGAGAGACTCTTGCTTTAGCAAGAACCTTCCTGCAGTCACTGCACTATTACATCTCCTGTGCACAGTGGAGTTGGACCAAAGGCAGAGTGAACAAGAGAAAGAAGGGGATAACCATTTGACTATCCAGCCCTGTCAAAGTTAGTGAAGAGTGAGCCCCTGCCCTCCCCAGTCTGGAATTTGCACCTCTCTTCCCTCTGATCAGGTCAAGCAGCTAGCCAGAAAGGTCACTGAAAAACAGCACATTATTAAAAAGATATACCTTCTGTTAGAAAGTTTAGAACATAGCCATGATTTGGGGGAAAGTTTATAACCCACATACTTGCTAAGTTCTGAACAAATGTCTCTCCAGTCACTACCTGTCGGGTAGCCCCAAGCCTCTGCCATATGATGCATTCCTCTGAAAGAAATTCTCTGCAGAGATGATATACAGCAAAGCTCAGTCACTCCCACACTGCAAGGAAACACGTCTTCAATCAAACCACTCAACTTTGCTGGCCCTTACTCTCCTCCTATGGTTATAGTCTGTCAGGGAAACTTTTGCTCTCAGAGATCCATAAACTTGGCTTCTGCCAAAAAAACACCACTAATTTTAACTACGTTGTAAGCACGATTTGCCTTTGTGCATCCTGGAGGTATTCCCTCTAACAAGTAGCCAGTTGTAGTTCACAGCCCTCTCATTACCCATCCTGCTGGGAAGAGGAAGGGGATTTATGGGCCACTGGCTAGGGGAAGGGTGACTGCCAGACTAGCCACTCCATGTTTCTAATTTCCTTGTTGTCTTTCTTACTGCCTTCGGAGAGCCGCTCTCAAATACCATTTCTTCTCTATCACTTTCCTCTCTGCAGCAATAGATGGGATTCCTTGCCTTGAATGCAGCTGACTAGATACATGCCCTGAAAGGCCCTAGAGAATGCATGGGAGGCTGTGGGACTCCCAGCAGGCTGAGCTTTCCCTCCTAGGCTCAGAATTTGCTCTAGGTCACCCAAAAAGGTAATGGCAGCATCTGGAATGGCAGCCATGAAGCACACTATTGGAACAAGAGTGGCTAACATTTTTATCAGCTACAAGGTTTACAAGTACTTTACATACATTATCTCCATTCCCAACTGGCTTTGTGACCTTGTGAGCCTTTCCCTCTCTGGGTCTCCATTTCTCTGGTAAAATGAGGATTGCCCTAGATGACCACCAAGGGCCCTTCCACATGTAAAATGCTATGTGCTTCTATACATTATTATTTTTTTAATATAAATTTATTTATTTTTAGTTTTCAACATTCCCTTCCACAAGTTTTTGAGTTCCAAATTTTCACCCCATCTCCCCCCTCCCCCACCCCAAGATGTCATGCACTCTGAATATCCCTTCCCCTACTCTGTCCTCTCTTCTATCTCTCTCTCCCCTTCTCTTATCCCCTTCCCCTTCTATTTTCCTGTAGGGCAGGATAGACTTCTGTACCCCATTTCCTATATTTATTTCCCAGTAGCATGTGAAAACACTTTTTTTAAACATAGGTTTTTCAAACTTTAGGTTTCAAATTTTCTCTCTTCCTCCCTCCCCACCCACCCTCATTGAAAAGGCAAGCAACTCAATATAAGTTGTACATGTGCAGTTATGCAAAACACGTCCATAGTAGACATGTTGTGAAAAACTAACTCTATTTCCCTTAATCCTATCCTGCCATCCCATTTATTCTATTCTTTCTTTTGACCCTGTCTCTCCTCAGAAGTATTTACTTCTGATTAACCCCTTTCCCAATCTGCCCTCCTCTCTATCATCCCCCTGCTCTCTTGTCCCCTTCCCCCCTATTTTCCTGTAGGGTAAGACAGATTTCCATACCCAATTGAATGTGTATGTTATTCCCTCCTTAAGCCAAATCCTATGAGAATAAGATTCACTCATTCCCTCTCACCTTCCCCTGTTTCCCCTTCCACTGTAAGAGACTTTTCTGGTTTTTTTTGTGAGATAATTTACCCCATTCTACCTCTCCCTTTCTTCTTCTCGAGTATAATCCTCTCTCATCCCTTAATTTTATTCTCCAGATATGACCCCTTAATCTTCAGCTCACCCTGTGCCCTCTATCTATCTATCTACATATACATACATATAATTTTTTTCCTCCAACTACCCTGATACTGACAAAGGTCTCATGAGTTATAAATATCATCTTTCCATGCAGGAATGTAAACAGTTCAATCTTAATAAGTCTCTTATGATTTCTCTTTCCTGTTTACCTCTTCATGTTCCACTTGAGTCCTGTATTTGAAAGTCAAATTTTCTATTCAGCTCTGGTCTTTTCATCAAGAATGCTTGAAAGTCCTCTATTTCACTGAATGACCATTTTTTCCCCTGAAGGATTATACTCAGTTTTGCTGGGTAGGTGATTCTTGGTTGTAATCCTATCTCCTTTGCCCTCCGGAATATTATATTCCATGCCCTGGTCCTTTAATGTAGAAGCTGCTAAATCTTGTGTTATCCTGATTGTTTCCACAGTACTTGAATTGTTTCCTTCTGGCAGCTTGTAATATTTTCTCCTTGACCTGGGAACTCTGGAATTTGGCTACAATATTCCTAGGAGTTTTCCTTTGGGGATCTCTTTCAGGAGGAGATCTGTGGATTCTTTCAATTTCTATTTTGCCCTCTGGTTCTAATATATCAGGGCAGTTTTCCTTGATAATTTCTTGAAAGATGATGTCTAGGCTCTTTTTTTGATCATGGCTTTCAGATAGTCCAATAATTTTTAAATTCTCTCTCCTGGATCTATTTTCCAGGTCAGTTGTTTTTCCAATGAGATATTTCACATTGTTTTCTAATTTTTCATTCTTTTGGATTTGTTCTACTGTGTCGTGATTTCTCATAAAGTCACTATCTTCCAATTGCTCTATTCTAATTTTTAAGGAAGTATTTTCTTCAGTAAGCTTTTGGACTTCCTTTTCCATCTGGCCAATTTTGCTTTTTAGGGAATTTTTCTCCTCATTGGCTTTTTGGACCTCTTTTGCCATTTGAATTAGGCTATTTTTTAAGGTGTTTTTTTTGGGTCTCCTTTAGCATCACTCTCAGTTTTTCCTCTACTTCTCTAACTTGCTTCTCAAAATCGTTTTTGAGCTCTTCCATGGCCTGGGACCAATTCATATTTTTCTTGGAGGCTTTGGATGTAGGGGCTTTGACTTTGTTGTCTTCTTCTGGTTGTATATTTTGGTCTTCTTTTTCACCAAAGAAAGATAATATAGTCTGACTCTTTTTGCACTGCTTGCTCATGATCCCAGCCAATTACTTGAGTTTTAAACTCTTTGTTAAGGTATGAATCTGCTTCCAATGTGGAGAATGTACTGTCCCAAGCTTTGGGAGTTTGTACAGCTGTTTTCAGAGATACTTGTAGGGACCTGTAAATTTTCAGTTCTTCCAAGGTAGTATGATAAGGGGCAAGGTGTTTACTCCTTTCCTGGCCTGCGACTACAAGTACTCCTTTCTGTCCTGTAACTGTGATGAGGGGCTCCTCTCCACAACCACTACAAGCTCCACCAAGCCAGTGCTCCTCCTCACCCCAGCACCGCTGCCCAGAACTGTGGCCCAGATCCAAACATGGGCAAAGCAAGAGATTCCTGCCTCAGCACTGGCAAATCCCTCTCTGATCAGCCACTGGATTCCCCCTCAGTCTGTGGGCCGGAAGCTCGGGAAGCAGCTGCCACCCCCACAGGGCCACACTCTTGGGGAATGGAGCTGAAACCCTGCCTTCCTTTCTCAGGCACCGACAGAAACAGACTTTTCTCACTGACTTTCCAATTTGTCTTTGGCATTGGTGGATTGAGGAGTCTGGAAACCTCCACAGCTGCCCGAGAGGTCTGCTCCAGGCCTGCTCCAGGTTGGCTGCAGCCTGCGCCCCCATGCTGAAGCCTGTGCACCCACTCCGTGCTGCGCTGCGCTCCCAGCCCGGCACAATACACCTTTCTGATTAATCATCCAGGTTGTCTTGGGCTGGAAATTTGTTTCACTCTGTCTTTTTGTGGGTTCTGCTGCTTCAGAATTTGTTTAGAGCCATTTTTTATGAGTATTTGGAGGGGTTTGGAGGAGAGCTCAAGTAAGTCACTGCTTTCACTCCCCCATCTTGGCTCCATCATTGCTTCTATGCATTATTAAAAAGGTCACTCACTCTCACTGCTCAGGATTCATCAGTGACTCACTACTGCCCCTAAGATAAAGCAGAAATCCCTGAGCTTGGCATTTAAAGACTGTCATCATCTGGCTCAGCTTTTCTGGTCTTATTTCATACTGCTCCTCTTCATGTACTGCACATTACCACACACACACACACACACACACACACACACACACACACACACATACGGTCTGCTTATTATTTTTTTAAATCAACATTTCACATGATTGGAATGTCCCCCCTCCTCACAGCTGCCCCTTTGCATCCCTCCTCGCTTCCTCTGAGCCTCAGCTCAGGTGCCATGACACCTCCTCTGAGGAGCCTTTTTCATCCTCCTAATTGTTCATGCTCTAGCTACTGAAATTACTTTGCCTATGCATTGCATTATTTGTCCTTCTCTAGCATTGTATCACTTCTCTGGGCCCCCCAGTAAAGTGTAAGGTCCCTCAGAAGCTTCCCAGGATTGCTTCCCTTGGGTCTTGGGATCTCCAAAGTCCACTGTGTCATGGGCTTGACAAATGATTGTTGGACTGAATTCAACTAAAATGAAAAGATTGGGAAAGGCCTATATGCTAGTCCACATGGAAGGCATCAAGTTTAATGAAAATACATTTTGGATCTCATTTTCCATGAGGATTGCTCAGAGCTTGGCACATGAGAAGTCCCCATCCCAATGATTCAGGCACAAGGCACATATAGAGGACACAGAATGGCATGATTTAGAAGTGAGAAATCAAGAAATACCTGATAAGGACATTAGTGGAAGCAAGCCCCTCCCTGCTGCCTGATGGGAGCTGCTCTTCCAAAGCCCATTGGGACCAACCACCTTGACTGATTGCGTCTCACAAGAGTCTTGGGCTACGTAAGGCTTAGGAGTCAACCCACCAAGAGACTTCCTGCCTCCAGGCTCTACCCTCCAAACCATCCCTTGGAAAACTCTTGCTCTTTCTTCTACATTAGCCTCCTCACATCATGCTTCTGCTCAGAAAACTTCAGTGGCTCCCTATCACCTATGGAGAATAGCTCAGACTCCTTCTACCACCATTCAAAGCTCCACAACATGGCTCTACCCAACTCTTCCAACCTTCAGTCAGGCTCATCCCGTCCACTCTCTCTACATCCAAGAGACAGTTGTCTCCTTCATCACTGGATACACTACTGCCCCCACCACCACTTTCTGAGCTTTTCTTCCAATGGTTCCTCCGGCTTCTCACTCTCTATTCACTTTTTTAATTGCTATGACTACTTTAAAGCCCACTGTCCCCTCCTCTAGGAAGCTGTCCTTGATTGCCCCAGTAAAGTCTCTCTCCACCAGCAGTGCCCCAATTCCCCCTCCTTGCTCCAGGCCCCACAAAGGCCTTAGCTCTGCACCTTGGCATTTAGGTGCCATGCAATGTTAGCCTTCTCTGGGGTTAGGCCTTGTCCCCCTACTAGACTGGGAGTTTCATGAGGGCAGGGAACCTGCCTTCTCTGAACTCTGTGGCTCCCACTGTGTGACCTTGGTGCCTTACCCTCTCTGGGCCGCCATTTCCTCCTCTGTAAATGACAGGCTTGGACAAGATGACTTCTCAGCGTGCTTCTGCCTGCGCATCCTAGGATTTGGGGGACTCTCCCATCCCTTTTAATGACTCTTCCCGTGGCCCAGCCTCAAAGATCTTCAGCCTTCTTCAGCTCCAGGATGAGCTCCACCCCACTCTGCTGCCCACTGGGCCCATCCCCTCTTGAACCATGCTATCTCTCTGAACTCCCTGGCTTCGAAGTCTAAGCCTCTGAATGGCCCTTCTGCCCATCCACTCCCCATCCTCTCAGACCTCATCACAAGCTCCCTTTTCTCTTAGTCAATTAACTTCACTGGCTTAGTGTACCTCCCTATAAAAAGGAGAATAGCTACCATTTAGATAGGGCTTACTATATGCCAAGCACTTTGCAATTATTGTATCATTTGATACTCACAACAACCTTGGGAGGTAAGTGTTATCATTGTCCCCCCTTCACAGATGATGAAACTGAGGCAAACAGAGATGCAGTGACTTGCCCGGGGTCACACAGCTTGTAGGTCTCTAAGGTTGGATTTGAACTCACATCTTCCTGACTCTAGCCCCAGTGCACTAGCTGCCTACCCCGCCTAGCCGCTAGGGCGACATTTTCAGTGATGCTTCTGAAACAAGCTAAGAATCGCTACTTGCTCTCTTGTCCTTCCATGTACTTACAAACTCCCACCAGTAGAATATGTCAGTGCCTGGGTCCTCTGGTGACTAGAGTACTGGACTAGGAATCAGAAGACCTTGGTTCAAATCCAGCCTCAGACATTTTCTACCTGTGTGACCCAGGGCAAGTCATTTAACCACTCTGTGCCTCAGTTTCCTCACCCATATACTAATAGCACATCCCTCACAAGGTTGTATGAGGATTAAATAAGATCATTGTAAAGCACTTTGCAAACTTTACAATGAGACATAAGTGCATGCTATTACTGTTGTTATTATCAGCTCTGGACACATTTTACACAAGACTCCAACAATCTGAAGATTGAGAAGAAAAGTTTGGACAGAGCAGGGCCTCAATTTCATATCCTATAAGGAACTGGGATGGTTTAGTGGGGAGAAGAGAAGAGTGTGGGGAGACACATTGCTTGTCTTTAAAGATGTGATGAGCGATCATAGGGAAGACAGATTAAATTTGTTTGCTTGGCCCTAGAGGTACAAATAGAAGCAGTGAGTAGAAGCTCAAGGAGGCAAATCCGGGCATGATTTAAGGCAAAACTTGTTAACAATTAGGAGTCCCAAAATGGGAAGGGGGCATCTGGCTGGGCAGTGAGCTCCCTCTCACTGGACCTCTTGAGCAAATTGTAGGTGACCAAAGGTATTGAAAAAGCGGATACAAGATGGAGGAGGAAAGGCAGAGACTCACCTGAACTCTCCCATGTTCCCCTCCAAATAACCTTAAAATAACATCTCAAAACTAATTCTGGGTTGGCAGAACCAACAAAAGGATGAGGTGAAACATTTTCCAGTCCAAGGTAACTTAGAAGGTCAACAGGAAAGCTCTGTCTCATCAGGGTGTGAGTGGAGAGCTGTCCAGCAAACCAGCAACATGCCTTGCGGGGGGGGGGGGGAGGTCGGGGTAACTGAATCAGCAGCAGCATCTTCTGCAGCTCTCAGCCCACAACAGTAAGAGGGCCAGACAACTGTCAGAAGGAGATTCCAGGGGTCCCTTTGCAGGACTCTTGCATCAACCATATGAGAATCCAGGTCAAAGTCCTGGATCTCAGTCCCAGGGTGTGGAGCAGCACTGGCACAATAGAGTATGGGGCCATAGGGACCCTGATCAGAGTTCCAGGGCAGAAATGAGTGGTTGTGGTCACTCACAAACCAGAGCACAGGCCAGGAGAGCAGTGACCACACCTCTCCTTAGATCATATCACTTTCAAACCACTTCTGAAACATGCACTAGAGGTAACCACTGCTGTTCTTTTTATTCCCCTTCTGCTGTCATGACAGCCAAACACCCACCTGGACCACAGGCTCTTCTTCCACACTGCCATGCTCCTCAGCACTGGGAAGGCCTCCAGTCACCTCAGAGTGAGGGCTCTCTGTGCTCCCTGATCCCTATGAATAGCTGCTGCTGGTCCTCCATCAAACACGGCCCCATTCCTGAGACAGCCACAACGGAGACAGGAAGGACATTTTCCTGAGCGGACCAACACTTGCACCTCTCCTCCCCTCAGCCCAACAGCAATCCCAGCTCCAGACAATGAGAGTCAAAATAGTGCTCACAGTGAGGGGCTTTTCATTGGCTCATCAGTGTTCCGGCACCAGGGCACTGAGAGTCTCCCTTTAAAAAAAAAAAAAAGATATAAAAAACCCCAAAAATAAAATGAAATGAAAAGGTCCTAAGAAGTCATGGTAAAGTTAGTCTCTGTCACTTCAGCCAGTGACGGGGAGTCAACCATGCATTTCCATCTCAAATGGATGACCCTAAAAGCAATCTTTGAATACTCCCTTCAATGTACACTTGGCTCCCAAGACATTTATTGGAACCACTGGAAGCACATGCTGCCCTACTGTGATGGCTGCGCCGGAGCAGGCAGATAACCAGACAATATCCTCCCTGCTAAAGTCAGCCTTGGACCTGAGCAGAGCACGATGCGCCATCTGTCCCTCACGCAAACAGTCTTCCCACAATGGACACTATCCCTGTGAACACAGAGGGTACAAAGAGACTCGACCACAGGGGGAAGAACTGCCAGACATGGACAGTTAAACCGAGAGTGTGTCATTGTGCAATGCTTGGTTGTTACCCTTCGCTCTCGAGAGGACCACAATGACCCCACTATGTGAGAGTCAAGTCACAGTGTGGCTGACTGTGCTCCTCAGACCGATTCGAGCTCAGAAGGCTCTCCCACAGCTTGGGCACCAATAGTCCAGGTGAACGTTTGGGGTGCAGTCTCTAAATGTGCACATCTTGTGCTTCTTTGAAGCTACTTCCATTCTGCTTTGCTCCGAGGGCACAGAACCTTCTCTGATGAAGGCACACCATGCTGGGCAGCCCCGTGCCAGTGCTTCCCATGTCACCCAATCAATTACAAAGTTCTTAAGAGAGACCTTGAGAGTATCCTTGTATCACTTTTTCTGACCACCATGTGGGCACTTGCTTTGTGTGAGTTCTCCACAAAATAGCCTTTTTGACCAGCTTACCTTTGCATTCAAACAATGTGGCCAGTCCATTGGAGTTGCACTCCCTGAAGAAGAGTTTGAATGGTTGTCAGTTTAGTTCAAGAAAAGACCTCAGTGTCTGGTATCTTATCCTGCCAGGTGATCTTCAGAATCTTCCTAAGACAATTCAGATGGAAGCAATTCCATTTCCTGGCATGGTGCTGGTATACTGTGCAGGTTTCACAGGCATACAACAATGAGATCAGCACAAGGTTTCTGTAGACCTTCAGTTTGGTAGGCAGCCTAATACCTCTTCTCTTCCATACTTTCCTTTGGAGCCTCCCAAAAACTGAGCTAGCTCTGGCAATGTGTGTATCAACTCATTATCAATGTGAACATCCCTGAAAAGTACACTACCAAGGTAAGTGAACTTATCCACAGCATTCAAAATTTCTCCACTTGCTGTAACCGATGGTTCTACATCTGGATGGTGTGGCAGTGGCTGATGGAGCACCTGTGTTTCTTGGTGGTTTTTGTTAGGCCAAAATTAGCACAAGCAGCAGAGAATTGATCCGAACTTTGTTGCATCTCATCTTCAGAGGCTGCACTGAGTGAACAATCATCTGCAAACAGAAAACCGTGCACCAACCCTCTTTCCACTTTAGTCTTGGCTTGCAGCCTTTTCAAGTTAAAGAATTTACCATCACTGTGGTAGCTGACCTTGATGCCATGTTAGTCCTCATTGATGGTATTTGACAATATGGCTGTAGACATCAATGCCAAAGAAGCATGGGAGCAAGCACCCAGCCTTGTTTCACTCCATTGGTGACTGGGAAAGCACAAGAGCGTCATCCGTCATCCAGAACCTGGGCAAGCACGCCATTGTGAAATTGTCATACAATGCTGACGAACTTCACTGAGCAACCAAGTGTTGCCATGATCTTCCACAAATTCTTACAACTGAAAGTATCAAAGGCCTTGGTCAGATCTACAAACATTGTGTACAGACCTCTGTTCTGCTCCTGGCATTTCTTCTGGAGTTGTCATACAGCAGACACAGTATCAACTATTACTCAATCTTTCCGAAGCCACACTGGCTCTCAGGTAGATGACCATCTTCCAGGTGAAGGATTGCATATTAAAGAGGACTCTGGCAAGAATTTTACTAGCAATGACTAAGAGGGAGACACCCCTGTGATTGTCACAGGACAATCTATTTCCTTCACCTTTACAGAAATGGACAATGGAGGCATCCTTGAACTCCTGGGGGATAACCTCCTTTTGCCATATAACCCAGAAAATTTCTGTCAGCTTTTGTATGAGCAATGTACCTCCCACCTTGTAAATCTCAGCTGGAATAGAATCAGCACCAGGTGCTTTGCCACACAAAAGGAGCCTAATGGTGTTCAAAACCACTCCTTCAGTTGGAATTTCAGCTGGGGAGGGATTGACTTCAACCTGAGGCAGATGGTCAGTGGCTTCAGCATTGATTGATGATGGTCTGTTGAGAACACTATGGAAGTGTTCAGCCCATCTCTCCAGGATCATGTCCTTATCACTAATCAATGTGGCTCCATCAGCACTGAGTAGTCGAGATGCACCATAGTCTTTGGCCCATAAATTGTCTTCAGGGCATCATAAAAGTGCTTTGGATTGTTACTATCAGCATAAAACTGAATTTCACCTGCCTTCTTACTGAGCCAATAATCCTGCATCTCTAAGCTTCACTTGTACTTTACTTGTGATGGAATTAAGTGCTGCCTTCTTAGAAGTGGATGAAGATAAATCTATGATCAGTCCAGCACTATGCCACACACTGTCTTCATCATTCTTATATCCTGCATCTCTTCTCCTTATAATCACATAGTCTATTAAATGCCAATGTTTGCTGTGAGGGTGCATCCATAAAGTTTTATTTCATTTAGGCAAATGGAAGACAGTGTTGGTGACGAGAAAGTCATGAGATGCACAGGTCTTCAGTAGTACGTGACCATTTCTGTTGCTGTTTCCAACTCCATTCTTCCCAAGGACTCGCTGCCATGTCTGGTAATCTGAGCCTACTCTAGCATTAAAGTCACCTAGAACTGTAAGCTTGTCCTTTTTTGGACATCAGTGATAAGGGTCTCCAGGTCTTCATAAAATTTTTGTCTGACTCATCAGAGTTCATCATGGTGGGAGCATAGGCACTGATGATGGTGATGCTGTGTTTTCTTGCAAGTGGCAATTGTATTGTCATGAGCCTGTCATTCACTCCTTTTGGTAGGCTCACACAAGCTTAAACCATCTCTCCCATGGTCAAATTGCTTCTGGCATGACATACAGAGGATGAGGAAAGAGGGGGTAGATAACCATGCAAAGGAAGATGGGCTGAATCTGTGAGTTCTTGATTGAAGGGAAGTCCCAGTGTGGATCCAATTCCTCGGCAGCTTCTGGTCTTAGAGAGTGGCCTGGAGGCATTGAGAGGTGAGGTGACTTACCCAGGGTCATGTATCAGATGCAGGAGAACATCCGCCCTTGGGGAAATGATTCCTTTCAGAGACTGGATAGGACCAGGATGGATGGAGCTCCTGAAGAAGCAAGAGGACATCTTGGTTCTGATCCACCTAGAGGCAATCCTGTTCTCCTTCCCCATTCCCCTATTTTTACTTTGTTCCCTCTGGGACCTGGAGAGTAATGTATTTTTCCTGCAGAGTTATTGAGTAGAATCAAATTAGGCAGGCCAAACACCATTAAATCCTACCCACTTAAAGGGCAAAAGAAAGGCCAGCTAAGTCTGGAATTTTGCACATGGCAGAAAGGAGGTGAGGCCAGCTCTGGGGTACCTATCTCTCTGGGATTGAGCTCAGGATGCTTTAGGTGTAGCTGAAGCAGCCACTGAAGCAACATCTGGTGTCCTGGGGATCCTGCACTAGATAGGAAAGGGAAATGAGAAAGCTAAATAAACCAAATGAGAAATAATGCAATGCAATGAAATTCAATTTAATTTAATTTCACAAGCCTTTATTAAATACCCACTATATGCCAGTCACTGTGTCCTAGGGACACAAAGACAAAAGCAAAATAGCCCCTGCCTTCAAAGAGTGTCCATTATACATAGAAACTCAGTGATTGCAAAGCTGGCCTTCAACTTTGACCTCCAGATAAAAACACAAGCTTTTCAGCTTGACAGTGAAGACCCCAATCTGACTCCCACCTACCTTTTCAGCCTGACTCATATAACCCCCCTTCACAAACCCTGTGTTCAGGACTACTTTCCCCAAACTCAGCCCTATATCTCTTCTCCCTATACAGTTGTTCAAGCCATCCCTCATTCCAGGCATGCCCTCCCTCTACATCTCCCCATGTCAGAATGATTGCTGCTCAGAGATCAGGATAGAGGCTACCTCCTCCATGATGCCTTCCCTGTTCTCCATAGCTGTTAGTGTCTTCCCCCTCCTCAAATTTCTGTATTAGACTATGATGTTATGTCTATGTTCCATCCACCCCATTAGAACATAAGCTGCTTGAGGGCAGGGAATGTTTCACTTTTGTCTCCAAGAGCATTTCTAAATATGTGGATTACTCTACATATCCTTGAAATAAATCTTTCCTCTTCCTAGGTGTGAGTAGTGAGTTTTCATTCTAGAGAAGTCTTGGGTTCATTAATGCCCAAATGGCTGGTCTGAGGGCTAAGACAGTAGGAAAGGTTGTTAGGGAGATGGGCTTCAGATAGAAAAGCAAAGGAGAAGGAAAGGGTGAAAGGAGAGAGATGGAGAGAGAGACATGGCATGAGTTGATAAGCATTGGGCAGTCAGGAAGGGAAGGTTTCATCAAGAGAAGTGGAATAATTCTAGAGGGAGTGGTGTGATGAGTTCATCGAAAGACAGGAAGAGTGCAATGCAGACAGAAGTAAAAGATCTCAGGAGTCAGAATCCATCCTGGTCATAAGAAAGCCACTTCACAAGCACAAGATGGGCAGGTGATGAAGACCTGGGGCTTTCTGTGGACTACAACAGTCAACAGTATGACATAGCAGCCAAAGCCATCTGGAGCTGCATTCAGAGAAGCCTAGGCTTCCAAGGAAGAAGGGGGAAAGATCCCTCTGTGCCTGCCTAGGTCAGATCACACCTAGAGTATTATACTCAGTTCTGGGTGCCATATTGTAGAAAGGATGTTGCTAAGCAGCCAGGTGACACAGTGGATAAAGCACCAGCCCTGGAGTCAGGAGGACCTGAATTCAAGACACTTCTTCACTGTGTAACACTGTGCAAGTCACTTAACCCTGTTCGCCTCCGTTTTCTCATCTGTAAAATGAACTAGAGAGGGAAATGACAAATCACTCCAGTATCTTTCTCATGAAACCCCAAATAGGGTCACTAAGAGTCAGCAAAACTAAAACAACTCGACAACACAAATACTAAGCATCCAGGGTCCAGAAAGCATACAGAGGAGGCCCACCAGAATGCAAACAGCCGTTTGAATATCAAGTGAAAAAAACTGAGGATGTTTAGCCTGGAGGAGAAAAGGCTCAGGGTGAGCCCGAGAACTATCTCCCAGGACCTGAAAAGCCATCATGGGGAGGAGGGCTTAGAGAGCTTGCAAAGAGTCAGATTTGGGTGAAATGTCAGGGAAAGGCTTCCTAACAAGAGCTGGCCCAAGGTGGAGAGAGCTGCCTCAGAAGGCAGTGAGCTGCCCCTTCTTTGGATGTCCTAGCAAAGGGTGGATGGCCACTGAGGGCTCTTGTAAGGGGGACTCTGGTTCAGGCATTCCTGGATCCAGATGGCCCCTGAAATCTACTCTAGATCTGAAATACTTTGATACTGTAATAATAGGTTTGTAGCTGGAACAGAATCCCATTATTTTATGATTGCCATTGATTATTCTAATTCATTGGCATGGTGGCAGAGGAGGACCTGGTAGGGAGGTCTTTGAGAAAGAAATCTAGCCAGTAAAGCCCAAAGCCTCCCTCCTCCTCAGGATCATCAGGTACCTTCAGGAAAAATCACCTCAAAAGGTGGTGATTCCCAGGTCCCATATCACAGCACTCTGGTCTTCCTTTAAATCTGCCGCAAAGCATCTCACAGATATTTAAACAAAGAAAATTTGTTTTACTTGAATTCTCAGAATAATAATTGCATGGCAGCTCCTCCAGATGGAAGGAGGGGAGGCCAGAGGAAACCTCCACCTGCAAATGGGTGGGGAATCCCTGAAACTGCCACACCAAGTATTAGCCCACAGTCAGCATCAGCAGTGAGACCGGTGGGGTAGAGAGGGCGCTAACCAGCAGCAGGAAGTTCCCAAAAGGAAGGGCCGGGTATGCTAATCTGTGGAACAAAGCAGAGTCAACTCTACACTGGGCTCTGGGTGGGAGGCAGTGTACAAGTGCATTATCACCTGGAGTGGAGGAGGCAGTGTAATCAGCCAGCAGCAGCTGTGAGGAGCCCCCTCTCCATCTCCTGGTTCACCATCGTTGACGCTCATCTCTGCTCGCTGATGAAATATTGAGTTTGTTTACAAAAGCAGACCTGCCTGGCACCACTGCGGGCAGCAGCTGACACAGCCAGCCTGCTTTCCAAACCCAGCCTGAGCTTCCTCCCCTCCCCTGCCCCAATCTCCCCACCCCCACCCTACCACCGGGGCTGCATCAAAGGCTTGACTTCCCAGACTGCTTTTTATTTGGGCTGACAGAATGGATTTTGTGTCAGCATTTAGGAGGATTCCACTTTAATTAATGGTTCTTTACCTTGTCCCTGGTCTGAATTATTAATGAATGCCACATCTCAGTCATCTGTTTTCCACCTCCTCCCATCTCCCAAGTAATTGGCTCCAATACATGACACCCGACCATCTCAGGGGCAGGACATGACAGCCCCGCCAGAGCTGGCCAGTCTGACTCTGGGCTGCTCCGAGGGAAGGTGCTCAGGACTGCAGAAAATCCAGGCAGGCTTTGAGCTCATTACCTAGCTGTCATCTTGCCATTCCACATTCAGGGATCCTCAATTCTCTCATTTTAATTAGAATTTCACAATCTTAGGAGGTGGTTCTATTTGGGGGATGTCATGGGAAGCAAAATTATAGGCCAGATGAGTGGCTTAAACCAGCCCTGAATTCTGCTTGGAGGTGTATCAATGAGTGAAGGGAAGGAGGAAGGAAGGAAGGAAGGAAGGAAGGAAGGAAGGAAGGAAGGAAGGAAGGAAGGAAGGAAGGAAGGAAGGAAGGAAGGAAGGAAGGAAGGAAGGAAGGAAGGAGGAAGGAAGGAAGGAAGGAAGGAAGGAAGGAAGGAAGGAAGAAAGGAAGGAAGGAAGGAAGGAGGGAAGGAAAGAAGGAGGGAAGGAAGGAGGGAAGGAAGGAGGGAAGGAGGGAGGGAAGGAGGGAAGGAAGGAAGGAAGGAGGGAGGGAAGGAAGGAGGGAAGGAGGAAGGAAGGAGGGAAGGAAGGAAGGAAGGAAGGAAGGAAGGAAGGAAGGAAGGAAGGAGGGAAGGAAGGAGGGAAGGAGGGAAGGAGGGAAGGAAGGAAGGAAGGAAGGAGGGAAGGAGGGAAGGAAGGAGGGAAGGAGGGAAGGAAGGAGGGAAGGAAGGAAGGAAGGAAGGAAGGAAGGAAGGAAGGAGGAAGGAAGGAAGGAAGGAGGGAAGGAAGGAGGGAAGGAAGGAGGGAAGGAGGGAAGGAAGGAAGGAAGGAAGGAAGGAAGGAGGGAAGGAAGGAAGGAAGGAAGGAAGGAGGGAAGGAGGGAAGGAAGGAAGGAAGGAAGGAAGGAAGGGGGAAGGAAGGAGGGAGGAGAGGGAAGGAAGGAAGGAGGGAAGGAGGAAGGAGGGAAGGAAGGAGGGAAGGAAGGAAGGAAGGAAGGAGGGAAGGAGGAGGAAGGAGGGAAGGAGGAAGGAAGGGAAGGAGGGAAGGAAGAAGGAAGGAGGGGGAAGAGGAAGGAAGGAAGGAAGGAAGGAAGGAAGGAAGGAAGGAAGGAAGGAAGGAAGGAAGAAGGAAGGAAGGAAGAAAGGAAGGAAGGAAATGAAAAGCATTTTCCTCATTTACCATGTGCCAAGATTATGATAAATACTGGGGTTACAAATAGAAAGGCAAGAACAGTCCCTGCCCTCAAGCAGCTAACTTTCTTAGAAGATGAGACTACACATAGGAAGAGGGGTGCTGTCAGGGGCTAGAGGTGGGCCCAGTTCAATGTGGAGACTAAATGAGGTACTCACCAGTAACCTGACAAATGAAGAGAGGTTTATTGTTCATTTTCAATTGTCTCTGACTCTTTGTGACCCATTTGGGGTTTTCTGGGCAAAGATACTGGAGTGGTTTGCCATTTCATTCTCTGGCTCATTTTACAGATGGGGAAACTGAGGCAAACAGGGTTAAGTGACTTACCCAGGGTCACAAAGGTAGTATCTAAGGCTGGATTGCAACTCAGGAAGATGAGACTTCCTGACTCCAGGTTGGGAACTCTATCCAGCATGCTGCCTAGCTGCCCAAAAGAGAGGCTTACTGTGCCAAAAAGGGTACAGCAGCAGCACTTAGCTCCTCTAGCGCTCTTGACGCAGCCCCCTTGTCTTTATGTAAACCTCATCTGCTTCTCAAGGCAGAATATGGTCTCTCACGTGGTCATCAAAACTTTAGAGAGGACCCAAGTGCACATGGCGAGGGGAGATGGTGAAGACTTTGCATGCCCTTAGGGGACTGGGAAACTACCCCAGAAAAGGAGCCAATTCGTCCCCAACCACCTTATCTCCACGAAGGGAAAACTACTCCCTGCCGGAGGAGGGGTCTGGGCCGTTCCCACATTTGGGGAGGGAGACGGGGCGAGTCATGGGCTTAAGCCATGGTGCGGGGAAGGAAAGGAAGACCTAAGCTCTATCCTATCTATCCCAAGAGAGGGACACGGCTCCCTTTTGTGAAGAGGACCTTTGTGTGGTCACTGAAGTGACCATGAGAACAATAGTTCTAAATAGGAGACATTAAGTCAACAGAACATGCCATCAGCACACAGACAGAAACACATGCACACAAGCACTTACATGCATACACATGAACACATGCACATACACACACAGAGCAGCTTCTCCTTATTTGTAAGATTCCTGAGTAATGTAATGAGACTCAGTGTAGGATCCTCTTCCTTACAGAAAATAAATCCCCCAAAGCCATATCAGCTCAGGCCCCACAGGAGTCCTGTATGTCATAGCTGCCACAGAGCCAGGTTCTGCTTCAGCCCTCAACTCCTTGTGATGCTCAAAGACCCCAAGGCATCAATCTTAAGGGAAACAAATGAAGATGATTCTTCAGAACTGGTACTCATCCCAACCAAGTACAAAGCCCAAATGCCCTGAGGCACAGATCTTAAATGGGGAGGAGGAAGGAGAGAGGCTGGTACCACCACAGAAGTAGAATCACCCAGAGTGTAAGACAACAGAGGCTAAGCCAATCTCTGTTTCTCAGTCCACACACACACAAAAACAGCTGGCTTTGTGCTGGTATCCAGCATCTTGGGAGAACAGGCTATGCACCTATCAGGGGCTAGGAATCGGCTTCTGCACCTCCCCCAAATCAACACCAGCCAGCCTTTGGTGTGTACCCTTGCCATATTGCTGAATAATAGCTAGCTAGCATGAATAAAGGTGAATCCAAAAGCACTCAAGTGTGGGTATTGCTGTTGTGTAAGACCCACTTCTCTAAACTTCAGGGATGTGAAGGCTGGATCACTCACCCTCACTGTAGCAAAAGCCTCAGCTGGAAGAGAGCCTGCTCCATCTCTGGCCAGCCCAGAATAAAAGCCTGAACCAATCAGCCAATCAATCAATGGTGCTGTGTGCTAGGCACTGTGTTAAGTAGACAGACAAAAGTGCTTTAAACAGTCCTCCTTTCCTGGTGTTTACCTTCTATGGGGGGTGAGGAGAGAGGCTGTGCACTCGCTCTAGCATTTGTGTTTGTGTGTGTGTGTGTGTGTGTGTGTGTGTGTACACAAAAGAAACATTTACAAAAAGAAAAGAAGTGAGGAGAGGAGGAGAAGAAGAGGAAGAGGAGAGAAGAAAGAAATGGAGAGTATTAGTGCCAGCCCCAGAGCAGAGTAGGCATTTTAAAAATACTTGTCAAATTAAATTAAATTCAACATTTGGAGGTGGAATGGGGCTGGAGAGAAGAAGTTTTTAGGGTTCTGTAATTCAGTGGAAGACAATTTCTTATCAGCTAGTAAGGCGAGGTATCAAGATCTGTCAATATTACTCCTCCACTGAAGTCCTGCAGTACCTCTTCATGATGTAGAAGCAAAGCTCTGCCAGCAGTTTCTCCAAGCTGGAAAGGCTTCAAGTGTAGAACTTAGTACTGGATTCTGTCACTGGCTAGAACATTAGCTCAACTGTTCAATCAATTAATCAATGAGCTCTTATTAAGGGCCTACTCTATACCCATGCTAGGGACCATAGGCACCATGCTGCTGTTGAATCATTTTTTAGTCATGTCCAATTCTTCATGACTCCATTTAGGGTTTTCTAGACAAAGACACTAAAGTGGTTTGCTATTTCCTTCTCCAGCTCATTTTATAGATGAGGAAACTGAGGCAAACAGGGTTAAGTAACTTGACCAAGATGACATACCAAATAAGTGTCTGAGGCCAGATTTGAACTCAGGAAAATGAGTCTTCCTCACTCCAAGCCGGCATTTTATCTACTGTGCCACCTAGCTGCCTAAATGATAGGTATTATTCAAGGTGTTATATGTAAAAAGGTTCATCAGCAGAAAGGTAGACCAAGAGGTAATCAACACTTATGATAATAATAAATCATAAGTATCACCTTTAAGGTACTATTTCATTAAATACCCTTGCTTTAAACTAATCACATCCTTTGACTGACCAGGAAAGTAAAACCCCAATGGGGGCTTGCACCCTATGGTTTTAAAAAGGTCTGGACACACAGAGTATACCTTGAACCTGGAGATAGCTCTTGGGACTGGGGAGAGGGGGTGAGTGGGAGTATCCACCAAGTACTGTATTATTATCAAATAAGAGAGCCAGGATTTAAACTAAGACCCTCCAACTACTATACTCTGCAAATGCTCTGCGTAAGAGGGAAATCATATAGTTGAGGGTTCTAGCAATAGCTGTGAGATTTTTTTTAATGGAACTTTAGAATAGAAAGAGCGAGGATTTCTTCATCAAGAGCAGTCCTTCCAGACTCTATCATTTCTTTTCCTGAGAAGGTTATTAGAGCAGTAGATCATAGGAATGCTGTAAGTAAAGATTTGCTCAAGTATCTCATGATATTCTTGGGGAAGATGGAGAGGCAAGGGTTAGATGACTGTAGAAGTAGGAAGATTAAGGAAATGACTGAATGACAAGACCCAAAAAAGGAGTCATTGATGACTCCATGTCAAGTTGGAGGAAGATCCCAAAAATCTGGTCTTGTCCTTAGGTTGAGCAATATTCTCGTCAATGATGGAGAAGATGTATCAAGCCCATGACGCAGCTAGGATAGATAGTAAGATCCCCACTCTCTAGATCAGGAGCCTGGGGAGGTTTGGAGCAGTTTTTCACCCAAGGTCACACAGATAGTAAGAGGGCTAGGACTCATAACCAGGGTACCTCATTTCAAGTCCAGTGGTTCTACCTCTCCAACATGAATCAACATTCCAGATGACAGATGAGTCTAATGGTCTCCTTTTCAATCAATAGGATTCTTGTGTGAATCATATTACAAAAGAAACTTTCATTGTCTTACCTATCCTTTCTTGACTTTTCTATAGCCTTTGATGCTGCTGATCACTCTCTCCTCCTAGATACTCTCTTCTCTCTAGGTTTTCATGACACTGCTCTCTCCTGTGTTTCCTCTGTTGGATCTTCATCTATATTACTCTTGCTAACTGTGTGGGACCCCCCCCCAGTCTCAGTTGTGGACCCTCTTCTCTTCTCCCTTTATATTATTTCACTTAGTGCTCTCAGCAACTCTCACATATTCAATTATCATTTCTATACTGCTGATTCTCAAATCTATCTTACCTCCAGTCTCATATCTCCAGCTGCCTCTTAGACATCTTTAGTTGAATGTTTCATAGCCATCTTAAACTCAACATGTCCAAAACTTAACTCATTTACTTTCTATCTTAATCCTCCCCTCATCCTTACTTCCTTCTTACAGCCAAGGGTATCACCATCAACACAGACAGTCACTTAGACTTATACCTCAGTGTCATCCTCCACTCCTCACTGTCTCACCCTCCGTGCCCCATATCCAATCAATTGTCAAGTCCTACTCTTTCTACCTTTATAAAACTTTGCCTGCATATAGGGAGTGCTTAATAAATGCTTTGTCAGTCCATCCATCCATCCACCCATTCATTCATATCAACTCCTTATAAGCTGGATCTTTTGGGCCCCATGAGGCAAGAAAGTCAAATACATCCCCAACTCCTACAGGATCAGTTCAGCCTACACAAAACAGTTGCCACTCCTATCCCAATTAATGACTCCTTATACTTTCCATGGTTCCACGTAATTGCTTTTAGCAAAAAATAATCTTCTGTGTTCTAGCCCTAAAATTCATAGCATAGAAGTTCCATAGTTCATGGCAAAATGAATCAAAGGAAAACAATCAACCCTTCAATAATAAAACAAAGACAAAAGGAACTCATGACCAGAAGGGGGACCCATTAGATGATAAGCACCAGCCACTGAAACTCATCTCTTCTTTTGGGGTGTGCTGGGAGGAATTCTAGTCTTCCAGCTCTATTGTTGAAGTGGCTTGCAGCATCCTCCATGCCTTTCTCCAAGCCATTTCTCATGCTGGAATCCCTCCCTTCTTAACTTTGCCTCTTGAAAGTCCTTGCTCATCTAAAAGCTCAGGTCAAGAGCTACATCCTCACAGAAACCTGTCATGCTTCTCCTTATTGTTAGTTTTGTCACTCACTCCTTTAAATTGCCTTGTATTTTCTCTTGTATGTACCCTTCACCCCATAGAATTCAGGTTCCTAGGGGGAAGACTGTTTTCTTTTTGTCTTTGTAGCCAGTGCCTAGTACAGTACCTAACAAATAGTGAATGCTGAAGAAATAACTCTAGAATTGAACTGAGTTGTTCCTGACCTAGAATGATAAAACCTTGGAGTTGGAAGGCATCGAGTTGAATCTCCTCATTTTATGAACATGAAAACCAAGGCCTAGGAAGGTGAGATGGTTTTTACCAAGTCACACAGTTGGCTCCACAATAGATTCCTAAGGGTAGATTTTAGGTCTGCCCACCTCTGTCTACCTGCCCACCTGCTCAAAAGATCCCCACTCTTTTTCAAGGAAGAACTTTTCCATGTTAGATGGGAAATAACCCACTGTCTTTCTTCATCACAAAGCAAATGACCATGGTCTCCTTTCTATCCCCTCCTTTTGTCTCTATCCTCAAGCAGCTGATATGTGGACATGAGGGCAAAAGGAGACAAGGAGCACCCATTGTTCATGGTTTTTAACTTGGATCAACTTGTGTATGCTGAACACTTCATATGTATCCCCGGAGAGATGAATAAAATACATTTAGAAAGCCTGGATTTTGAACCACCTTTTGTCTTCCAAATGGTCATGCTCTGTGTGCTGTTCAAGGCCCAAACTGCCCTCCAGATTCATAGGCTTTTCTAGAATAACCTTGAGCTAGAAGCAACCATAGAGATCATCCAGTCCTGTTCTCCCATATTACAGACGAAAGAGGATCAGTTTGTTTCCAAAATTCCTTTTTCATTTGGGGCAATGAACCTACCATTTGTTCAGTGAGAGAAGCAAGTGCCTTGTTCTCCCCTGATGTACTTGTGCTCTGATAGCCACGTTTAGGAAAAGGGCACTTCAGAAGTCAGGGGAGGGAAGGAGCACTATTTCTCTATACAACCAGCAAAACAATGGAAGCGGAGATTTATGGTAACCAAAGATCAGTTTGAGGTGTCTTGAGTGAAGATTAGAAGAAGGCACAGGGAAAGAAGGAAGCCTAGTGGAAGTAAGTAGATGAAAATCCCAAACCTTCACGGGGTCAAATTCAGGGGCCTCTTGTAGAAACTCTGACAATAAGCTTTCAGATTTGTTTTCTCAAAGGGCTACTGGCTATGCCATTGATATTATGTTATTACAGAACTGAAAAAGAAAAGGCGGCATGTTTTGAGAAGATGGGATATCACCAAAACTCTCTGGGTCCTGGTCAATGCCAGTCAATGAAACAACAAGGGGAAAGGTCAGTGGCCCTGAGCAGCCAGAAGGTCCCTGATTGTATTCAGGCTGTTCAAGGCCATTAGCTTTCTGGTAGCAAAGCCTCTGAAAATGACTGCCAAGGTGACGTCCCTTCAGGCCAAAAGCAATATATGCCAGTGCAGTATCTATGAGAACTGAGACAGAAGCTTTGTGCTAAAACAATTCACTCGGTGGAAATCTCTCTGGTTCAGCCAGAAATTCTCAAGAGTTCCAGACTATGTGACTTTCTGAGTCCTTTCATAGAAACAAAGTTATATTTTTTAAAACATGAATAATTTCAGACCAAAGCCACAATGAAATATACATGAACTTGGCTATGAACTGCTTTGAGCTGGGAATGAGTTCACCATCATTTAGAATAAATTTTTAAGAAGGTTGCTGTGTTGATGGCCAATTGATTAGGTTATAATACAAGAGAAACAACATTTGAGGAAAACAGAAATTCAATGAATGTATCTGGACTCAGAAACAAAATTACATTAATCAAGAAAGGGGGGAGCCATCTGGGTACTAGACACCTACCTAAAACAATAAGGATCTCAAACAGCCAAAGGCCATGGGACCAAGGGCAGGAAGAAGTGTTTTCTCCTACAGCCTATCACCTCACCTTCCTGTCACCTGCTTCTGCTAATGTCTTGTGAACCCTGTAAACCTAGGCTTGCCGGGACCAGGCTGTCCTGCCCTGGATGCTTCTCCCAGACCTCTCCCAATCTTCTGGTTTAGCTGACTAGCCCAAGGAACAGCCAAAGACTGACCAGAGCAGGTCTCCATGGACCAGTGGTACCATCAGCTATGGTCTTCCTGGTTGTCCGTAATAATAGCTTCCATTTGGAGCTGTAACTAGGAGCTTTTTAGCTGTGGCAAAATCAGTTTGGGGCAGAGTCACAGAGGCACCACATACAGGTGAGGAGAGGTGGGATATAAGGGAAAGGTGCACCACAGCAGAGGGGAGTGATGATATTGGGACGCCTGGGTGGCAGTCCCTTGGGTAAGCTGAGAGGTTGGGATTATGTTACACATGCAATGGAGAAACAACATGGAGGGATGGTAGCGTAGGCCACCACTGGGAAGAAGTGTGCCTCCAGGAGAAAATGTTTACCCATGAATACCTTGGTGCAAAGCCCCAGCCACCCCCCCATCCCAAATTACTGTGTGACTCACCTTTATATGACATTTTAAAGTTTACAAAAATATGGTATCATTAAAAAAAAACTATTGAGGTGAGTGGTGAAGATACTGTTATCCTCATTTTACACATGAGAAAACTAAGCCCCAGAAAGGAGAAGAGACTTGTTGAGTCAATAAGCAGCAGAACCAGTAAACACAAGTCTTCTTCATCTAGGTTCAACATTCTTTCTAGTGTACCGCACTGCCCTTCAACACATGCTATGCTGACATTGCCCCACTTTGCCCTACTTGTCTTTGAGTTGAGACACTAGCTAAAAACCATCACCTCTCACTCTGGCTGCCATCTCTTCTTCCCACTAAGACACAGCCTTCCTCTCTCAAAACCTCACTTAAAATTTTCCTTCTTCATGGAATCTTTCTTCCTTTGACTAGTTTTCTTTCTTTCTTGGCCATGGTGGTTAAGTGACTTGCCCAGGGTCACACAGCTAGTAAGTGTCTGAGGTCGGATTTGAATTCAGGTCCTCCTGACTCCAGGCCTGGCGTTCTGTACACTTTGGTGCCACCTAGCTGCCCCACAAATTTTTTACCTCTGTTGTTTCTCTTGAATTATCATTGTCAAAACCCTCTAAAGCCCTCAGCACCAAGGACAGAGTTTGGTGTTCTGTTTCTATTTTTGTTTACATTCTGTTCCTTTGTGCATATTAAAAGCACCTCTTCTTCTCTTGTGTTCTTACCTCTTCAACCATTATGGATTCCCAGGCATATAAAGCCCAGAGCTAGAAAGGGCCTCAGAGGTCTGTGCTCTGGCCAGCACTGAGCCTTGTCCTCTACACAATGTCTCTGACAAGTAGCTCTGCAGATTCCAATTGAAAGACATCCACGGAGGGGGAAGGAGCCATTTACCTTTCAAGGCAGTCCTTTCCACAGTTCTCATGGTGAGGAAATCTTTTCCTTTTAACAAACCATATTCTGCCTCCCCAAAGCCGGAGACCATTGCTCTTAGCTCTGCCTCTGGACCCAAACAGAACAAGTCTACATCAGGGTGGCACAGTGGAAAGAATTTTGGATTTCAAGTCAGAGAATCTGTTTCAAATCATGAGGCTATTATTAACTCTCTTTGTAACCTTAGGCCAATTATGGATCCATCTGGGCTTCAGTTTTCTTATCTGTAAAATGGGAGGGGTTGCACTCAGCAGCCTCTAAGGTCCTGTAGCTCTGACCCCTGCTCCTTCCTGTGAACGGTCATGGCATTTTTTCATACGGATGCCCTTTGAACATTTAGAGACAACTCTTATTCTCTAAGTTTTCTCCAGGAAGAAGTTTGATTCATTCATTCGTTCGTTCGTCCATTTGTCCATTCATTCATCCTATACATGTTTGTTAAGCAAGGCAGCATGACACGGTGGCTAGAAGGCCAGGCTTGAGTGAAGAAGATTTGGGTCGAAGCCCTACCTCTGATCCATGCTGCTCATTTGATCCTAGGAAAGTCACTTAACATATGAGGAGCCCCAGGCAACTCTAAAAGCAGCATCTGCAGAGGAAGTGCTGACCTGCATTGTGAGAGGGAGTTTCCTCACCAGGAATTCCTAGACTGACCTAAATCACAAGGTTCTAGGGATCCCAAGACAAAAATGAAGCTGTCCCTGTACTCGACAAGCTGCTGTTCCTTTAGGGAATCCAGCATGTATAAAAATGTGGAGAGATGACAATGATTTTGTGAAGACAAAATGCAGGACAAAAAGCTATTGGGGGAAGAACCAAGAGACATTTGATATGTTCTGGCTAACCTGAAACTCTCACTGTCTCCCCACATACGAGTGAATACAAAATTGGTATGAAGTAACTTCCCAGGAGAGCAAGCACAGCAAAGGAAGGGATCAGAAGGGTCTTGTGTAGGAAGTAACATGTGAGCTGAGCTTTGGAAGAGAGCTAGAAATTCCAAAAGGCAGGTGTGAGCAGGCAGAGCATCCATCCCCAGCAGACAAGACAGCCTTGCAAAGGCCTGGCTGCAGGAGGTGGAATGCTGTGAACACAAACAAACAAATGGGCCAGGATGCCTGGAATTGAATGAATAAGAGGGAAGGAATCCTTCCAGCTCTGTCTGGCCAGTTTACAAGGTAACGCTGGGCTGGGTGAAGATTCTTGAGCTATGGAATGGCCCTCTCAGACTTCAACTTTGGGAATATCATATTGGCAGGTGTATTAAAGGCTAAATTAGAGGGTGTAAGAGCCTGGAGCCAGGGAGACTGAAAAGGAGGCCATTACAACAGTCTAGAGGAGAGCTTAAGTGAAAAGAAAGGTGAGAGGCAGAAGAGAGAGTATCAACAGGACTCAGCAAACCTTTGGATATGGGGGACAGGTGGGGAGAAGGAAGAGAGGAGGACAATCCCACTTTGACACTTCCTCCTTCTTTTGCATACCTGAGCACCTACAGGGAAGATGACAGAACCAATTCTGCTCAAGAAGACCTAGGCCCCTCATCACAGTCACACAATCACACGGCCAGTCACACAGGTCCAGATGCACTCTTGCTTATCAATGTCCTTCCAGAATGTTGTGCCCCAAACACAAGCCTCTAGATGTGGGCTGACCATCTCCAAGTGCAAAGGGACTGCCATCTCCTCTTTCTTATAAGCTCTGTCTCTCTCAGTACAGCCCAAATTTGTTTTACCTTTACTGGTTGACCCTAACCCTAACCCAACATCACAATGTTAACTCATAGTAAGACTGTGGTCCATTAGGTCCCCCAGATCTTCTTTTTGCAAACTGTGTAACCACACCTCCCCATGAGAGGTTCCTACTGGGGAAATTTGATCTTTTTTATCTTATACATATATATCCCTATATCAAGGCATCTTTCTTCACCACAGTCTTCCAAAAATCTCAGCATGGCATGGAAGAGTCCCTGATTTCCCAAAGTCCCTGAAAGAGGAACAAAAGACATGGCCACTCCCTATTCATCTTTTTTTGTCTAAAATCATGCTTTTGGGGGGGGGAGGTAGAAGGGAATCAGAAACAAAAAGTTGAGTGGGCTTCCCTTTTGCATTGTCTGTTCTCATCACACCATCATACTTACCAGCATCACTATCTGTTGTTTATCTTCCATTTAATCTTGATCCAACTTAAAAAAAAAAAACACCCAAACCTTCTTCCATTGTTTGTGTTGATACATTCAACTTCCCATTTGACACTCTTTTTAAATGATTGTGACATGCTTTCCTCTTCTTGCATATACTTGTCTATGTACAGGTTGCCTCTTCCATTAGAATTTAAGCTCCTTGAGAGGGCAAGTACTGTTTTTGCTTTTTTTCCCCCACCATCTATAAGTGTCCGGCATATAGTGAGCAATGAACAAATGCTTACAAATTGATTGATTGATCAAGAAATTTCAGGTAAATTCCAAAAAGTATTTGGCAAAGTTCATTATGCTGTCTTTGGGGATAAGACAGAGAAATGTGGACCAAGTGACTAATAAGACAGATTCTGAGGTGGCCAAATGACCAGAAGAACAGGGTGACAGAAAAGGACTTGAAACTACAGGGATCCAAGAAGAAGGAATTTGGTTAGATAAAGGAAGGGGAAATGAATGTGCCTGTCAACTGACCATAAGGAGGGGAAGGAGGACTTAATGACTTCAGAGCTAAAGACCCCTACAGGAATTTGGCCACGAGAGCTACTAACAAGAATAACAATCCAATCCAATAAACATTTATTAAGCCCCCACTGTGTGTCAGGCATTGAGGACTCACTTAAATAGGTTTAGAAAGCAGAGGAAAGCAGCCCCCAATGTTTGTCGTAGGAATGGTTATCTGGGTCCAAAGGGGAGACTAGTCATCCTCCTTGCAGAGAAGGGTTCTTGGAATGCCTCTTCACTCCCAAGGTCATCAGAGAAAACAAAGCTGCTCTTTCAAAAATAGAAGCAAGTGTTCACTGTAGAAAGCAAGAAGATTGAGGATCTGAAGAGATAGAGGGGAGTCATATACTGTGTCAGGTGGCTAGAAGGGGCAAGAATGGGACATAGAGGAGAAAAGGCAGAAGGGCCATTGGCAATGTTTTGAGCTGAGGAGAGATGAGGCTCTTGCCAGTTTGAGGAGGGCTGGAGCCTCGGAAGAGCAAGCAGTTGCTGCTCTTCCAAAGAATGATGACGTAGATCTCCAGCCAACAGTAAGGGTCAGAGGAAGAGGAAATCAGGAGTGGTGGCTGGTGAACTCCCGCCATGCGGGATGATAAAGCTGCTGTTTGTCAATCTGATAACAACAAGAGAGAGATCTGTTGTGTTTCTGGGGTGCACATCCAAGAAGTGACAATGGTTATCCCAACACTTGTCAAACCTGATAACTATTACCCACTTCTGGGGATTCATAGGAACACAAATGATACCACCTGAAGGAAACTAAGTGGTATTGCTAATTCTTACGAAATCTGGGGCAAGAAAATTAATGTCCTGGGGATAAAGAGAGTCTTCCTGCCACTGCCACCAATCAAAGGCAAAGCCACTAAAAGAGAAAGGTGAATTCAAAAGGTGAAAAGCCTGATAAATGGGGTCCAAAAACAGGGTTTGGCCCACTTGCTCACAACTTGAAGTATAGTAAAGACAGGTCACTGAGGTCCTTTCTAACTCTGATTCTGTGACATGAAGATTATTTTAATTTAGACACATTCCACTTTTGTTAAACATCTAGTAATATTTGCTATCATTCAGTCATTTATTCAACAAGGATATTTTACACATCTACTGTGTGCATTGTCTTACACACTGGAGAAATGGGCAAAAATGAAATTGTCTCTGCTCTCAAGGAGTTTGCATTCCATTTGGAAGAAATAACACTGTGCAGATAAGTTGGAACAAAATACATGTAAAAAATTAATACAAAGTAATTGGGGGAAGGCACTAGCAATCATCATCATCATCACAATTACTCCTGGCAACTAACTTTCTATGGATGAGCATCTTTCACCTGACCTAGGTTGGTCCTTGGATTCCAGGCACATAGCCCATCCTCCAGGTACTTCTAGTCTGGTAGGACCTTCCAAAGCTTGGGCTTGTGCAAAACCTTCAAGACCCAAGGTCATGTCTGAGACATGATGAATAACCAAAGTGGACCTTGATAAAGGCTACGAACAAAAAGTCTGCTGTAAATGTGAGGTACAGTTATTACAATCATACCACTACAGTCCTGCTCCATTGTTCTTTATGAAGATGTCATGTGAGTTATACTTATTCATTCCAGGAAGCACCAGCACCCATATTCGGATCAACACTTACAGAACATCACAGCTAGAAGGTACCTCAGGGGTGCGCCATTCCTGTATTTAAAGTCATTATCCAGATATGCAAATCCCATTCTCAGATATCTTTTTCTTAACCAGATGTTCATTTCCCAGATCTCCCTTCCTCTCCTAAACTTTTGCCTTTGATTTATAAAAGTGATGAAAATTCCACCTATCCCCCAATGTTCTTGGTTTCTTGCTAAAGACTTCATAAGGCCATTGTAACTGGAAAAATGCCAAAGCAATGAAGGGGTTTTGGCACATCCTCCAGGCTTCTTGCCACAGACCTCAAGTCATGCTCCTGTACCCAGAGAGACTCATCTGGTCCAAAAGTTTCAGAGTAATCATGCAGAAGCTTTGTTCTCGTGTGTCTTCTTACACAGAAGCATGTTTATCAGATTGGTATGTGAAAGCCATTCAGAATAACATCAACAATGAAATCACTATCAGATTCTGAGTAAATAAAGGAAACTCCTCCATAAAGCTTACTTTCTCTGGTAACTGATTTTCTACTGAGAACTTTTCTGAAGAGTGTTACAAATTCATCGCCAGATACAGTTGGTTAATTAACAATGTGAAAATAAAGGTAGAAGAAAAATTAGCCAACCCCACTCACAATGGCAATGAGAATAAAAAAGAAAGCTATATGAAACTGTAAATAAGAGTCATGTGATATTATTTATTAAAGTCTAATTAAATGACCCACATTTTTTTAAGAAAATAAATTCCCATTATTTTTTTCCCAATTAGACCAATAAACTGCTATTTAAACCTGTTTCACTAAAAAAGTTTTTATACTCTCTCGTTCTGAATCCTTGGAACTGAATGCTAAAATGTCAGTCCTACACAAGCTCCTTGCACGAAGAGTTTTTCTTGGTACATGACTTTGGATTACCAAATGCTTTTTGTTCTAGTTTACAATGTTGGAAAGGGTTCACCTGATCCTCCCAACAGCCTTGGACCAGTATTATTATCTCCATTTACAGATGAAGAAACTAAGACTTGGGTGAGGTGAAGGGACTTGGCCAGGGTAATGAGGTCATGGGATCTAGAACCAGAGTCATAGGATTATAGATTGAGAACTGGAAATGACTCCCTCATTTTACAGTTAAAGGAACTGAGTCCAAGAGATGTTAAGTGACCTGCCCAAGGTCACATAAGCCCAGATCCTTCCATTCAGAACAATGGCTGGTGATAGGTTCCTTAATGCTAGAGCTACCTTTTTCTTTTCTCTTCTTATCCTGTTCTTTCCCCTTTTTTCCTCTCTTCCCTTTTCAGCTCCTTCTAGCTCAAACACTTAATGATTCTATGACATTCTCCTTATTTTTCCTTTCTCTGCCTCTGCCTCAGGCTGTCCAGGGGTCCTAAGTTTTCCATTGAAAGAGCATTGTAGTTGGAGGGACTGTGAAAAAGAAATAGACCCACTAATACATTGTTGGTGGAGCTGTGAAATATTAAGACTATTTTGGAAAGCAAATCAGAACTATAAATAAAGCAGCTAAAATGTCCATACCCTCTGACCAAGATTATACTCCACTAAATATATACCCCAAGGGGGTTATTGATTTTTTAAAAAGCACTCACATACTCCAAAATTTTTATAGCAATAGTTGTGTTATGTTTATAACACAAAAGCTACAACTTTTATGATAGCAAAGAACAAGAAACAAAGTAGAAGTTCACTCATAGGGAATGGCTAAACATATTTTTGGTATATTCATGTAAACAAATATTATTATGCTGTGATAAACCAGGAATGTAATGAGTCCAGAGAAATAGGCAAAGACTTATAAGAACTGATACAAAGAGAAGTAGGCAGGAAAGAAGGAAAAAAGAAAGGAAGGAAGGAGAGAGGGAAGAAAAAAGAGGGAAGAGAGAAAGAAAGGAAAGAAAAATATTAAGAAATTAAAGAAAGGGGGAAGGGAGGGAGGAAGGGAGGGAGGAAGGAAGGAAGGAAGGAAGGAGAAGGAAGGAAGGAAGGAAGGAAGGAAGGAAGGAAGAGAGGGAGGGAAGAAGGGAGGGAGGAAGAGAAAAAACATTTTACGTATAATGGCTACCAACACTGTAAATGGAAAGATTAACCACATAGAGACAAAAATGAAAAGTCAAAGTTACACAATTGCAAAGGATGTGACCTCAAAGAAGAGATATGAGAAGACCCCTCCCACCATTCCTTTGCAGAGATGGGAGGGGGGATCCACAAGGTGTAAATCATCACATATACTGTCAGTTTTTATGTTGCTGATTTTTTTTTCTCTTCTTACTCTTTTTTTTCTTTTTAAAATAAATTCTTTATTACATGGGATGGCTCTATGGGAGGGGAGGGATTAGGCATAAAGGGATATTTAGGTGATGTAACTTTGGGCAAGTCTCATTCCCTCACTGGGCTTCAGTTTCCTCATCTGTAATATGACACGATGGGCTAGATGACCTCTCGAGTCACTCCCAGCTCTACATCTGACAAACCTAGGATGCTATGTGTGACCCAGGAGCATAGAAATGTTCGTTAGAGACTCCCACTTCCCTCCTCCAGGGGATTCAGTTTTAAAGAGGCTGCTGACCCCTGCGCTGGGGAAGCTTAACACTGAGCAAGTATTTAAATGGAAAAGGAACAATAGTAGTTGTCTTTTCCTCATGAAATGTTCTTTCCACAGACCCATGAGGATGGCTTTGCAAGCAGGGATGGACCTAGGGTGGGGCACGTGAGGGTGGTCCCAGAGAACTGAAGTCAAGAGTGATCACACCTCCAGCCTCCTGAAGCATAAAAAGGCCCACGCTTAGCAATAAGGTCCCAGATGCCAGGCTCCCTCTGAGCCAACCCACGCCGCTCCCCAAGCCCGTCTCTCCCCAGCACAGGACTCTGCTGCTCCCCTGTGGCCACAGAATGTCACAGTATTTATGCCCAAAAAAGCTTCTCTCCCAGGGTCTGTCCCCACCATCCAACTGCATTGATCTTAAGAAGCTCATTTATGGATGAGACTCCAGTTGCTTCATATTGCCCTATTATCAAACACAAGAGAGGCAGTGTGGCCTAAAGGATAGGGATGCCCTCAAAACCAGGGAGAGGGAGATTGAATCTGACCTTTGAGAAATACTGTCTTTGTGACCCTGAGCAAATCACTTCACCTCAGTGCTCCAGGTCAGAGGGGTCAAACGCAGAGGCCACTGGCACAGGGGACCCACTATATTCCCAACAGTGTCCTGAACCAGATTAAAACACGATCTGGAAATATTTCACAAGACAAATCAAAATACAATGAAATGTGGGTAACACAACATTTTAAAAGTAAGTCAATGTGCACCCCCATCGATCCCCAGAAGAAGGTACAGTGGCCTCCATTTCTTTATGAGTTTGCTGGCCCTGCTCTACCTGTAAGTTTCAGAGTGCACCAACCTGCATTGACAGAGAGAGTTTCCTTACCTGACTGTTCACTAGCCCAACATAAAATACCAAAGCCTCTGCTCAGCATTTACAGCCCTTCCCACTCTAGCTCCAGCCCAGCTCGGCAACTGATTCCACATTATTCCCCTTCACACATTCTGCCCAACTGGCCTTCTAGCCTCTCCCCACACATGCCATCCCATTGCCACTCTGGCTGTCTTCAGCATGGACTCTTCCTGCCCTCATGCCTAGAACACTTTTCTTCTTTGCCTCCACCTCCAAGAATCTGAAGTTCCCATCTGGGTTCAGCCCAAGTGCCCCATCCCAACTGAGACTTTTCCCTCCTCAGGTGCTTGAGCCACAGCCCCATCTGCCCTCATCACTTTCTGTTGATTTCCATATTTTAACTGACTTCTTGGTGAACAAGTTGTTTAGCCCAAATAGCCCCAAAGCTCCCTGAGGGCAGGAACTGGTTTATTTTTCTTTTTGTCTTTGGGTTTCCAGGGTCTATCACAGTGACTAGCACATAGTAGGAGCTTAGAAAGTGACAGTTAACTGGCTGATTTTGTGTTTCTTTCCCCAGGCAGTAAATTTGCCACATACAGCTCTCAGTATGAATTATTATCCCCCTTCTACAAATAAGAAAATTGAGACTCAGAGGTAAAGTGACTTGTCCAGAATCTTACAGTTAATAAGCGTTAGAAATAAGAATCACTACCACTTCTCTGGGCTCAAAATCCAACACTCTGCATTGCTCTATGCTGCCTCCACAGAGGGGGCACTGGGACCTGAGCTAACCCGACATCCCTTCCCATCATCCCATTTTCACACAGGATGAACCCCACAGCTTTCCATAAACATAGACATCTCAGGCAACACATGTTTAAAGAAGACACTTTGATGCATCTTTGCAATATCTTAAAATGCCTAATGAAGATGTATACAAGATTAACAGGCACAATTAAAAGTGTTCCTTGTGGTTTCACTCCATCCAGAAACTGGGTTTTATTGTGTATATTTATAACACCTTCTGATTTTCAAAGTCAAGGAACAGAGAAATGGGAACACAGCACTCTGGAGTATATCATGCCTAATTGTCTTGGTGAGAAAATGAGAACAAAAGTGCATAATAAATTTGTGAGCAAATGGAGGACTGAGAAAGTGAAGGAAGCTGCCTAGTGATGCTAATTTTGTGCTCACAAAAAGCATCCCCTCAATTTGGGTTCACACGCTTACCTTGACCTCCAGGAACATGGTTGACATTTTTATATTAAATAATACCAAATTGGGGATTTTAAGATCTTTTTGTGCTATGAGCCCTCCAAAAGCACCCATTTCTATAGCATTTTCAGTTTACAAAGCTGCCAGCCACTCTGAGATTTTATCATTCTCATTTTTCAGATGTAAAAATAAGGCTGGCGAAAGGAAAAGCACTTGACCAAGGTCACATGGCTACTATGGGCTAGATCAGGGATTCCCATTGAGATCTCCTGACTCCCAGACCAACAATTACATACCACCAGAATGTAGATTCAAATCTGAACAAATATTTACTAAAAACCTACTGTGTGTAAGACCCTGGGCCCAGTATATAGCCTCAGTTTCCTCAGCTGTCAAATGAGTGGGTTAAGCCAGTTGGCCTCTAAGGTCTCTTCTCTCCCTAGAGATCTGATCATTCCATCTCCAGGGTCCCATCAGATCTGACATTGTCTGTGTCTGTAAGTCTCATGGCCCCACTGGAATTCAACCCTGGCCTGGGTTATTTTCTGCATTTCATTTCTTAGCCAAAGACATTGGAACAAATACATATTTACAGATAATAAAATTCATTCCATGCTTTTCAAGGGTTATAAATTGCCAAAAAATGGATTTTTGACACATGTAGTAGAAAGAAAAATTATTTCAGTCAATTTCCATGAACTCTTCAGAAGGAACAGAATAAACAGGGTTTCGGCAAGAACTTGACATTATCCCTAATGAGAGGCTGCCTGAGTCTATCTGCCTTCTCTCATGCCTCTGGCCTCTTCTCTCTTCCTTTTTTGAGATCCCCTGGACAGATTACCTGGCTAGGATCAACCCAACTTGTGCATCACTGCCACCATTATTACAACTATGATTCTTCCATTGAAATCCCACTCTGATCACTCATCATCAGGCAGAAATGCTACTGGGGGCTCTAAAGCTGCAGCACCAAGATGCAAACTTTGGTGAGCTGCCTCTGGCTTTGGGGTTCTGGAGGAAAGAGGTAAAGAGGCCAGGAGCTGCAGATGGAGAAGGAATTCTAGAGGTGATTCCAAGGGATTCAAACTGTTAAAGAAGCCAAGGAGTGACTTTGGGAAAGAGAAATGAGAGGGGACTTTGGAGAATTTAATCTGAAGGAGAAGAAAATGAAGAAGCTAAAGGAGAAGCAGAAGGAGAGAAGGAGGAAGAGGAGGAGAAGGCCTCCTCTAATACATGGTAATACAAGGTAAGTAAAGCCCCTAGGATAAGCCCTCATCTGAAACACCACTCCACATTCAAGGCGATCTACCTGTCTGCACCTACTCAGTACCAGAGCTAACTCAAGCCCCAGGCAGCCAGAGGACACAGTTCAAAATAAAACACATTTAATCAAACAGCATAACAAATAAACAGCAAGAGTTTTCTCAGGTACACATGAAGCACTCTCACCATCAAGCTATGGTACCCCAGCAGCCAAAGACAGACAAATGAAGAATGCACATGAGTGAGAAACGCCCAGAAGTCAGACCTGCAGGGAGCCCTGAGCCCAGGGCACTGCCCTTGCCAATCTGTCCTTCCACCTGAATAGTTCTCATGCTCAAGACTGCACCTTTCCACGTAAGATAACTTACCCCAACCTACCTCTCCCTTCCCTCTTCTCCCAACGCAATCCTCTTTCTCACCCCTTAATGCTGCTTTTTTTATTAGTATTATCCCATCATAGCCAATTTATACCCCCACCCTTTATGTATACTCCTAACTGCACTAATAGTGATGCAGTTCTTAAGGCTTACAAATATCACCTTCCCTTTGTAGAAATGTAGATGTAATTTAACCTTCCTGAATCCCTTGTGATTTCTCTTTCCTGTTTGCTATTTTATACTTCTCTTGAGTTTTGCATTTGAAAATCAGATTTTCTGTTCAGCTCTAGCCTTTTAATCAGGAGTGCTTGAAAGCCCTCTAGTTCATGAAATGTTCATTCCCCCACCCCCAACCCCAAGGACTATATTCAGTTTCACAGGGTAGGTAATTCTTGGTTATAATCCCAGCTTTTTTTGCCTTCCAGAATATCATATCCCAAGCCCTTTGATCCTTTAATGTAGAAGCTGCTAACTCTTGTGTTATCCTGACTGTGACTCCATGATATTTAAATTGTTTCTGTTCTAGCTGCTTGGAATATTTTCTCCTTCACCAGGGAACTCTGGAATTTGGCTGTAACGTTCCTGGGAGTTTTCATTTTGGGATCTTTTTCAGGAGGTGATTAGTGGATTCTTTTGATTTCTATTTTGCCTTCTGGTTCTAAAATATCAGGGCAGTGTTCCTTGATAATTTCTTGAAATATAATCTCTGAGCTCTTTTTTAAATCACGGTTTTCAGGTAATCCAATAATTCTTAAATTATCTTCCCTGGATCTATTTTCCAAGTCAGTTGTTTTTCCAATCAGATATTTCACATTGTCTTCTATTTTTTCATTCTTTCGATTTTATTTTATTGTTTCTTGATGTCTTGTGGAGTCCTTAGCTTCCACTTACCCCATTCTAATTTTTTTTGGGGGGTGAGGCAATCAGGGTTAAGTGACTTGCCCAGGGTCACACAGCTAGTAAGTGTCATATGTCTGAGACTGGATTTGAACTCAAGTCCTCCTGACTCCAAGGCCAGAGCTCTATCCACTGTGCCACCTAGCTTCCCCTCCCCCCATTCCAATTTTTAGGAAATTATTTTCTTCAGTGAACTTTTGTGCCTTTTTTTCCATTTGACCAGTTCTGCTTTTTAAGAAGTTCTCTTCGGTGGATTTTTGTGCTTCTTTTATGAAGTTGCTGACTCTCTTTTCATAATTTTCTTGCACCATTCTTATTTATTTTCCCAATTTTTCCTCTACTTCTCTTATTTTATCTTTTAAATCTTTTTTGAGCTCTTCCAGGAATTCTTTTTTGGGCATCTGTCCAATTCACATTTTTCTTTGAGGCCATAATATAAAACAGACAGGTGACAGCTATTTATTTCCTTCATTCAAACAAAATGCTTAACACAAGGGACTCACAGGTACACCCTGATGGAAGACCTAAGCAAGCAACATAAATAAAAACTCTTATATTCTCTCCTTGTTTTTAGATTGCTCCCTTCACATCGGAACCCAAAGGATCTTGTGAACTTAACCAAATGGGCATTTTGGATTTCACCTCAGCTCTGGACTATATTGACAACTCCCTTGAGTTCCATGCTTTTGGGTCAATCAAGGTCAAAGGCAGAGTTGCTTCTCCTGTGGCCAATTAGCTCTAAGGAATCTAGGATTCCAATGTTCTTGAATTCACAAGGTTGTCTGGTTGCCTAGATTTCAGGGACAAAAAGACAGGCCATCCAAAACCCACACTTGGGCTCTACCAGGCAGGAGGGCACATGCTCAAGGTTGCTTTGCCAGGAGGGAAAGAAACTCCCTCCCCTGCCTTTCCAGGAAGAGAGGTTTGAATAGTCCTGACTTAGGAATAGAGAGGATCCTAATACCCTCTCTCCCTCAATAACAGGGTGGGTTCACTACTTTTAAAGGTCCACCAAGTGGGCCACTTCTCCAGCTTATCTGAGAAAACTTTGAACCAGCCTGCTCCCTCTCCCCCTCCAGCCATTGTGGGGTAGAGGACCAGGGGACCAGCCACAGTTTGTTGCATCATCCCAAAACAGCAGAGTGCTGTTTGCCTGGAAACCAAGGCCAGAACACAGGCTCAGCCCTCCATGAAGTACACTCCCGTAAGAGCAGACGAGGGAATCCCACTGTGTACCCCACATAGCACCCTCATTACACACAGAAGGAAGTCATTATTTATGGCTATCCTATAGGGATCTCATATTCAATATGCCCAGACAGAATGCACCCTCTTTTTCCAAAATCCATCCTCTTCCAAACTTCCCGTTTTTTGTCCAAGTCACTACTGTCCTCCCTGGAGTCAACCGCCCCAGCTTATGTTCTCCTACCTCACATGTCCCATCGGTTGGTAAATCTTGTTAAACCAATTCAGCCTTTAGAAGAGGGCTTGCCTGTTCCCTTTCTCTCTACTCACGTGGCACTGGGCTGGTTCAAGCCCTCATCGCTCTCTTGCCTGAATTGTCGCAATCACGTTCTATCTCCAGTCTTTCTCCACTGCCCGCCATCTTCCACACAGATGTCAAAGAGCTTTTCTGAAGACATTGCTCTGACTCTGTCAGTCCCTGCTAAATAAACTCCAGCAGCTCCCCAGTTCCTCTGGGATTAGATATGAACTTCTCCGTTCGCTACTCAAAACCTGCCACAACCTTGCACCTATGTGCATTCCCAGTCTGCTTGCATTGCACCCCTTCCAGCACTCTGAGCTAAGCAAACTCCTCGCTATGGCTCACATTCAACACCCCATCACCACACCCTTTACCCAGTTTAGCCCCCCCACACCTGCAAAGGCAATCAGGCCTCACCTCCACCCCTGGGATCCCTCACTGCCTTGGAGATTTAACTCATGCACCAACTTCTACACAGCTTTCCTGAGCCCCTCCCAAACTGCTAGGCCCCGCCCTCCCCAGCTACTTCGTACTTTATGCTAGATCTAAGTGTTATCTTCCCCGATACATTTAGGGTCATGGTTAGGGTTCCAGAGGACAGTGCAGTTCCATTTCTGTTGTCTTTAGATCCTCAGTGTCTAGCACAGTCCCTAACACATAGTAGGTACTTTATAAAGATTTACTGATTATTGATTGATTGGTCTGAACAGAAAAGAATTCCCAGAGGTGACATTTGAACTGAGCCTTGAAGGAGAGATGAAATTTCAAAGACAGAAATGTTGGGAGAGGGACGGCCCAAAGCAAAGGTGTGGAGGTGAGAAAGGTCAAGTATGGTTTGGGGAAGAGTGAATTGTTCAGTTTGGCATTTATAGTTGAGGAAACTAAAGCAAAGAGCTAGTGAAGGGGAGTCATGCATAATAAGTTAGGAAAGATGGGCTGGGCTGGGCTTTAGGGAAGGTAGCCTAGAGGCAGGTTGTTAAAGGCTTTAAATACTCAGTCCAGGGTTTTATCCTAGTGATAAGAGGGAGGCAATGGAATTTATTCAGTGAGGAGAAACAGAGCACAGCTCAGCAGGTCAGGAGGATGGGGAGAATGCGGAGGAGAGAAGAGACACTTGATGCAGAGATCAATTAGGGGATGAAGGGAACAGAGGAGGCAAGAAGTGCAAAGATCCGGAACCAAGGCAGTGACTGTGGGACTGGAGAAAGCAGAACAGAAGTGACACATGTGGAGGGAGAAGCCAGGAGAGCTGCCCTCCCCCACCGGCCAGGCAGGAGAAGGGAGAGTGTTCAGGAAAGGTAGGAGAATGACAGGCTGAGAAGCTCAGGGACTAGAATAATGGCAGCACCCTCCACAGAAATAGGAAGGCTGGGCATCTTCCATATTGATATAGTTTTCAAGGCAGCATTTTGTTCTACTTAATCAAATGTTTATGTGTACACACACATACACACACACACACACACACACACACACACACACACACACACACACATATTCAGCAAATCCTAAACAGAGAGGATCTTGGACTCCACACATTGATGGTGCAGACGTTGATAAAGCTGCCTCATCCAGCACAACTCCCGTGCATGCATAGACAACATTCACGACATTTGATGTGGATGAGAAAGTGACACAAAGGGCAGGAGCTGTTGTTGTTTTCTGCATGACCCTGGGCACATCATCTAACCTCTGTCTACCTCCATTTCCTCACCTGTATAATGAGAATAATAGGAGCACCTACATTTCAGGGTTGTTTTGAGGATCAAATGAGACAATATTTGTGCAGCTCAAACTACTTGAAAGTGTCATCCCAATGGTAACTGTTCTGATTAGGAGAAGAGGAAGCAGTACAGAAGTGGAGCTAACACCCACTTTGGCATGAGGAGGGGGCTTATGTGGATAATAAGCTAGCAAAGGCACCTGAGAGGGAACAGTCAGACAGGAAGAAAGGGAATCAGAAGAGAGGCATGCCACAGAGACCCAGAAAGAGAGTGTCCAGGAGGAAAAGGGGGTCACCAGGGTCAAAGGTGGCCCAGAAGCAGCAGGACAAGCGCTGAGCAAAGACTGTCAGAACACAGAGAATCGAAGCCCCGAAAGGATTTAAAAAGTCGCATCACTCACAGGGCAACTGAGTGGCCACGGTGTGTGTGTGTGTGTGAGCAAGCTGCAATGTGCATGTAACAAATGAGGTACGGTGAAGAACTGGAATGAAAGGGATTTGATCAAAATAGCCGCTGGGCTGGTCACATGCTTAAAGCATGGGATCACTGGTGAACAGACAGCACATATGCTTCATTTGTAGCCTGAGATGAGAGGAGAAAACAAAAAAAGTCTTCATTGAGGTTCACTGGCTAGACCCTCACTGAAAACTTATGGAAGGACATGGACAGAAGTAACCCAGAATGGGCTGCAATCTGCATCATTGAAAAGTACATGTGCATCAATGAGATGACAACTTCATTTGAGACTGAATTTGGGAAAGGGGGACACCTAGGTGGCACAAGGGATAGAGCACTGGACCTGGAGTCAGGAAGACCTGAGTTCAAATCCAACCTCAGACACTTACTAGCTGTATGACCCTGGGCAAGTCACATAATCCTGTTTGCCTCAGTTTTCCTCATTTGTAAAATGAATTGCAGAAGGAAATGGCAAACCACTCCAGTATCTTTGCCAAGAAAACCCCAAATGGGGTCACCAAGAGTCAGACTAGATTGACAGAACTTAACAGCAACAACAAAATAACTTTGGTGTTGATTTCCTCTAGTGTTTGAAACTTCAATTTCCTAGAATTTCCTGATATAGTAGGGTAGCCCCTCTAGTCTTCTCAACTGGGTTATTTCCATGGAGCTGAGCTTGCTACCTGACCCAATGGGCCCCTTGCTAAAGGACACATGTGGTAAGAGACTCGTGGTCAGTGCCTGTGGTCCCAGGGTGGACATTGAGCAAAAACAGCCACCAATGCAGCAGGCCATAAACCAGAAGCAACCTCTCTCACTCTTCCTCTTGCTTGAAGGTGTGGCTTGGGACTCCAATGGCTCTCCCTCAGCACTCCCCAACAGGAGTGGGAAGAAGAGTCTCTTCCCTCCACAACAGCAATGATGAATAGGAGACTAAATCTCACCTGCCTGGCTGCCTCTTCTGGTCTGTGGCTTCTCCTCCATGCGTGTTTCCAGACTTAGCAGCTACTTCAGGATTCTAAATGATCAGGACAGCTGGGTGCAAACGCCATACAGGAAGTTCTGTTTGCAGCTTCATCCTTCTCAGAAGAGAAGATGACCAGTGCTGGGAGCAGGGGCCATGCCCTGACTGGCCTTGGAACCCTGGGGTCAGACAATAGAGTGATGAACAGATGTTCAGCAGTCCTATGAGCATCCCAGGAGAGCATCAAAGGAGGAAGGAGGACAGCCAGAAGAAATTGGCTCCTCCCAGGCCTTCACAAGGAGCCCTTGATGGGGCCCACAAGAGTAGACTGGGCTGCAGGCTCAGCTTCATGGGGAATGCTTCCACCTCGTGGCTGAAACAGCCCCCAAGAATCCCTATTATACCAATGAATGCAAGTAACCCAATATTCGCTCTGAGGGCAGAGACAGCTTTCATTTTCGTCTTTGTCCTCAGGGTTTTAATCAGAAGGAAAGGAAGTAAAAGAAAGGGAGAGAAATAAGGAAGGATATACAGTAAAGAGCATATCAGAAAAGAAGGAAAGAGGAATGGGACACATGAGGTGGAGGGGTAATAAGGGTCTCTGCCAGAACCAAAAGTCACCTACCCTCAACCTACTAGGCAGCTGGATGGCCCCATGAGTAGAGCACTGAGCCTGGAGCCAGGAAGATCTGAACTTGATTCCTGCCTCAGACACTTGTTAGCTGATTGTCCCTGAGCAAGTCATTTAATCTCTATCTGCCTCAGTTTCCTCAACTGTGAAAATGGAAACAATAATATCACCCACCTCACAGGGTTGTTGTGAGGATTAAATGAGACAGTAACTGGAAAGCACTAAGCAGAGAGTCTGTCACATAGTAGGTTCTTAATAATTGCTTGTTTCCTTCTTTTCTCAACCTTTTTTATAATTGAGAAGAAAAAGCATGAATGACTGATATTCAGAAGATTCAAGCATGTGAACCAGAAGACGCTTGCACCCTCAGGATTCTATTATGTTCTCAGTTCATTTACAAAATGTCATTTGTATAATTCAGCATAACATACCTTAATTTGTGGTGATATAGATGCAAATGCGGGAAAAGGTGAGGACAGTGAAAATATTTTGCATGATGTAGATTAGGAATAAGAAACAAAGAGAGACCAAAGACTTACAGACTGCACAGAAATCTCCTACCTAGATCTCATTAATATTTTCTGCAAGAAAAGAATCAGAAAGTTTTTGTAATGGCATACACCAAATAAAATTAACCCAAAGAGAAATTGATTATATTTCAACAGACATGAAATGATTCATGACTGATATGGACACCATTCCTGAATCAGTGATCTGAGCCTGAGTGATCAGTGATTTATCAGAGTAAAGATAAAAATTAATTCAAAGTCTGAAGAAAGAATTAAGTGAGAAAAAGAGATATTGGCTGCAATTAAAATAATTCCAACCCAACCCATATAAGCAAGTTATTGATGCTGAAATAATAAAATAAAACATAAATTTGATGCTAAAGAATTGAATATGGACAGAAGACAGAACACAGGCACCTGTGATGACAGTTTCATGCTGAGATTTAATATCTATAAATCCATTCTCCCAACAAGGAGTCAGAGGAAGCCCAGAAAGCATCCTAATCAGCAAAGTACTTGGTTTACTTATCAGCTGAGAGATATGGCAGCCAACAGTAATGTTGTTGTAGAGTTAGAAACTTGTTTGTAAAATCCTACAGAGCAGAATGGTGGAAGGCCAATGACAGAAGAGCAGCATGGCCTCACCAAGCCAGAGAAATACTGGAGAGGAAAACCAACATAAAGAAAACTTTGTAAAAGTCACCACTAAACAAAGGTATTAGAGAAGAATAAAAAGAAGGATGGGGAATATCTGGAAAGATTTTGGAACCAATGTTTTTCCCTCCCAAGAACACAAGAGCTGCCACACTTGGACTATAATGAAGGGGGAGGAAAAGGAGGAAAAAGAGGAGGAAGAGGAGGTAGGAGAGAGAGAAGAAGAAGAGAGAAGGATAGAAAGGGAAGGAGAAATTAGGTGTGAATAGGTCCTGGAGAGTGGGAGAAAAGAGAAACACAGACAATGGAGAGGTAGAAAACCTAAGTAGACTTTGATGTTTCTGTCATGCACAGCTCCTGAGGCTCATTTGTATTGCTGCTTCAAGGTGTTCTTGGCTTTTAACTAATATCTTTGACACTGACTTATTGATCAACCACTGTTAACAGCTCTTCAAAGGCTCTTTCCCCTAAACTGTTAGAGGTCTCAGTCTGACTTTGATAATCACAGTAGCCTACAATTCAATTCAGTTCAATAAACATTTATTATATAGGTCATATATATATATATATGTTATAAACACACCTACTGTGTGCCAGGCACTATACTAAAGGCTGAAATGATTCTCTAGTCTACAATAGCAATGATCAGACCATGATCAACTTTCGGAGAAAAAAAACATTAAGGGAAGATTTCTACCACTACCCCATCTCACTCTATGACAAAAGTTCTGCCACCTCTTTAGTAAATATTCTAGGCATACTTACTCTCTGCCTGTCTGACCTTCATTTTGAACAATCATTTTGTTTCCAAGAAACTTGGAGATACTCTCAAGCCCATCCCTCTTAACATGTAGAAAGGAACATGGCTGTCCTTGCCACTGCTTAGCATTGGACCTCAGTGGTGGGCTCTTTGAACCAAGCATGGCAAAGAGGGAGGAGAAAGAAGGCAAAACAGCCCTCTTTGCTATATTAGCCAGAACCCTAATGGCTTCATGTAGAAAGAGAACTTAGTCTCAAAGAAAAGGCATTCGAGTTATGGATTCAGAGTCAACTCTGTAGGGCCTGCCATCGATTTAAAGATGACATGACAGTCACATGTGCAACCTGGAATACAGACTGCCTTCTTCTCCATCCCTCAGCTCACAGGTACAATAATGGATCCCTCTTTCTTCTCCACCCCTCCACCCTGACTAGAAAAGGCAAGTGCCCCCTGCAGAGATCAAGGAATTTCAGGACCATTTGATGATCAAAGGACCTAGGAGCTGAGCAAGCCATCAGTCTATCCAGGCACCTGGTGGAATAAGAAGTCGCATCCAGAAAGAGTGAAAGCTGTGCTGCTCACTGCCCTGGTAGGTGATGGGACAGTGCCTCTGATCCTCAGAGCTATTCCCTTTCTGTGACAGTCTGGGATGACCCATGGTTTCAGGCCAGTGAGAAGGGAGGCTTCCCAGAAGCAAACACACTGTTTAAAGACTCAAAGACTAGAGCTTTGTGAAGAGAGTCAAAGTGCTCTGGACTAGGGAGGCAATAATCCTGCCTTGGGCTCTGCTCCTCTCAGTCACATTTCCAAAAGGACTTTAATAAAGTAGGAAAGGTCCAGAGGACAGTGACCAGGGAAGAACAAGGCCTTAAGTCCATGATCTAAGGAGACTGACTGAAAGAACTAGGAATGTTTAACCAGGGGAAGACTCCAGAGGAATGTTCAAAGCTGACTTCAAATCTCTAAAAGTTTCTCATGAGGAAGAGGGATAGATTCAATCGCCCCTCCTGGATCTGCTTCTGCCTTTGTAGACTTCAACACCAGGCCTTTGCCACCATCTTACCCTGGAACTTCCCTAAGCCTTGGGGGCCCCCATACTGATCTGTTCATCTTTGTGACCTTCTCTTCCTGGAATATCCTTCTGCCATGCCATCCTCCTCCATTGGTGTCCTCTTACCAGGGCTGCTATTTTGATGAGGGCCCAAGGCAGCCCACTTTTGTTCCCCTTCTGGCTCTGCTTCTTTCTGGACTTTCACACCAAGGTCCCATGCAGGTGCTTCAGCCCAGCTCCCCACTTTTCAGTTCCCTTTCTGAATTGTCTTCCTCCATTGGAATGAAGGCTCCTAATGGCAAAGACCATCTTTCTTTTTGCTTTTATTTGGATCCCCAGTGCTTAGCACAGTGCCAGACACATAGTAAGTTCTTAATAAATGCTTTTATCTCCAGTCTTTAACTAAGTGCTTAATAAATCCTTGTTGTTTTGCCTTGCCTAAATTTGCACTGCTTGGCCCCAGAGGACAGAGCCAGGAGCACAGGATAGAAGTCACAGAAAGATGTAGGTTTGATTCCAGGGAAAACTTCCCCCAAATTAGAGCTAACCCAAAGCAGGTGGGGCTGCCTCAAGAGGTACTTGGTTCCCCTTCTTTGGAGGCCTTTACACCTCCCCCGCCCAAGCATAAAACATGCTGGTTATGCCTCTGATGCAAAGCTCTCCATGAACATGAGCTATCAGTCCAGAGAGATATAGCAGGCAGATTAGGGTGTCCCTGTGCCCCTTTCACAGAGCACCCCAAGGGCCTGTCAGAGAAGGGAAGCATTGACAACCGAAGCAGCAGGCTTGGACAACACATAATTCTTCTATGTTCCACAGTATGGCAAGGAGCAGACTTCTCAATACTAATACAAGAAAATGAAGCTTAGATGTGCTGCTGATAAAATCATCAATGGAACAGATTATGGGAAAAGCTTATTTGGAAAGCTGCTGCTAAGCTCATTGTTTCTATTCTGGGAGAGTAGCATTGCATTGCTTAGTGGCACAAGCAGAGGCTGCAGCATCCCCTTGGCCAAAGGACCCCAGATGGAACTAACCACATCCCAGCATAATGAGACAAGTGCAGACATCCAGGAAGAGGGAGATGGACGGATAGGCCAACCACTCTCTGAGAATCTGAGAGAGCACAGAACTTCCATGGGGGGAAGGTGAAGTATACAACCACCACAGTGAGTGTGGGAGTCCCAGGGTCCCTTCTTTTGGGGAGCAGGATCAGGTTTGGGATTAGCAAGGCCCCCTGCTGGTTAACCTTGAAGACAGCCATCACACCCTGCCCAAGATCATCTATTCTTCAGGCTGAAAATCCCCACTTCCTCCAACCAATCATAAAGCATGTCCTCTCACCAAAGACACAAATGTGAAAATATGAAAAGCTCTAGGGGAATGTTGAGCAGACATATAGATTAACATAAAGAGCATAAACCAGGAGTCAGGGGGAAAGGGTCTACTCTGAATTTTGTGGCTTCCTCACTGCATGGCATTGGGTCAGGCACACAAGCTATGGAAGTCTCCGGCTCCACTTCTATAGAATGACAAGGTTGCACTGAAGAGTCTCCAAGCTGCCTCCGCATCTAATAGTCACAAGTCTGATTGAGGGGCCCTGTTTTATAAGTAGGGCTTTTGTTTTCTATTCTTTGCTGATCAACTTAAATCCAATGTAATTATCGAGGAGGGGAGGATTTTTGTCTGTATTCAAGATTGTTTGTGATGGCAGGCAATACAAAATTTCATTTTTGTAGCCAAGTTTCTGGTTTTCTCCCTTGTAAATCCTTTTGTCCAAAATGATAACAAACTAATTAGAAGCAGCATGGTCTAATGGAGGTTTTCAAGTCTGAGGCTTTGAATTCAAATCTATTTACTACTGGTAACTTTGAACAAGTCACTCTTCTGCTCTGTCTTTCAGTTTTCTTACCTATAAAATGGGGGCACACAGAGGAGCTAATCTTTAAAGTTCCTTCCAGCTCTCAATCTGTGATGTCTTGACCCCTTGCTTTTTATCTTGAACTTGAATTATAGAATCAGACCATTTAAGGCTTGGCAGTAACCTTAAGGATCATCTAGTGACATGAAGAACATTTTCATTTTATGGATTAGGATACTGATTTGTTTGAAGTCACAAAACAACTTGCAGAACTAGGATTAGAACACAGATCTTCTGTAATAAAAAATAAAGGTTAAGGAGAAAAGGAAAAAAATAAAGGAGATGGATAATACCCCAAAACTAGATCATCAGCTAGTTTACTGCACAAGCACCCACACGTGTATAACCGCAACTAGGTGGCATAATGGATAATAAAGCACTAGACCTGGAGTTAGGAAAACCTGAGTTCAAATGTGCCCTCAGCCATGTGACCCTGGGCAAGTCACATCACTTGACCTTACACCACCTTAGTTTCTCATGTGTAAAATGAAAATAATACTATCACTATCTCCCACCATCAATTCATAAAATGCTGTGAGGATCAAATGAGGTTATGTTTGTAAAGCACTTTGCAAATCTTAAAGTTCTATGTAAATGTTAGCTATCATTATCATTATATCCTGTCCATCAAAGGAATAGTAATGAATTTCCATCTTAATGTCACAGACATCATATTTTTCCCTGTGTCCCAGGATTCCTCCCCCCCTTCTCTCCAGAATAAGGGAGGACTGTGTCCTTCATTATCACTCTGCCCCTTTTAAATACATTATGAGTTGGTTCGGTTTTTTAAAGATAAATATTGGGGAAATGTTATCATAACCAAGTCATTTGTCTCACAGTAGTCTTCAAACTTGACTTCTGTCCCTATTTATAGCCTCTGCTATCACCAGAAACATCTCTAAATTTATAGTCAGACTGGAAAAGAAGACATGAATTTTCCTAGGTCAAGAACTAGACAAGATTTGGAGCAAACAAGTTTAAGCTACCTCACTCTATGGTGGCCCCAATCACTCCTAGCAGTCTGATGGTCCTGCTGCCATCTGAGTCCTATGATTCCATAAGGAAAACTCTCTGACTGCCAAGATGCACGTTGAGGCCTGGGGCTGCCCCCTGGAACTTCAGGCAGAATCATCCAAACAGCTTCCAACTGGGTCCCAAGCCTTCTCATCTCTGAACTGTGCTCCAGCAGTGACTTGCATATGAGTTAGGTGGCAGAGGTCATCCTGTACCATCTCTGGTAATCAGGGAATGGGCTGCAGGATCACTGGCTTTTTATGTTGAGGGGAGATGCTGCGAATGAGGAAGGAAATCAGTTCCCAACTTCTATGTTCCGATTCTGACAGTTACGAGCATGTGCCAGGCTAGCAAAGAGAGATCCAGGCAGACCCTGATGGCCTGCCTCAGGTCACAACCCAGAAAACACCCCACTGCCCAAAGGACCTGCCAGACAGGCAGTAGGGCCTTAAGTCCTTAGCCCTTCCCTTCTTCACAGACCCAGAGAGACAGGTTTATCTCTCCAGCAGCCAGCTTCTTGCATACTTCAAAGAGCAGAGATAGTTTTTTTTTTTTCTGGCACTGGTGTCTCTCTCATTGTAAGTGGCTTCTGAATCATTGTGGCCTAAATAAATAAATTGGTGTTTGGTGACCAGCCATCTGGCAAAGATCCTCTTGGAATTTGACTAATTTGGGCTTCTGTCAACATTCAGACCACCCTTCCTTCACTAGGTCTGTCCTAGAAACCTTTCAGGCCGGTTAGGTCCTACCCTATGCTTGGGCTCAGCTGGCAAAGCCCTTGAGAGCCCAGGGTGACCTCCACACCATCAACCACTGTAGGAGAGTACTGAGGGATTGAACACATAGTAAGGACTCAATAAGTATCTTTTGAATAAAGGAGTGAATTAATACCCCTCAGCCTTCTAAAGCATGTTATGGTTTATAAGGCATCTCCCTAACCACAGGAAGATTTGTACTGGGAAGTACAAATAGTAAAGTCATTGTCCCATTTGACAGATGGGGACACAAATTAGGGCTCTGAGAGGATGAATGATTTCTCTAGGATTACACAGCTAGAAAGTGCCAGAGTGAGGGCCAAACTCAGGCTGTTGGACTCCAAGTCCAAGGCTCAACTAGATTCTAGTAGCCTCTGTCCCCAGCCCAGCCTCCCAAGCCCTGGCTCCAGAGAATAGGCAGTGGCAGGACTCCACTCTGATTTGCATAATGCCTTGAACATGGTAGGCGCTTAGTGAAGGACTTTTGAAACAAACTATTTCATTTAATCCTAATAGCAGCCCACATTTATATGGCATTTAAAGGTTTGCAAAATGCTTTTCAAATACCTCATTTGATCCTCACAACCCCGAGAAGGAGGTGCTATTGCTATCCCCACTTTACAGATGAGGAAACTAGGGTAGACAGGAATTAAGTGACATGCCCAAGGTGACACATCAAGTAGGTTTCTGAGGTGGAATTCAAACTCAAGCTTTACTGCCTCCAAATTCAGCACTCTAGCCACTTTATCACCCAATTGGAGTTCTCTCTCCCTCTCTCTCCCCCACCTCCCTGTCTCTGTCTCTCTCTGTCTCTCTCTCTCAACAGCTAATAATTTCTTGACTTGTCTTAATGATAATTTCATCTTTCAAATAAGTGAAGGATCAACAAGGGGAAATTCTATTCTGGGTCTGATTGATTGAGTGGGTAGAAATTAAGGAAAATTTGCTAGTAATTAATCGCTTTATATTAGACTTCAGGAGAAGAAAGATGGGCGTAGTTTGACTTGCACCCTGTACTTGGTACAGCATTAAGTTAAGAAGCTTTGAGAAAGAACAGTTAGAACCTCTTGGACTTCAGTTCTACAGCGGATGTCAGCCCAAGAGGAATGGGATCATCTCAACCTTAAAATTCTGGACTGCAGATTAAGATGACTATGTGAAAGGTCATCGAGGAAGATGGCAGAGAAGCAAGCTCCCCAGTCCCTAACTCCTCCAAACAGATCTAGAATTTGTACCAGACTAATTCCTGATTGGGAAATCTAAGGAAAACAATATCAGTCAGTCATTTTTCTAGTCAAGGTCAGCATAAGAAGACAGAGAGGTCTGTGGACACTGGGGATGAGACCTAGAAAGGAACAACTAATGGGGTGCTTGGGTGTTTGTGTTTGGGTGCTTGTGCTTGGACCCCAATTTCTCCCTAGCCTCAGAAACACTATCCCTGACAGTTTCTCCTCAGCCCAAGGACACTGTGCCTAGCAATTACTCATGAGTGGGCCCCAGCAAAACCCTAATCTCTTTCCCTGGTGCAGTTACAAACAGCACCTGAAGTAATTATTAGTTTGAACTGGCTTTGCACTGGGTCATAAGGATATTCTTACCCACTGGACTATCTATACTACCACCCTACCTCATTATCTACATCCTGGGCTTCTCATTATCTGTATTCCAGACTTCAGACTTATGTACATTCCCTACATCTATCTTGTCAAACAAGACATTGACTGGTGCCAGACGACAACTCTCAATTACCCTGAACTCTAGTTAACTTAGTGATGTAGCAGGCCTGAAACCACACCTCCATGTGGCCCCCCTTGTGGCTTTTCCTGGTGAACTCTGGGTAAACACCTGTGCAGTAGGTACAAGAAGTGCATGTTCCTTTAAGAACTGACCACTTCTTAACCAGTCCCTAATCCCACCCTGAATCACCTAGTTAGCATATTTGGCACATGTTTTATTGTATTTTATCCTATATAAACTTTAACTGTACCCCTCTAAGATCGCAGCTTCCTTAAGAATCCTTGCCCGCTGAAAAGTGTAACAATAAACTTTTTGCCAACTTGTCTTAAAGAATGCTTGAGTCTGTGAATTCATTCCAGATGACCCCATCTTATACTTTAGTCTCTGAAGGGTCACAGTCTCTCAGACCACAACACAACCACGTGGAGCATTCCAGCCCAGGGAGACTCAAGATGTCCCAAATCTAGCTCAGAGGGGCTCAAATCTGTGTAGGTGGCTGAAATGGGTACTAAATGGTGGCTCTGTTGTTCATTAGCCATATCTGAGTCATAAATCCAAGGTGAAATGAAAAGGGGACCCATACCAGGGGGTAGCATTTTGGGGTGAGGAGTGAGCATGAGCCCTAGGCTAGGTACCAAGCAAGCTCATAAGCAAGTAGCACCTGTATGGCTTAGATCCCCAGGAGCAGAGTGGGATCTTGGTTCCAGCTTCTAACTCAATCTGAAGCCCAAAGACTAATAACTAAGACAATTATCCCAAGCCGAAGGGAAGCCTATGGTTCTGTCCCTCTGAACCAGTAGAGCCTTCCAGCTAACTGTTAGAGGAGGAGGTGGAGGAGAGGAGAGGAGAGGGAGAGAAAGAGATGAGAGAGAGAGGAGGGGAGGGAGAGTTTTTACGAATAAAATGATAACACTAGGGGGAAAATTTGAGAAAGAACTGAGAGGTGTGGAAGAATGAATAAGAAAGGTAATTATCAACTTAGTACAAAAGGGATAAAACTCTGCCCAAACCACAAACCCATTGAAAATTAGAAGGGATCAAATAGAAGCTAATAACTCCATAAGATTACAAGAAGAATTAAAAACATAAAATTGGAAAAATAGAAGAAAATGCAAGGTATCTCATAAGAAAAAACTGACCTGGAAAATAGATTGAGAAGAAACTTCTTAATCATCAAAGAATCGACTAAAAACCATGACAGAAAAAAAAAGAACCTAGACATCCCATTTCAAGAAATCATTAAAGAAAACTGTCCTGATCTCTTAGAATCAGAGAGTAAAGTGAAAATAGAAAGAACTCATTGTCCACCTTCCAAAACAAAAATCGAAGATGAAAACTCCCAGGAACATTAGAGCCAAAGTCTAAGACTTCAAGATCAAAGTAAAAATACTGCAAGCAGCCAGAAAGAAGCAATTCAAGTACTGAGGAGCTATCATGGGGATCACAATTTAGTAGCTACCATTAAAAAGGAATAGAGAGCTTGATAGAGGACTTCCAATCATTCCTGATGAAAAGTCCAGAGCTGCACAGAACTTTGAAGTACAAACAATAGGAGTCAAGAGAAACATAAAAATGTATACATGAACAAACATTCATAACAGACTAACCTGTTGAAATTCTGATATGGGGAGATGACACATGTAATCCCTCTGAATCTGATCATCAGGGGTCACAAGGAGAATCTAATTAGACAGAAGATCTGGGAGTGGTCCTTTTATGACTTGATCATCTTTAAAGAATGGAAAAGGAGAAGAAAAGGAAAAGTCATTGAGGGGCCCAGCTTTCTCAACTAAAACTATTCTTCACAGAAATAAAAACTGATAAATAATTGGAGAGATATTAATTGCCCTGGATAGGGCTACGCCAGCATAATAAAAATGACACCACTTCTAAATGTATTTATTCAGTGCCATTTCCAGAAAGGTTGTATGGTAGAGCTGGCCACGAAGCCAGGAAGAACTGGGCCCAAGTCTCACTTCAGAAACTCCAGTTGTGTGATCCTAGGTAAATTGTTTAACCTCTCCAACCTCTCTAGGCAAATCTCTAAGTCTGTAAGTTGCAGAGAAGGCAATAATCTGTACTTGAGAAGGAGCTTCCTCTCCTGTGAGATGCCAATGGATGTCCATTATGTTGCCACTATGCCTATGAAATCACAGGTCTAGTCCCTAACCGTAACCCTGTTACCATGAGAATCAAAGAACCCCAAAAAACGTCATCTAGAGAAAGAAAAGGTCAAGAATCTTATAGGAAATTCTGGGGAGGGGGGAGGACCATGAGAAAGAGCTCAGAAAATCTCAAACTATCTTACAAAGTAGTCATCATGAAAACAGTTCTATTTTTGTATATGTGGGTCCTTTTATCATTGTCTTTGATCTCTTTGGGATATATGTCTAGAAATTATATCTCTAGGTTAAAGGATATGTGGTTAGTGACTTTTGGGGTATAGTTACAAATTGTTTTTTAGAATGACTGTACCAGCTCACAGGAGTTCAAAATAGAAAAGGTGATCAGTGAAGTAGATTGGCTATATAACATATAGATGTAAACATGTAGAATAGTATTTGGTGAACACAACGACCACAATTACTGGGGAAAGATGCTCTATTTGACAAAAACTTCTAAGAAAACTGAAAAGCACTCTGGCACATATAAAGTTTAGACCAGTATCTCAAGCCATCTACCAGAATAAAGTCTAAGTACATCCAGGACCTAGATATAAAAACTCACATCATAAACAAATTAGAAGAGCCAGTAAGGGGATAACTCCTGCAGTTATGAATAAAGGAAGAGATGCTGACCAAACAAGGGAGAGCAAGAAGAACAGGAAAGAAAGGAGACAGATTTGATTACATAAAACTGAAAATTTTACACAAACTAAATTGATAGAATTAAATTAAAAGGGAAGGAAATCACTAGCAAAAAATCTCTTCAATAAGTTTCTCTGATGAGGGTCTTATATTTATGATATATAGGGAACTGATTCAAATATATAGGAACAAGAGCCATTCTCACAATAAATAGCAGTTGAAGGATATGAACAGGCAGTTCTAAAAAGAGATGCGAACTATCAGCAACTATATAAAACGTTCTAAAACAAATTTGAGCTTCCATTTCAAATTCAGCAGATAAGTAAATAAGAAAAAAAAGGGAAATGACAATTATTGGAAGACATGTGGCAGGAAAATCACACTAATACATTGTTGGTGGAGCTGTGAGTTGGTCCAGCTATTCTGAAAAACAATTGGTAATTATACCCCCAAAGTCACTAACCACATATCCTTTGACCTAGAGATATCATTTCTAGACATATATCCCAAAGAGATCAAAGAAAGTGATGAAAGGACCCATACATATGAAAATATTCATAGCAACATTTTTGGTAGCAAAAAAAAAAAGTGGAAATGAAGAGAATGTGCATCAGTTGAGAATGTCCAAACAAATTATGGCATATGAATTAATAGAGTATCATTGAATTGAAAGAAATTATGAAAGTAGCAGATTCAAAGAAACCTAGGAAGCCTACTATGAATTGGTACGGAGTGAAGTATGCAGAATCCAGAGGGAAAAAATATATAAAGACTACAATATTGCAAATTAAATTAACTTTGAAAGACTTATGAATTCTGATTAATGTAATAACCAACCATGACACCAAGTAACAAATGATGAAGCATGCTACCTACTTCTTGACAGAGATGTCATAGACTAGAGATGCAGAATGAGACATACATTTTCAGTTATGAAAAAAATACATTTTGAAGACCCAAAGGGAAGCAATTCTGATGAGGAAGAAAATGAGGAGTGTTCTAAAGAGACTAATGTTGACACGCAGGAAACTCACCAGCCATCTTATAAATTTAAAAGGCATGGATAGAAGGTGGAAATTAACACAGGCAATATCCATTAAAGATAATATTCCATGTAGTCCCTGAAATATGCTGGAAGTTTCAGAACATTTTGTTAAATAAATGAATTAATTTCAAAATTATGTAGATAATTTGATCAGTAGAACCCAAATCAGCTTCTTCATATTAATACAATTGTTAAAAATCAAGACCAAATTGTGCAAATTAAGTCTCCACATTTAGAAGTTATCAGATAATTGTCAAACTTGGTCCTGCATTTCATCTGGTGAGTCATTCCAAGCTAAATCACACAGGAATAATTTTTTAAAAGGTTGAAATTCGTCAAAGATGAGAACATTCGGATTGAATGTAATTAAACCTCAAGCTTCCATTAACCAAAATGATAGATGAAAGTGTTATTACAAATGACAAATTTTAAAATTCATCCACTGAGTATAAAAAAAAAGAGCCATTGCATCAAACAGATTAATAAAGATTCTAATGATCTCCAAATACTAGACTGGGGAGACATACCAAATAAGATGAAATTTAATGTGGCCAAATAAAAAGTCTCATACTTGAGTTCAAACTATGAGCTCCCAAAGTAAAGGATGGGAAAGGTGTGGTTAGACCACAGTTCATCCAAAAAAGACCTTGACACTTTAGTTGCCTGCAAGCTCAACATGAGCCCATAGTGCAACGTGGAAGCTAATAAAAAGCTAATATGAATTTGGGCTACATTAAAAGAGTCTTAGGGTCCAGGCTGAGAGAGGCAATCAATAGTCTTGCTGTATTCTGCCCTGGTCAGACCACCTCAGGAATACCATGTACAGTTCTAGTTATCATACTTTAGAGAGGTTGTTGCAGGGATAAGCACTAGAGGGTTCAAAAAAGGACAGTACAGATGGCAAGGCCCCTCAAGACCATGACATTTAAGGAAGGAGCTGGGCTTGGCTTTTCTAGAAAAAAGACTTTTGAAGGCATGATATTTGACTTCTAAAGTTTGAAGGGCTATCATATAGATGAAGAATGAGACTGAAACCATTTTGCCTCTAAGGGCAGAATGAGACATAAAGGGTAGAGCCTGAAGAGAGGCAGATTGGGACCTAATTAGCCAGAACAGCCTGGCCAATACCAACACGCAATGGGCTACCCTTGGTTGGTGGTGGTGGGCTCCCTTCTCTAAGTCTTAAGTGAAAGACTGAATGAGTGAGGATGTGTAGGGGATGTTATAGATGAGATTATGACTTAGATGTGAGTTAGACTAGAAGGCCCCTCAGGCTGCTTCCAGCCCTGAGAGTCTATATGTGATCTCTCCATATTCATATGCAGCAAGGTGGGGAGGCAGATAAAACGTTGGATCTGAAGTCAGGAATACCTGACTTCAGATCCAACTTCAGAAATGTACTAGATTAGGAACCTGAGCATTGCACTTGACTCCTCTCTGCCTCAGTTTCCTCAACTATAAAACAGGAATAAAAATAGTACCTTCCTCCCAACTGTGTTGTAAGGATGTAAGGGGTAAATTTTTAAAGCACTTAGCAACTCACCTGGCACATAGTATGCACTTACTAAATACTGGTTTTCTTCCTTCTTTCCATTTTCAGCTCTAAATTCTATGATTCCATGATTTCAAGGATGAATGAAAAAACAGTTTAGGAAAGCAACAAGCCTGGAATCTTGGTATGGCCTCAGCATAATAGTTGCTAATAGGAAAGAAAATTTCATTCATTGTTCCATTCCTGTCTCAGCTTGTTACCAACAATAATAGGACTTGAGTCCACTGGAATTTTTTTTACTCTGCAGTTAGGTAGCTGTCCTCACCTCTAGTCAACAGAACTAGGCTGTCGAGCTTTTTTCTCCTCTCAATGCCTCTTGCATGCAAGTTTCACATGAAAACAACAGAATGGAGGGAGGGAAATTGATCACACCCATAATTTTTGCCAGTCATCCACATTTGGGAGTCAGTCAAGTTTGCAAAAGTGAGTCCCCCCTCCTTAATTAAAATCCTTTATTAACTGCCTAACTAATACCTTCCCCATAGACAGTCTCGAAAATTAGCCTACATCCATCAGCCTTGACAGGAGACCAATTCAATATTACTCCAGATCATCGATCTTCTTAGATAGATAGCCCATAAGGAGGCAACATAATTTATGCCACAGATGTAGGCCTAGTGTGCAAATCACATCCTTGTCAATCCAATCATATTCTCAGTACATTAGAGGATCATGAGTTTTAAAGGAGCCCTGCCTACAGTAAAAGCTGCTGTGAGGTTCTAATTGACCACTAATGCTCAGAATCCTTAGAACTGACTTCATCAGCTTGAAAAAGCTGGACTTCCCTCCAGCTGCTTTGCCTTTAATGAGATGCCCTTGCAGCCATGACATTGAATTTGTTCTAGATGGAAAGGACCTCAGAGGCCATCCCATTGCACAAAGAAGGCCGTTGAGGCCCAGAGAAGTTGAGTGGTTGTCAAAGTTGACAAGGGTAGTAAATGCAGAGCCAGGATTTCATCCCAGGTCCCCTGGCTCCAAATCCATCATTCTTCCCTCAACACCATGTTATTTCCATCCACAAAGAAAGAGTTACTTGAAAGTGATTTATTTGAATATTCCTTCAAAATGTTTATTTCATAACATGCCCATGGGAAATGCTGATGACTGTGAGGGCAAAATGTTTCCCTGAAGATCACGTGACTGTTATATGCCCTGCACAGTCAACAGGACGCCCTAACCAGGACAAGCTGGGTCAGCCATGTCTGTCCTCACGATGTTCTGTCACCATCATTGGACAATGCACGAGCCCAGTGGATGACAGACCTTTGGTCACTCCCTTCCTTCTCTGTTCTAAAGAGGCATGACTTCATATTTGCCCTGGTTAGACATTTCTTTAGTAACTTACTCCTCACTTGTTATAAAAATAATTGTAAGGATTCACATTTATCACACCTTAAGGATTGCAAAGCCCTTTCCTACTGACAACCCTAAGAGGTAGAAAAAGAGTGCTAATATGATAAGCCCCATTTTAAAATGGAGGGAAACAATGATCATGATCATGATCCTAATAATAATTAAGATTTGTACAGTGTTTGAAGGCTCGTGAAGTGCTTTACAAGTGTTTTCTCATTTTGTCCTCAGAAGCAGGTGTCCTCAGACGTAAGTGGAATAGACTTGCCCAAGGGCAAGCAACTAATAAGTATCGAGAGTGGCTTTGAATTCGGGTCTTCCTGACTCCAGGTCCAGTGTTCTATCCACTGTGCCACCAAGGTGACTTTTTTGATACTCCAACAGGTGTGTTAAGGGACATGGTCAAAGCTACAGAGTTAGTAAGTGTCAGCCCCAGAATTCAAACTGAGTCCAAGCCACTCCAGGGCCAGGGCTTTCTCCTATGCCACATTGCCTCTGCACTCTCCATTCCTGTTTTCCATATACACAATTTCCCAACCCTCAGGTCTTTACTGTAAAATCATAGGCAGATGTTACTAGAAAGAACACTGGGAGATCTACTCCAAGCTCTGCAAAAAAAATTAATCGTGTGATGTCACACAAGTCTCTTCCCCTTTTTCGGCAACTCTTCTACAACATGAGAGGATTTGACTAGATCCTCTCCAAGGCCCTTTGCAGCCCTGAAACCCTATGACTTCTTAATTCCTGAAACAATGGCAATCATCTCCTGTAAGCACTCATACTAATAACTACCAGCCATATCCTAGAGCTAGAAAATCCTTACTTCACAACCACCATGAGATGCTCAATTAAGTTAAATGCCACACGGCCCCAGAATGAGAAATAGCCTTGGGTGACTGTCTTGGCCGTGCCCAAAACATCTGGAAACACAGTGGTTAAGTTGGTGTCTGAAAACTTCCATAAAAGTCCAAAGACCTTCCATCTTAGGGCTAAAGGGAACTTCACAAGGTCACCTCATTTGGCCTCCTGACATCAAGAATCAGGAGAAGGATATTTTATTAAAGGTTCCATTCTACAGAGGTGAAGTGAACCAATTAAGCTCACACAGCAAATAGATTATGTGACCTCCAATGCTTTGCCTCTCAGTTTTTTCCCAGGTCACCAACTCTGAACTAGCTACACTCTCCTTTTCCCCATCTTGATTCCTTGGAGAACTAATTCAACTCTATACTCTCCTCTTCCTTTGAGTCCCTTACCCCCTTCTCATATTGCTGATTTGCCCTGTAAAGCTTCAGCTTTGGATCGTTCCCACCATCCACAGTCTTCACTCCCATGCACATGCTGCTAAATCCATCAAACCATATTGACTGGGTCCATTACAAATTTATGTTAAATAACCTCAACTTTGCCCTCACTACTGAAAGGTGATTCTTTTACAACTCACTAATTAACTCACTATCCTACTCACCACATCAGCTGTTCCAAACCTTTGCATCCTTCCTCAAATAATCCATGGTTCCCCCTCCCCCCACCTTCTCAGCTGAGAAACTTGATGCATATTTTACTGAAAAAGTGAGCCCATTCACTGTTCTCCCCTCCTCCTCATCTGATATCACCCAGATACCTTCTTCCACTATCCCTTCCTTTACCCTAGTCCTTTACATGAAGAAGGAAGGTAGAGAAGAGAATAAGTATTTATGCAGTACCTACTGTGTGCCAGGCACTGTGCTATGCACTCTTTACAAATATTTATTCATTTGATCTTTACAACATCCTTATGAAGTAGACACTATTATTATCTCCATTTTCAGTTGAGGAAACTGAGGTAAAAATGAGTCACACAGCTATTCAGTGTCTGAGAGCAGATTTAAACTCAGATCTTTCTGACTCCAGGTCCAGTCCTCTATGCACTGAATCAGCTAGTGACCTCAGGCAGCCAGCCACCTGAATAAGTGGACTTCCTCTTTGTCAAGACAAACCTTCTGCATGGACTAGTCATACCATTCCATCTCATCATCTCCAGCAGATCGTTTCCTTTATTGCTCCATTCTCTCACTTCTCTTCACTCTTTCCCTGCCTGCCGGCTGCTTCCCTACTACCTACCAACATCCCTGTGTCTCTCACACGCTCAAAAAACTCTTCACTTCAGCCATCCATCCTCACTAGCTATTGTCTGACATTCTCCCCTTTTGTGGCTAAATTCCTTGAAATGCTTCCACTTCCTTTCCTTTTACTGTCTTCTTAACTCTATAGTCTGGCTTCTGACCTTATCATTTAAGTGAAACTGCTCTCTCCAAAGTTATTAACAATCTCTTAATTGCCCAATCAAATGGATTTTTTTCAGTTCTCATCTTCTTTGACCTCTCTGCAGCCTTTGACACTGTTGATCACTCTCTTCTCCTTGATATGCTCTTTTTTTTTTTAGAGAACCTCTCCTGCTCCTTCTCCTAACCTGTCTGAATGTTCCTCAGTCTCTATTGCTGAATCTTCATCGAAGTCACTTCCACAAACCATAGGTGCCCCACAGGGTTGTCATAAGCCATCTTCTCTTCTCCTAAATTATTTGATTTTGTGATCTAACAAGCCCCCATGGATTCAGTTATCATCTCTACCCTGATAACTCTGAGGTCTATTTATCAGTCCTTAAACTCTCTGCTGACCTCTAGTACATATCTTCAATTGCCTATTGGATATCTTGGACTGGATATCCTATGGACATCTTAAACTCACATGTCCTCAAACTTTACTCACTATCCACCCCCCAAAAAAAATGCCCTCCTCTCTTCCATACTTCCTATTGATATTGAGACCACCACTATCCTCCCAGTCACTCAGACTCTTAACCTAGGCATTATCCTCAACTCCTCACTCATCCCTCATATCCAATCCATTACCAAGGCCTGTCAATTTTTCCTTTGTAATATTTCTCCTATGTGCCTTATTCTCTCCCATAACACTGCTGCCAGTTTGGTGCAGGCCCTCATCACCTCATGCCTGGACTACTGCAATAACCTGCTGGTTGGTCTTTCTGCCACAAGTCTCTCCCCACTCCAGGCCATCCTCCATTTATCTGTGAAAGTGATCTTCCTAAGCATAGGTCTGATACCCACCCCCATTCTATAATTGCTTCCAGGATCAAATACAATCTGTTTGGTGCTGAAAATCCTTCCAAACCTGCTCCTCACTACCTTTCCAGTCTTCTTACATATCACCCTCTGTCTTTGTACTCTACAATCCAATGAGATTGGCCTCCTCCCTCCTTGAACAAGACACTCAACATCCTGACTCCAGGTACCTTCACTGACTGTCCCTTATGCCTGTAATACTCTCTCTCCTAACCTCCACCTCCTGGCTTCCCTAAGTTCTTCCCAGTCCCAACTAATATCCCACCTCCTACATGAAGCCTTTCTAGATTCCCCTTTAATTCTAGTGACTTTCCTCTATTGATTATTTCAAATTTATCCTGTGCATAGCTTGTTTGTGCAGAGTGGTTTGTGCATTGTCTCCTCCATTAGACTGTGAGCTTCTTGGAGTCTGGGATTGTCTTTTACCTTTCTTTGTATCTCCAGTGCTTAGTATGGCGCTAGCACTTATCAGTGCTTACTAAATATTTATTGATTACATTAGTAATCTTCCTAACATATTGTCATTACTCTGTTCAGAACCTTCCAATGGCTTCCCAGTACCGTGAAGATAATATACAAAAGCCTACACCTAAGAGCTAAAACCTCTACAGTCTGAACTCACCCTATCTTTCCAACCTTATTTCATATCACACGCCTTTGAGAACTGTGCTTTCCCAAAAAGCACCTCCCTCACCTCAGCACTGGAGTTGCATCTTTCATCTCTGTGCCTTTGGACAAATCATAGCCCAACCTTGGAATTCCTTCCCTCCTCATCTCAACTCAGAATCTCTTCCTTGCTTCAAAGTTCAACTAAGGTATCTCTTCTACTGCAAGGCCTTCCTTGAGCTCACCCCCACCCCAACTGTGAGTGCTCACTCCCTCCTCAAGTTCTTTTGAATCTAATCATTTGTCTCACATATTGTGTCTCCTATTAAAACATAAGCTACTTCAATTCAATATGCTGCAGTCACTATGCTAAGTGCTAGGGAAAGGGAATGGGCCTGTGATTTCATAGAGAACTCGTAAGTGAGCAAACTCCCCCAACCAATGCAGGACAGCACCTTCTCCACAACTGGAGCACTAAGAGCTTATGTTCTTTGTACAAGGTCACACCAGTCTGTGGCAGAGAGGGGGCTTAATCACAGCTCTTCCTGTCTTTGATGTATTTTCTAACCACTATACCACACTGTCTCTTTGGTGGTAAGACATAAAAACTAAATGATGAAATTGAGGCATAGTTGGCAAAACAAAATCATGTCCGCTCTCAAAAAGCTTACATTCTAATGGGAGGGTGGGAGTGAAAACAATATGTATACAGATAGATGTCACTTCTTTGTCTCCTCAGCACCTAGCACTGCGCCAGGCAAATAGTGGGTGCTTAATATTGGTTGAATTATATTGTTCTGTGTGAGTAAGCAATGGTACTATAAAAAATAGTAAGGATACTGGCTGTGCCACTGCCAATGAGACCTGGGACAGAAAAAATCAATCAACAAATATTCAATATGCACTTTCTATGTGTGAGGCATTGTGCTAATCTCTGGGGATACAAAGACAAAATAAAACCCTCCAAGCCCCGGAGACTTATATTCTATGTTGCTGAGGCCACAAACATATAAGTATGTACAAAATACATTCCAGATAAATCCAAGATAACTTCAGGGGAGTGCACTAGTATCTGGGGAATCAGGAAATGATTGAATTGTTGGAGGTGACATTTAAGTTAAGCTTTGAAGCAAGTTAAAGATTTTAACCTCAGTTTCTTCATCTGTACAACAAAGTGGTTAGGATGTAAACATGCCCATTAAAATAAAAGTATCAACATAAGAAAGTTAATCAATAGGCATTTATAAATAGTCCTTGAGGACAGCCACCATGTCACTTTTGTCTTTGGGCAAGTTTAGAAAATTGGTGTTGACTCATTGCTTGCTTGGACTAAATGACCTTTAGGTCCCTGGCAGATCCTAAGAGCACTGAATTTGTTGTCAGAGGCCTTCAGTTAGAATCCAAGCTATGTTACATACTAGGTTTATGACCTTGCGGAAAACCATTCCATCTCTTTATGCCTCAGTTTCCTCATATGTAACATGGACGATCTGGATTCCTAGGGTCCCTTGCAGCTCTACATTTATGATCTTTATGCAGTGTACAATATCTGAACTGAGGTAAGGGGTGGAAATGAGGCAGATTAAAGAGATATAGCCATAGATATAATGCATCCTTTTCCCTGAGGAGCTGACAGCTTGGGAGTAAAACTAGTAGAACAGAGACTGGAGACTTCACTATGCACAGATGTCTGTATCTGTCTTTGCCTCTCGGTGTAAGTCAGAGAAGGATAGTTAATAAGGAACAGAAATGTGATTGTGTGACAAAATCAAAATTCACCTCTTCAGAACACTCACACAGACACACACACCAGGCAAACTTTCCAAGCTGTAGAGAGAGAAGTAGTTTAGGAGCCCTGGGCTCTAGCCTCACTTCTGGCTCTGATTAGCATGTGATCTTGAGCCCTTTGGGACTTCAGTTTCCAAACATGAAAAATAAAGCGCTTGGCCCTCACAACCTCTCAAGTCCCTTCCAGCTCTAAACAGACTATGTGAGCCAATGGATCTAAATAGTAGTTATCAAAAGACAAGGTCAAAGAAATGCTTCAAAGGGGAAAGTAAATGTGAGGGTCCATCCCATTCTCTGCTTGTTCGTCCCCCGTGGCAGGAGGGGAAGACAGGGAGCTGGCCCATCAAAAGTGTCTAATTTCTGACCCTTAGCTGCCCAGACAACAGAAAGAATCCTAAAAGCTGCAGGCTTGGGGATGCGGAGAGGGCGGGGAGTGGGGGAGAGGAGGGAGCCTCAACCGCCCCCCACAGCTGCTCTCAGAGCCTGCTGGCCTGGGGCAGGCGCCGGGCCCCACAGGGCTGTGCAGGCGGGGAACTCTCCGTGGTCCTGAAACGGGCTTCTCTGACTGACAGGCCAAGGCTGGGACTTCGATTGGAGGCGCTTTCCTGCCACCTAGTGTTAGTCAGGGCGAAGATTGCTCAGCGGCAGCGTCCGTTAGTGTGGTGTGCGGCTCCCTCTGGTGGAAATCGAGCGTCACTGTCACCACCGGTTACATTTGTTTAACTCAAGTTGAGTGGAGCCTTCAGCCTTATTTACCTACATTTTTAATCAGCTTTCCTTTGCTCGGAACTTTTGTAGTGATGTACGAAATTGACGTGGCACATTGCCAACTAATGCTCACAGTCCTTAATTACCTGAATGGAAGTCTTTGTTATTTGCTCCCAACTAAAACTGATCAGTAAAAGTGATTCAATCAACATTAGATACAAGTGTGCAAGGTGTATAACTAGCCCCATCCACTGTCTAACACCATCCCCAACCCCAACTGAGGCACAACAAGAAAGTGAGAATTGGTTTGTGTTACTGTCGTAGAGAAGAGAGAGAAATTACCTAAAAATCCACAAACTACAAATTATCACAGACAAGATTGAGTTCAGTGCAACAAGTCAATAAATATTTATTCAGTACTATATGCCAGGCACGATGTTAAATGATGGAGATATAAAGATATCAACAAAAGAGTCCCTGACTTCAAGAAACTTCTGTTTTACTGGGAAGAATGTCTTTGGGCCTTAGTTTTCCCACCTGTATGTATGTACATGTATGTGTGTGTGTGTATATATATATATATGTGTGTGTGTGTGTGTGTGTATATGTATATATGTATATATGTGTGTGTGTGTATGTATATGTATATATGTATATATATATATATATGTGTGTGTGTGTGTGTGTGTGTGTATATGTATATATGTATATATGTGTGTGTGTGTATGTATATGTATATATGTATATATATATATATATGTGTGTGTATATATGTATATAGCTCTGAGGAGGTAGAATGGGAGAGGAGAAGGCACTGACTCTGGAGTGAGTGGACATGGGTTTCAATCCCACCTCTTATACTTGCCACTATGATCTTGGACAAATGGTTTTTTCTCCCTAAAATCCAATTTCTGTATATATAGGATGGAGTTGAGCTCCCTGACCTCTGCTTCTCTCTTCCAGCTCCAGCCCAATGAGTACATGCTTCTTCTAAATCCTCCTATCCCAGCATAGATCTTGTCTTTGGTTTCACTTTTACCTCAACATGTTTGTTTCCAAAGTGATCGATTATCACCTATTGATATCAGATAAGGAAGGCTCCAACTAACCACTATCTGACTAGCCTGCTTGCCTGTGGAAGTCTCCATGTTTGCATTTATTCAAGCCCAGGCCTGTGATTTCTTCCTTGCATACAATTCCTTTCACAGAAGCCACTGTCATTTACTAGCTGGGTGATCCTTGAGGTTAGTTAAGTGACTGTGCCCAAGGACTCAGTCTCTTCACCTATAAAATGAGGATGGAATGGATGGCCTCTGAGGTCCTATCCAGCTCTTCTTCGAAGATGATCAGCAACTCTTCAGTAAGTTATAGTCTCTGAAAGTGGCCTGGGAGCACTGAGAATCAGTTACTTGCCTATTTTTTTCTTTTTTTGGAGGGGGCATTTGGGGTTAAGTGACTTGCCCAGGGTCACACAGCTAGTAAGTGTCAGGTGTTTGGTCTGAGGCCAGATTTGAACCCAGGTCCTCCTGACTTCAGGGCCGGTGTTCTATCCACTGCACCACCTAGCTGCCCCTACTTGCCTATTGTCAGTACATATCACCAGTGGGATTTGAAACCATGTCTTCCCAGCTTTGAGGCTAGCCCTCTGTCCACTGTGCCATGTTGCCACTTAGAATTGTGTATTAGTATATTTGGTATCACACTTCCCTTATTTATTACTTGTAGGCGTTCTTGAATCTAATCCCTGAGCCTTGGTTTTTGCAAGGCCAGGAAAGGGTGGGCTTAAGCAGCTCTCCTGCAAAGGAGCTGTCCATGAGTGATACTTATTTAGTGCTGGGTATACCAGCTCCTTAGGCTGGCATTCAAGTCTTTCCACTGTCTGGCTCACAACTTCCTTCCCAAGCTTGTTTTACACAATCTCCTCTCGGGCCCCATCTGCGGCCTCCATATTCTGGCTACAATATACTACTAATGATTCTCCTGGTAGTAACAGCTGCTATGTCTCAATTCCAAGTGTTCACACAGGCCATGCTCCACACCCAGAATGTAGATCCCCCCTCTCTCCACCCCTTGGAATTCATCTTTTCCTTCCAGGCCCAGCCTAGGCTACTGCAAGAAGCCTTCCATGAGCTCCTCAGGTGCAAGTATTCTCTTCCTCCTCAAATCGTCTTCTAAGACTTTATCTAACCTCTCTCCTCTGCTGCGCCCTGTATTTGTATGTCCTAGTCTTCTCATTTTTCACCTTTGTAGAGCCAGCCCTTCACTAGATGCCTCCTCAGAGACTCACTGCCTTGAGGCAGTGACCTCTCTTGAAGGCCTGACACATAGTAAGTACTTAACGTTCATTGATCTGATCAGCGCAATGACCACCCTCGATCCCAGAGGTCAGATGAAGACTGCCGCCCATGACCTGACAGAGGCAATGGACTAACGGGCAGTGTGTTGCTGCTGTTCAGTCATTTTCAGTGGTGTCTGACTCTTGGTTTGGCGCTTTCTTGGCAAAGACACTGGAGTGGATTGCCATTTCCTTCTCCAGATCACTTTACAGATGAGGAAACTGAGGCAAACATGTTGACACACAACCAGTGAGTGCATGAAGCTAGATTTGAACTCAAAAAGATGAGTCTTCCTGACTCTACTAACTGTGCCCGCCCAGCTGGTCTAAGAGGTAAAAGGAGGCACATCTTTTGGGCGTGGTCAGTGAGGGAATGTGTTCTGCTTGACAATACATATTTATTACCAGGCCTCGCCCCAAAAAAGGATGAGCAGGAATAAGAGAAAGGATGTGTTTGTTCATTGAAAACATCACAGTTCTTCAAGTGACAAACGATAAGTGCTTGTTGACATTGGCCTTGTTGAAGTCTCTGCTCCAGGTACAAGCTTTTCCAGAGCTTGCAGCCAAAGGCTACAAAAGTTCTCGACATGGGCTTGGTACCGGCTGACTGCCCTCATCATCCAAGGTCCCAACAGAGAGTTTGAGGAAAAGGTTGAGCCACAGCAATTCTCCAAAACCTTCTGGGATTTATGGGCAACTATAATCTACATTAGTAGAGGGAATGCTACTGCTTCTGAATCCCAGATCCTGGAAATACGGAAGAGGCATCACTAGCATGGAATCCAGGGCCTGGAACATAGGTGCTTATCAAGGAACTCAATTCTGAATTGAAATGAACTGAACACCTATTAGAGGATAGTGGATAGAGAGCTGGATGTTGGACTAGGAAGAACCGGAATGAGTCCTGCTTCTGACACAGAATAGATTTATGACCCTGAGTAAGTCACTTAACAAGTGAGTTGCAGAGAAGGTGCTGGCCCAAACTGGTAGAGGGACTTTCCTCACTTGGGAGTTCCTCATATCAATGAAATCACAGGTTCAATTCCTATCCCTATCCCTATCCTACAGTGTTCTAGACACTGTTGGAAGTGCTGAAGATACAAAGATCAAAATAAAAACAAGCCTTGCCCTCAAACGGCTTACATTCTACTGGAAGGATACAGTATGTCCCCAGATTAGTTAAATACAAAGTTTGTGCAAAGTAAATACAGTGTCATTTCAGGAATGGCCCAAGAAGCTGGGGGTCGGGGAAGGGAAGGGCATCTCTTCTAGAGGAGGGGGCCACACACTGAGCCTTGAAAGAGGAAAAAGGTTGCAAGAGGTGGAGGGGAAGGAGAAGACACTAGGCCTGAGAGCAAATTCACCAAGCCTTGGAGCCAGAAGATGAAATGATATGTATATGGAACAGCAAGTAGTCCATGCCCAAGGCTGAGAGGTTACAGGAAAGCAGCCTGGAAACACCGGGTCCAACCAGATGGTGAAGGGCTTTGAATGCCAAATGGAGTGATTTGTCTGTTCTCCTGGAAGCCAAAGGGATGCCCTGAGCTCCCTAAGCAGGGGAGCGGCACGGTCAGAACGGCACATTAGCAACATCATTTGGCACCAGTAAGGACAAACTTGAGAAGGAGGGTGGTGGAGGCAGGGAGACTGAAGATGGCTACTGCCGTCGTCTAAGCAAGAGGTGGAGAAGGGCTGAAGGGACATGGCCTCAGTGACTGGAGAGAAGAGGGTGGAAAGGAGAAACCCTGTGGAGGTAGAAGAGACAGCAACAGATAGAAGGGATGGAAAAGGAAAAGAAGGAAAGTCAAGAGTCACTGCGAGGCTGAAACTCTGGCAAGCTGAAAGGAGGAGGGGGCATTTGACAGATACGTGGAAGTCACGAGGGAGGGGGGAGGGGGAGAGAGAATGAATTCAAAGGGGCACGGTGGGTATAGAAAGCAGGATTTGGAGTCAGGAAGGCTGGAGTTCAAGACACTGTGTGACTCTGGGCAAGTCCCCTAACTGCTCTTTGCCTCAGTTTCCCCATCTGTAAAATGGTATGTTAACAGCGCCAACCTCACAGAGTTGTTGTGAGGATCAAGAGACACGATAAGTGTGATGCGCCTGGCAGAACTTAGCGCGTCATGTCAACGCTGGATGTTCTCACCGCTTTTGTCCGTTTTGAATGTGTTGAGCTTGAGACACCTGTGGGACAGCCAACGGGGAGGCGCGGCAAGCACTCAGAGAAGGGCCAGGTCTCTGGGAACCACCGGTACGAGGAAGTTCACTGAAACCAAAGCAGCAGGAGAGGAAGAGAGCGTGTGCCTCACAGGGGACGGGTGCAGTCCTGCGCCATGTATTCGGGTGTCCAGACTGCCAGCTTCCCACGGCCCAAGGCCTTCAAGGGCTTGTCTTGTGCTTGCTCATATGCCCCAAAGCAGCCCCAACCGCTCACAGGATACTCATTGCTGAGTGTCCTCAAAACCAGTCAGCTTCGAGCGAGCTCCTCTTCCTCTTCCTCCTCCCTTTTCTCCTCCCCTTCCCCTTCCTCCTCCTCCTCCTCCTCTCCCCTGAGTTACCCCAAGCTTGGGCTCCCTCCTCATCCAAGGATCCCAGCTGGTAAGTGTGTCACTAACGATACATACATGAACTCACCAAGGAGGTATTTAGATGGACTGACATATCCCTGTCATGTTGCTTCACCTCACCTCACGTTCATGAAACCAGTCGATGTTATCAGGTGACTAACACAGCCTTCCCTTCAGTGCTTCAAGGATTTCAGAACTAGCACTTCATCTTTCACCAGTACAGACCATGGTCCCTCTCCCACCTAGCCACGGTGTCTAAGCCATAGTCTTTGGGGCTGCCTGGGGACAAACCTCACATGAGACCCTGGGCCTTACTGGAAGTCTTCCCAGCTTGGTAGAATTTCCAGAGCTTGTGCACCATGGACCTTGCTGAAGAAAATCCAAAGTGTCCTGTGCTCCGTGATGTTACATTGAAGGGAAATGAAGCAAGTGACACTGATAGATTGACTCCAAAGAAGGGCATCTCTCTGAGGCCAAAGGTCTGACCAGCTGACATATAAAAACACTGAGCTTTCTGTGGCTGGGGCAGTTCTGGTACTAGATGTCTCTGACACAGAAGGATCCTGCAGGATGGGGAATTCTAGCACTGGGTGGGGCCTACACTGAAAAGTGTGAGGGCCTCCAAGGAGACACCGCTCTTGGCGAGTGAAGGATTCTCTCCACAGTCGGTAGGTGGGTGGACAGGTCAGCCCTCCAGGCAAACGACTAACTCTGTGCTGAGCACACAAGATATAAAGAAAGGCAAAAAACAGTCCCTGCCTTCAAGGAGGTAACGAAAAACACACAAGGTAAGGGACGGAGGAGGCATTAAGCAGGACCTGGTGCTGGGCTGTAAGATGCTCCGTGGAGTCAAAACCAAGCAAAGCCACTGTGCAAAGTGAAGAGTTAGCTGCAAAGTCCAGATCCGGCCCTCTATAAAGGTATGTTCCAGCCCTCCAGTCAGAGGGGAGAGGAGACAGAGAGTTGAGATGCTGGTGAGCATCGAAAACTTCGACAATGAGCCTGACGGCGAGATTTCAGGTGACCAGCATCTCCTGGTGGGGCAGGATGGAGTTGACCAAGCAGAGCTGGGTAACAGGATAAACTGCAGAGAAGCAACAGAGGGAAGGCACTAGAATTAGGAGGGGATGGTTAAAGCTCCCTGTAGGAGGGCTTTGGTTGGTACTTGAAGGAAACCAAGGAAGATGGGAGGTAGAGACAAAGAGGGGTGCGCTCCATGCCAAGGGGCAAGGACAATGTCCTAAGCAGAAGCTGGACCACAGAGTGTGTGGGGATGAATAAGGCATTAAGAACATTGGAAAGGTAAGAAGGGACCAGGTTCTGAAGGGCTTTAAAAGCCAAATGGAGGATTTTATATTTAATGCTGTAGGCAATAGTGTTAGGGTTCCACCAACAAGGAAGGCCCTTTGTGCCCTTTCACCCAGTATAATTCTTACCCCAGGATTTACATACATGCCATAATCTGGAAGTAGGAAAAAACCTCAGAGGCAGTCTAATCTAATCCATACTTTGACAGAAGTCCTCTGTAAACTGAAGGGTGCTTGGGAAGCCTTTCTTGCAGCCTTCCAACACCTCTGGGGCTCCGACCAGCAAAGCAGTCAGGACATCCATCCGTCATCTCTTATTTCTGCCGTGTGACCAGCCCAGGCCCTTCTCTGCTCCCATACATCCCAAGTCTCAAGACAAAGACACTTTGGAGCATGGGTCCAGAGCTGGAAGAGATGTTGGAGACCAGCTAGCCCAAGCCCCTCATCACACAGATTAAGAAACTGAGGCCTGGGAAAACTAGGAGACTTGCCCGAGGTCACACGGGGAGTAAGTGCTGGGGGCAAGGTTTGAACCCACGTCTTGACTGCTGTGGGTGGAAGCCAGTGCTCTTATCACTGTACCCTTCTGCTTCCAGATGGAAAGGAACGCTGCTATTGGAAGGTGAGTCCATCCACTTCCCGTCCTATGGAAAACAGAAGGCCTTGAGCAGCTTTTAAGCCCCTTATTTCAGGAGCCATTTTGGCATTACCCGCTGCAGTGGCTGAAGCTGCATCCTACACCCCATGATGGAAGGTGGGATTGTCACCTGGGGACCTCATTTAACTCTGGCCCCTGTGGCTGGGGTGAGCCGAAGGAAGGAGAGCGATACACAGCAGCCAGGCTTGCCTTCTGAACAGTTCTCACACTTGGAAGAGGCGGAGCTTTCTTCCATAGTTTGGGGTTTTCCTTACTGTTATATTGAACCAGAATCTTGGTAGAGGCCAGACAAACTGACCCCACCCAGGCCTCCCGGCAGGATTTTCAGAGCCATCAGGGCCCCTGGATGCCTTCTGGGAGGAAGGTTTTGCTGCCTCTTCTTCTCCTGTTCTGGCATAGAGGGCACTCTTTGGTGTGTGGGCATCATGGGACATGCCCAAGCCAAATTCAGCAAAGCTCCCTCCTTTGGCCACATGGAAGTGTAACCTAGAGGGAAAAGCCTATATTTGGAGTCAGGAGATCTGGCTTCAGCTTTCAGCTCAGCTCCTTTAATACCTGTGTTGTCACACAGGAAATTTCAGTAAATTCCTATCCTCCGGTTCCGTTATCCCAACAGAAAAAAGAGAGGGTTAGCCAAGATAATCTCCAAAGGTCCTTCCTACATCTAGATCCTGCAACCTCTCTATAACAGAACTGAAGGGAGAAGGGAGAAAGGAGAAGAGAGGGAAGAAGGAACAGGGAACAGGGGGCAAAGGAGAAGAGAGAGAAGAAAGGCGAGACAGGGGAGAGGGCAGAAGGGAGAAGAGAGAGGAGAGGGGAGAAGGAAAAGGGGAGAGAGGAGAGGAGAGGGGCACTCTGGGTGGTCAGTACAGCACTCCACCACACAGAGGCAGCCTCCACCAAAAGATGATGTGTTAGATCTGTGGGCAAGCAGCCTCTGGGCCTGCCCTGGTGCTGGCCCCATGGAGCGGCCCTCTCTTCTGACACAGAGCTGAGCGAAGTGCTACCTCCTGAATGAATTGTCCCAGTAACAAACTGGGTAGCAACTTAAGCCCCTGGGCCAAAAGTCAAAATGTCCCCATGAGGAGGAAGGAGAATACCCACCTCAAGCAATCCACTCTTAGCTCCGGTTACAATGAGGCTCCCTGGGCCTCCCCGCAGTACCCAGGACCGTTGCCAATCCACCCACCCACCATGGCCCACCTGCTGGACAGCCAGCCAGCGTCGAGAGGAGACAGTCTGTGGCAAGAGAGGGGCAAAGTTGGGCTTGGGGGTGCTGGCCTAGCACCATGCCCTACCCCACCAACCAGGCACCCGGTCACCATCAGTGTGCGTGGCCACACAGACCCTTTGGGTGCATCTCCACCTCGAGAGTGTTGAGGGTGGACGCTGTCTTTCGTCATTTTTGGATCCCCAGCACTTAGCACAGTGTCTAGCCCATAGTAGGTGCTTAATAAGTGTATAGGTGATATGGACAGCCATAGACGGTGACCAGAGGAAGGAACCAAAGCTTCAGTAAGCCTAACGCCCCTGGTTTTCCATGTAACCAAACAGACTCAGGCAGGCCAGAGAAGGAAAGGTCCAAAGGGACCTGGGGCTGGCGGGAGGAGTGGGGAAAGGCCTATTGAGAGGCAGAGAACCAGATTCAAGCCCTGGCTCTGGTCCTTCCTACCTCTGGGTCTCCTTTATCAAAGGGTGTAGCTGGCATGAGTCAAAGATGAAACCCATGAAGATGAGCCACGCCTCTCACCCCTGATGGAAGGATGACAAGCTTAGAATGCACAAAGACAAACATTTTCAGATGGGGCTTAGGTGCACGTTTTGGCAGACGATGGAGAATGTCCTGAGGGCTTTGGGTTTGCTTTTTTTTTGAGGGGGGAGGTTACTTACTTAGTTGGAGTGAGGTAGTAAGAGGAAACAAAAAATTTTGAAGGATATTTTTGCCATGCTATGCATTTAAAAAAAATTTCTAAAACTAAAATGATGGGTTGGAGTAAGTGATTTCTAGGTCCCTTCCACCTCTACATGCCATGATCACAGGAGAGAGGAAATGGTTCATTCAAAGTGAGTCAGCTAATGGTGGAGCTGGGGCCCAAGTCTCTAGGGCAGAAGTGCCTTTCCCATCTCCCCGACTCACCACCACATATTAATGGGAAAGGGCGATTTCAGTTCTTATTTCTGAGCAGAAGCCTCCTATTAGTTAGGCCTACCTAGTTCAGGGGTGGGGAACCCTCAGCCTCGAGGCCCCATGTGGCCCTCTAGGTCCTCAGGTGTGGCCCTTTGACCAAATCCAAACTTCACAGAACAAATGGCCACAGGCCCCCCACCCCTGTCCTAATTGAGAGCTTTCCTCCCTAGTCTTGAGCTGGTCTTGCCTGTCTATGCTTTGGCTCCCCATGGATTAATTCCTTAATGTTCCTAACAAATGTCCCACCTTCCAGGATTCTAGTGTTATAAATATGAGAGAGGTGGTGGCAATCCCCTAAGCATTCTAAAATCTCTATTGGAATCCATATTTTCAAAGTTGAACAATCGCTCTCAATACATGGCACTTATCTATGAAATGACAGGTTCCGCTGAATTGAATAATTCCTTCCATTTACTAGTTGCATCAAAAAGCTATTTCAGCCTACATACATTCCCAGAAATAAACATTTGAAATTTGTGCAGAGAAAACCAATTTATCTGCATAGCAGAATCACATCATTTCTATTTGGAAATCAAATGGTTTGTGCTGCATTTTGATAACAAGAACCAGTTATCAAACTTAAGGAAATAGATTTTAATTAAAAAATTAAAACAAGAATTAGATTTCATTTTTAAATGGTGGCTTAATTAAGCTTTTAAAGTCTAATTTGACCACAGGGATATACTTTTTGGATAATCTCTAATGAGGTAGGTAAGGATTAACAGGAATAGATTGTAATTCACTTTCAGAGATTAATTAAAACTTGCTTTCGTGGTGAAGATGTGGTTTTCTTTAACAAGGAGACTCATCAAAACTAGATTTTACAATTACAAAAATACACCTAGTACTCTAAAAGTTTATGCCATTTTCAATGCTACGTCACTTTGCTAGAACAAATGGCCATTTGGGGGGACGGCTCATGCCCAAGAATCCTGCTTGTTCTTCCTTCTTTGGCAAACGCTTCTTGGAGTGGAGGTGGGTGTACCCCCAAACCGCTTCCTTGGTCCGGGAGCAGTGAATAAGGCCCGCTGAGATCCACAGATCCAGAAAGCCCTCAAGGAGATGGACTTGAAACTCGAGCATCTGCCTCCAGGAGATTCAGTTCCTAACCATACAGATCGTAGCTACAGTCTGCCAAGTTTTTAGACCTGGATGTTGTCAGGGCCCCAAGGAACCAACAAGTCAGGAGAAGGGATGGAAGCCTGATTAAATTCCTGACAGTTTCATCTGAAGCTTCATACTCTGCACTTACACACTAAATCCTCTACACTTGGGCTGCAAGTACAGGGGCTCTGCCTCCTGCCAACTCGCACAGGCGCTCAATGTGCTTGCTTCTGGAAATGTAGGATCACATATGATGAAGCGACCCTGCACAGATATCGTTATTTGCTGCCTTTGAGCTGGCCGCCAAGCCAGAACCAAGCAGACGGACAAAAGGCTCTAGAGGATCTCTCTCCTTCCTCCCCGTTGATGATGAAGCCCACAAGCGCCTGGCCTCCTAGCAATGGCTCTCTGGGACTGGGCCTGCCTCCTTCTGTTAGAGACTTTCTTCCTTGATGCAGGGCCCAGTGAAATCTCAAAAGTTTGGAAGAGACACTGGAGGGCCAATGGCCACGCCCAGGAAGGGGCTGTCCCTGAACAACGACCAGTTTGACTCTGCTCAACAATGGACTGCCAGGCAGCTAAGATGCTGTGTCCCATGAGCACACCGCCATTCAGGGGTGAGCAAACAGCCCAATCCGAGCCCATTCTCAGGAGGGGCCAAAGAGAGTGTAACCCCGGTCAGGGAGATGTTTTTGTACTTTGCTTCTGGCCACGGTTTTTTTAGTATGTCTTTCTAAAAGCTAACCCTTATGGATGATATTGAGGAGATCCACTGGTTAAATGATACTGCTGAGTGGCAAATGACATTGGGGCCCTAAGCACTGGCGCCAGAATAGGAAGTGGGCCCCTCGGCAGCCAGCCTCCTAGGGCACATGTGGGCTCCTGGGCATGCTCTCAGGACTAGCTCTCCACTGGCCACCGCCACTGTTACGCTTAAAATGTCACTCAGTAAGCAGAGGGTCATGAATCCAGGTGAGGAGTGGGTACAAGGATCATAAGATGGAGCCAGAGCAGGACTCAGGATCTGAATGGGAAGAGGCTTATAAGGCATCTCACGAAATACCCAACTGCTCACCAGCCTCTGCTCAAAGCCCTCCAACAAAAGGGGGCTGTCCAATGTCAAATCATGGCTCGGATGGGCCGCTGAGCTACATCAGTGTGGGGAGCTTTCCCATTGTTCTCTTCCTTACTGATTAAAGCCCAGGTCCAGATTCTTTCTGATGATGATGATGACGAGTCACTAGTATTTATACCGCACTTTAGGGTTGGCAGAGTAGCTTGCATGCAGTATAATCTGATCCTCACCACAACAGTGGAAGAGAGACACTATTCTCTTCATTTTCAAGATGAGGAAACAGGGAAACAGAGGCCAATAGAAGTTAAGTGACTTGCCCAGGGTCACTAGCTAATAAGTATGTAAGGGAGGATTTGGCCTCAGCCAAGTCCAAAACGCCATCCATATCACCACCTCCCTGCCAACCAAAAAGGAAAGGAAAAAACAAAGCAATATCAATACAACCCATGAACATACTGGCTTTTTTCATCACCATCACACAGTTGACTTCCATTGAACTAAGTCACTAAAATCCCCAAATCTCCTTCAAACGAACTGCTGCTTCCCTCACCTTACAACTGTGAAGTCTTTCCTGAATTCAAGGGTAAGACTAACATTTTTCCCTCGTAAAGTGTCTTATTAGATGCAGTCCAGCATTCCAGCCCATCGCAGTCTTTCTGGATCTTATCTGCCTCACACTGCATCAACTGTCTGGTGCAGCTTTGCAAATTTGTAAAGACGTCACTTCTGCCTTTGCCTAAGCCACTGCTAAAAGATGTTGAGAGCACAGACCCCTGAGGTACATCACAGGGCATCTCGTACAAACTGACGTGAGGCAGGACACCCAACAGGCACCAATCTCACCGCACCATTGTCTAGCCCAACTTGCTTCATGCTTCCCATGACAATAGTTGTTTTTGTTGTTCAACGGTTTCAGTCATGTCCAACTCCCCATGACTCCGTTTGGGGTTTTCTTGGCAGAGATACTTCTCCAGCTCATTTTACAGATGAGGAAACTGAGGCAAACAGGCTAAAGTGAATTGCTCAGGGTCACACAGCTACTAAGTGTCTGAGGCTGGATTTGAACTCTTGAAGGTGAGTCTCCCTGGTTCCAAGCCCAGTGTTCCATCCACTGCCCATAAGATTGTAAGGGCTACTTTATCAAATGCTTTGCTAAAACCCAAGTAAATGATCTCCCTCACTCTCCTGATCCCCTAGCCTAGTTCAATAAGCCTCCTAGGTAACACTTCCACTGGCTTTCTTCTCTCCATTAGCAGAGACTCCACCCCAAAGGGGCCTCTGCCTGTGAACAGAGAATGATCCACATCCCAAAGAGGAAAGGGCAGGAAGGCCTATTCTGAAATTCCTGTTTGGGATTCATGAATCAGTCCCACAGAAGGAGCACTTTTTCATGTTTCCTCATCGGGCACAGTAGTTCTGCTTTATACATTTTGGGAAACATCTGGAGGAAAGCCAAGTTGGTGCCTTACAAGGAGCAGGTGAAGGACCTGGGAATGTGGCAGCAGGCGTGGATTTGTCCTGCATGGGCAGAACCAGGAGCAGAGGGCAGGTAGGCTCAACAGAAGACGCTTACAAATGATTACAACCACCTAGGAGGGGCAGGGACAGCAGTAACCACCCCAACCATTCTGTCACGGCTACAAAGCAGAAAAGTCAATGAGGTGCACAGCAAACAGCAGCAGACTCCAACTACAGCAGTGAAGAAAAACTACTGGGGAACCTGCAAAGTAATCTGACAGAAACCAGGTTTAGACCAGAAGCTCACAGCGTACCTCACAAGAAGCTTCAAACAGACACGGGACCTGAACAAATCAGAAGAGCCCAGGGGAGACACCTCTCACAAGCACAGGGAAAGGAAGCGGCCTGTGGCCAGACAAGGGACAGGGAGGATTGACAGAAGCAAAATGTGCAGCTTTAGTTAGACAGGCTTGAGAAGCTTCTGAGCAAGAACAACGAAGTCACTGCAGTTAACATGAGGTAGTGAGCGGTTCACTGGGGAAAAGTCTTTGCATCAAGCTTCTGGAGCTCTGATGTCCAAGACCTACAGGGAGCAGATCCAAATCAACGAGACCAAGAGGCATTCTCCCAAAGAAAGTCCAGGGACACACACTCTTTCTCAAAAGAAATACAAGCTATCAACAACCACGTAGAAAAATGCCTCAAATCACTAGAAGAAATGCACTGGGGGGGAAGAGGGGAGGCAATGGAGTTAAGTGACTTGCCCAGGGTCACACAGCTAGTGAGTGTTATGTGTCTGAGGCCGAATTCCAACTCAGGTCCTCCTGAATCCAGGGCCGGTGCTCTATCCACTGCGCCACCTAGCTGCCCCCAAAAGAAACATTTTAAAACAACTATGGTTCTACTTCACATGAAATCACATTGGCAAAAATGACAAAAACAGAAAATGACAACGGTTAGGTCTCTGAGAAAGAAAGCGACATTAATGCACTGCTGGTGGAATCATGAATTGGTCCAGCCATTCTGGAAAGCAACGTAGAACTATACCCTGAAACTGCATGTAACCTTGGAGGCAGTGCCGCCCACCACAAGGCACATCCCCCTTCAGAAACCAAAACGGCAGAGGCAGCACAAGTGCATTGGAGAATCCTGGGACTCAGTCTCCTCATTTGTGAAATGAAGGGGCTGGATTTGATAGCTTCTATATCCTTCCCAGCTTGAAATCCACCATCCTATTACTCACACACACCAAAACATTCACGGCAGCACTTCTGTTTTTCCAAAGAACAGAAACTTAAAGGGTTACCAGTCCGAACAAGTAATGATAGAGAATATTCCCCCACCCTACCTTCCCTTTTACCGTAGAGGGTACCACCATCCTCTCAGTTCTTCAGGCTCACACCCTGGGGGTCATCCCGGACTCCTCAGTACGTGTCACCACCCCAGGTCCAATATGGCACCAAGACCTGCCAGCTTCACCTCTGCAACACCTCCCAAATACACCCCCTTCCCTCACCCTCATGCAGGCCCTCACCACACCTGGACTAGTGCAGTAGCTGCAGGTGGGTCTGCCAGCTCTCCCCACTCTAGTCCCTTCAACCACCAAAGCGATTTTCCTAAAGCACAGCTCTGAGCATTGTTGTCATTCCTGTACTCAAACTCCAGTGGCTCCCTATCACCTCCAGGATCAAATACAAAATGCCATTTGGCATTCAAAGTCCTTTATTACCCGGCCCCTCCTCACTTCCACTTTCCTTATACCTTACTCACCAAAGCACACTCTTCAATGCAGTGACTCAGGCTCCTGGCTGTGCCACAAACTCCATCTCTCAGCTCTAGGCATTTTCTCTGGCTGTCCCCCATGCCTGGAATGTGCTCTACCTACCTCCCTGGCTTCCCTTAAATCCCAACTGAAATCTCAGATTCTACAGGAAACCTTTCCTAAACCCTCTTCATTCTCTGTTCATTATCTGCTTCTCCTTTTTGGGTACATATTTCTTTTACTTTTTTTCTCCTTCAGATTGTGGGCAGAGACGCTTGTCTCTTCTCGTATCTCTAGCACTTAGCACAGTGCCTGGCATGTAGCAGGCACTTAATATATGTTTACTGACTAAGAATATTACGAATATCACTGTGCCATAAGGAATGATGAAAGGGATGGATTCGGAGAAACTTGAGAAGACTTCTTTGATCGAAAGCGGAGTGAGAGAACAAGTTAGTCAATGACACTGCCAAGAGGCTGAAGAATTACCAATGTAACCACCAAGCACAACTCTGGAGACGCAGGACATTCGTCTTGACAGAGAAGAAACGCAGCAGAGGTGCAGAACAAGACACGTTTTCAGACACAGCCAATGCATCAATTTGCTTTGCTTGATGACACTTATTTATTAAAAGTGGCACATTCTCTTTTCTTCAAAACAGGTTGGAGGGATGGGGAAAGAAAGGGGCAGCAGGGTTAAGAACAGTAATGCCAAAAAGGGTGTTTGTTTGCTTGTTTAAAAACAGAAATTGAGAGGAAGACAAAGTAGAATGACTTAGAAATTAAGTGTTCACATATACACATACAATAAAAACTAGCACTTATACAGCACCTACTGTGTGTCAGGCACCGTGCTAAGCACTTTACAAATATTATTTTATCCTCACAAGATTGGGAGATTATACCTTTTTCCTGTTCTTTGTGTATGAAAATGTTCACGTTTCTCAAGTTCAGAAAACAAAAATTTAGAAGACATTATGCCTATTATCACCCAGCGCAAGCTTTACAGATGACACTCGGCTTCATTTATGTGTCTTTATCTTATAGAACCAACATGGTAAGGAATCTTTACTTTCTTACACTTCAGCACGAACAGGAATCTTCACAGTAACTCAGGATTTCTGAGCAAGGAGCCTCCTTGTACAGCCATGGAGGCAGCTGCTCAAACCTTCCAACAATCAGGACCCGTCTAACAGCAGGGCTTTGCTCAAACACTCTGAATGGAGGCTTTGGATCTTGGCTGGGGCTGCCTAGCACTGTGACCCTCTCTGAGCCCTTGGGTGGCATCTATAAAATCAGGCTAATTCGTCAGCCACCACATTTGATCCAGGACGTAAGAGAGAGCCACAGGTGCTCAGAGAGGGCAGAAGCAACATGGACAGACCTCCATTTGGATGCGGGGAAATGTGAAATGGGGAGATGAGATAGAAGGCTACTGAAGCAAGAGCCCTAATGAGAGCAGGTTCTGTGAGTGGCAAAAACAGCAGTGTGAGCTGAGTGCCAGTGGGCCACTGAGGCTGACCTTACAGGACTGGAGGAACAGTGGTGCCTTTAACAGTCCTGAGGACCTGAAGAAAAGGTGAGGGCTGGGAACTAACCAATTGTTTTGGATACCTTAGTGTGAGACATTTAAGAGGCATTTCTGCTGATGCAGACTAGAGATCGGAGCGGGCTACTGCTGAATGGAGACCCCAGAATCAGCAGCATGGCAGTGACTGACCATGTGGGAGCCAAGGAGTTCACCACGGGAGACGGCGTCGAGTGCAAAGAAAAGAGGGCCCGGGACAGAGCCATGGGAGACACTGATAACTAGGGGGCATGACCCGGAGAAAGAACCAGCGAAGGGCACGGGAAGACAGACCGAGAGGAGAAGCAGGAGAGACCAGGGTCCCAAGAACCCAGAGAGGAAAGGGCATCCAAGGGGAGTGATAAACAGTATCAAAGGCTGCAAGTAGGTCAAAAAAAGATCAAGACTAGATTTGAGAATTAAGAGATCATAAGGAGTCAAAGGAAAGGAACAAATAATTCTCAAAAGAATTGCAAACTACTAACAAAGTAGGAAACAAAGCTCCAAAATACCAAGACAGGACAATGCATGACAAACAACCCTGAGGTTTCACCTCACAAGGGTGGTGGGGAGAGGCATTACTGGCAATCAGTACAACCATTTTGGGAAGCAGTCTGGAATTATGCAAATGACTCTCTGACCAGAGGTTCCACTACTAGGCTCATACCCCCAGAAGAACGTCGATAGAAAGTGTCCCCATACACCAAAGTCTTCATAGCACCACTTTTTGTGATGCCCATCTACTGGGGAACGGCTATATGAAATGGTACATGAATATAATGGAACATAAGAAATGAATAATGTGATGAACAGGGAGAAACAGGGCAAGTTCTCCATGAACTGATGCAGAGTGAAGGAGAGCCAGAAGAAGAGACACAATGACCACCACACAAGCAGCAGAAATCAACCCAAGAAAACCCCAAGCTGGTAACTCTGGAAAGCAGTTTTAGTTCAGAGACTGAAAGCCAGACTACAGAAAGCTGAGGAGTAGAAGTGGAGGTGTCAGATGTAGACCGGACACACAAAGAAGGGAGCCACAGGGTGAGAGGGGAGCAGGGACGCTCTGACCAAGTGACGGGGTCTTTAAGGGGAGAGAGACACACGGATACAGCAGGCTTCAGGAGAGGAGGTAGCAGACAGGAGTCAGACACCAGGGCTGACATGCAGGTAACTTGCTGCAGAAGTCAGGAGCAGACAGGATCAAAGGTGCAGACAGAGACCAGAGGGAGGGAGGAGTCAATAGGGGAAGACAGCAGGCTGAAGGAGATGAGGGGCAGCTCCTACTGAACAGCCTCCTTCACCTGAGTGAGTATGTATGGGAGAGAAGGGGCCATGGAGCTGGGAACAGTTACTGTGGAGAATGGAACAGAGACCGGTAGAGGGAGAAAGGGTTTGCCTTTCAGCAGTGAGGGTCCAGCTGGCGTCATGCAAATCTGTCCAGATGCTCTTGTGGGGCTCCTAATTGATTCCAGCTCAGTGAAGTGGCAGGCGGCTGAAGGAGGCAGAGGGTGGGAGCGCTGCAGAGCTGAAGTTAGAAACCAGGTCACCTAAAGCTTCTCAAAAGCTCAGAAGCTCCTGAAGAGCCAGTCTGAGTCACCTAGTGCAGTCGGAACGCCACACAGCTGCGCCCTCAGCCGCCCAAGCCCCAGCTCCTCTTCCGACACCGGCGCTGAGGCCCTTATCCTACCTACCTCTCGGGGCTGTGGGGAGGAGAGTACTTCATATCTGAAAGTGTGACAGAAGCAGCTGCCATTTCCAAGGAATGACGCCCCCTTTCTGGATGCTCACATGGTCTCAACCACTGATCTAGGATCAAAAGAAAGCTGGGGAAGTTCTCATGACTTAGAAGATTTTAACAGCCATTTACAAAGCTGGAGTTGGGTCTTTTAACATAAAAATACAAAGCAGCTGAATACAATAAATACGTTTCCACACCTGGTATTTTTTCAGACTCCATTCCTTAAGATTTTTCCTGGTTTCTAAAATCTGGGCAGTGCTTTGGCCACTACTGGAAGGAGCTGTCTCTGCCATCCCACCTGTACCAAGTACCCACATTTCAACAGTTTTTCCAGGGCTGCCAAGAGATCTATCAGCCAGTGAGGGGAGCCATAGGCTTGGAGTAGGAAAATTAATGCAAAGTGGATTGCATGGCCTACCTACTGACCATACGCTGAACCTTCTGATGGGTATGAGCTGTCCATATCAAGGGACAAGAGGGTCTTACTTCACTTCATTACAGGGAGTTATACATACATCAACACCTTCAAGAAAAAAAAGAGAAACCTCTTTAATGCATTCTTTTTTAATTGAATTTTGAGATGTTTTGGGGGAGGGGAAGAGGGCAAATGTGACCGTGTACATGGAGCATGAGCATGGGCAGGAAGGCCAGATGCAAGTGATGAACAGGTGAAGAAGCCCTAGGCTCCTCCCCCACTCCCCAGGACTGACTCATGAATCGTTCAGTGCTCAGGAAATGCTTCAGGCAGCACTCTGCAGCCCTGCGGATCCTTAAGTTTCTCCTTTTAGGACAGACAACAATTCGCCATTTTCCTTCAGTTCCTGCAAAGACAGAAATTTGAGGAAAACCTCTAAGTCAGGAGTTTCATTTCCACGGACACACCAAAGCCCTGTAAGAAATAGCCAAATGACTAGAAGGTGAATTTTAGCAGTTAGAAATCTCTAACTTAAACACACAAGCACCCGAACAGAGGATGATCCAAAATGGGAACATTAAAAGGAGAAATGATTCAAAAGCAATTTAATGGATTATTAATCAACAGACAATTCTATCCAAAGCACATGGGTCTGTATCTCTGTACACATCTCTTGTAAGCAGGAATGACTGGGACAGGAGGAGGCCAACGCAGGCCAGGAGACAGCGGGGAAGACTGATCGTGAGCCGGCTTGTCCTCTGACACCCACAGCCTTCCCGGGGCCCTTTCTGGGATCGATGGCTAGGCCGACTCCCAACAGGAGACTGACCGGGGCCCAGTGTGGTTTCATCAATGGGAGGATCTCTCTGAGCTGAGTGACTCAACAACAGATCGGTGCCTGGAGCAACCACAGAGCAAGCGTCTCCAGGAGTGGAGAGCCTCTCTTCCTGTGCCGCCTCACCCGACCGTCATGACGACCCTGGGACCTTAAGGACTACAGATACTCCTGTCAGGGAAGTTTCGTGACATGTCCAGGCCACACAGCTGGGGAGGGCCTGAGGCAGAAACTGAGCTCCAGCTGTCCAGCAGTCTAACAACATGCTTCTGTATGCAAAGGGCAACTGGGGGAATCACAGAGCACAGAACTCCAGGACTGGAGTCAGAAGACCTGAGTTCAAATCCAGCCTCAGACACTTACTAGTTGTGTGACCATGGGCAAGTCACTTACCTCTGTTGGCCTCAGTTTTCTCATCTGTAAAATGAGCTGGAGAAGTAAATTACAAACCACTCCAGTATCTTTGCCAAGTAAACCCCAGACGGGGTCATGAAGCGTTGGACATGACTGAAAACAACCAAACAACAACACAGAGAAAAGCAGACATGTTTGGGAGGACCACTTACTTCTCACGATCTTCAAGTAGGACAGAAGTGGACAAGCAGCACTCTGACCCTTCAAAAACCCTTTGGCAGGCAACCGAACACCAAAGGGGGACAAGCCAAGAGCCCCGGCAGGCATCCCCAGCAGCAGGGGACAGAGGACAGACACTCACTGAGCGGAGGTGGTCTGGAGTGTGGCTCCAGGACAAACTGGGAGGACCACGTCTCATTTACGGGGCAGAGGCGGGCTGACAAAGTAATGTCCCTGAGGCCTGTGGGGTGGGGCACAAACTCAGTGAATGTGCAGCTGCTCAGTTCTGCGGAAGATTCCTTTGTTTTAACCTAGTATTCCTCCTAGAAGGAGACAACTATCTAGGCATGAAGAGGGAAGAAAGGAAGAATCTGGAAATGAAGGTGATAGGAAAAAAAAAAGTGAGGTGGACAGATAGAGAGAGATGAGCAGAAGACCAGCATCAGAATGTGGCCTGACTTCCTAACAGGATGAAATCAAGCCACCTTAGAGTCCTGGAGCATTCCTTCAGCCAAAATGAAAGCCTACAGGGAGGCAACACCTTTCCCCGTAAGCGAGCACCTCACATACAGGATCCCAAAGGCAGAAAGACATTCCTGCTCATCTAAAAGAGCGAACAGGAGGGTGCGTCAGCCTGTATGAGCCAGCTTCAGCAGCTAGCCAGGGATCCCAGGAATCAGGCCAGCCAACAGACCCCGGCTACACTCCTTCAGGAGGCCTTGCTACCTCCTTCAACGTACTAAGCAAGCTATTCTTGTCATGGCCTGAGAAAATGCATACACCCATTCCTTTTCTTAAAATGGACACCTGGTTCCCTTTTGACGAATTAAAATATGAGCCCCTCAATTTAAAAAAAAAATCAATCACACTGGGCTTACTGAAAATAGGAAAATGCATTCATTGCCAGAAATGAACCCAGATGTCAGGATATGAATTATTGCAGCCCCCACCAAACCAAGTGAAAATGTTAAGAGAAAATCCTGCAAATCTTTTTAAATCACATCTAGATAACAGCATGTGACCAGGAAAAATGGCTAATTCCTGTGAGGTGACAGAAAAGAAGTTACTGTATGTACAACTTATTTTTAGAATTAAATGACTGTATCGATTGGATCTTCCCAGGAGTTCCCCTGGCTGAGGCACAGACCATCAAACATTCCGACAAGACCAGACTCCAGAGGATTTAGGGTGGAGGAGACTGCCTTTCTCTGTGACAAAAATCAAAAAACATGCTAACAAATGCAGATCTATTTCTGTTGCTTCGGGGCTTGTTCAAAATACTACTACATTAAACCTTCCACTTTTCAAGAATGAGGATGTTTGCAAGGGAAAAAAAATGTCTCCCTGCCTTTTCTGAGAAGAGCAATGTCAACTCTCAAACTGAGCAGCAAAGAAACCCATAAAAATGTAGCTACAGGGGAAAGCCGCCTGTGTCGTCAAAAGAACCAACTACGGGTTTAAAAAGACACACGGAGCTGGTGATGACCTCCAAAAGTGCTCATGCTGAGAATAAGTAATATACCATCACTTACTGAAATCCAGGTATGCACTGGCAATGAAGATATTCCAGCAAAGTCACATGATACATTCCTATACAGTGAATATTACTTCCCATCGACTGACACCTTAAGATTTGCTGCATTCCCAGAGGAAAGAAATCCCTGGAGAGGCAGGACAGCAGAGTGGGTGGGGGCCTGCCTCCGAGCCAGAAAGACCTGGGATCAAGTGGCATGTGTAATCTGGATTAGCCACGTGACCCCATACAATCGCTCTGTGCCGCCCCCCCCAACCAACGCTGATCGGCTCTGCTTCTTTGTTACAAAGACGACTGTGCTGGAGGGAGAACGAGGAGATGCCAGTTTTGGAAAGTGTTTTTAAAAACCACCAATAAAACACTGAATCTTTTAATGGGGAGGGACTCACTGATCCTGCTTAAAATTACAGAAGGAGCTTCAATAAAGCAAGGTTTACCCCTCAATGTATCTTCAAAGCCAAGAATCGCTCTGACCAACCCGGCGCATGAAGCAGCCCGCGGCGAACAGCGCCCTCACCTTCACTATGTCCAACCCTCCAACCAGCTCGCCCTTCACGTACAGCTGGGGGTACGTTGGCCAGTTGGAGAAAGCTTTCAGTCCTTGCCGCACCTGAGGGAACAAAGGGAACATGATTCTCCAACCAGACTCTGGATGAGGAAGACTAAAATGAAGAAGAAAGAGAATAAGAAAGAAGCAGGCCTTACTTCTTCATCTTCCAAGATATCAAACGTCTCAAAATCAACACTACGAGAAACAAGAAAGTTTTCCACAATTATACAACTAGTTTACACAAATGCAAATTCCCCCCTCTACCCTCCCCCCCAAAACCCCAACAACCCCTCCTGTAGGCTGCACATGGCCATGAAACTGGAGGAGCCCCCCCTACACCCCAGCAGCCAGCCCTCCTGCAAACCCGCTGCCACCGCTGCCTGGCCAGAAAGTTCTGCTACCCACGGACAAGAGCCCGGAGAAGAGTCCATCATCTGAGCCATCCTCTTTAGGCCAGCTCTGATACACTAAGCCCACTGCTTCATCAGGGCCACGAAGGCCTCAGCACAGGTCAAAGCAGGTCCCAACCCTGCCACACCTCTCTAGACAGTTCACTGGTGACGACTATGACCAATACCACCCATTCCCTGGAGGCCAGCCTCCTTTAGCTGAGCAGAGACGGCCACCAAGTGACAAGCTGCCAGCAGAAGAGCACTCTTGACGGCTTGTACTCCACAGGGAGCCTTGAAGGCCGGCATCACCTCCAAACTCCACTGGAAACCCAGGTCGGCTCCAGGCTTGGAGCCCAGGTTCATCCTCTGTGATACTCAAAGGGGTTGGAAGAGCCAGTGAGTCCCATGGAGTCAGGAGACATGGGCTTCAAGTCCCGCTGGGACACAACAGCTGTGCTGCACTGGGTGAGTCTGTGGCTGCGACGGTAAAGCAGCCCTTCTGGAAAAGAGAGTGCTTCCCTGCCCCTCGACAGGCAGCCGTCACCCCAGAATGACATAACCATGAGCCCAGAGCACTCACGCCCAGAGACATGAAAAAAACCCGACAGGAAAAGGGTTGTGCTGCCCGAGCCTGCCCTTCGATTCTAACTCACTCTGGGCGAGCGGTCAAGGGGCCTCCAAAGCACACAGGGAATTCCCTTTGCCTACAACTTTCACAGAGATGGCGGAGGGGGGAGCAGTGGCAGTCAAAACAAGGATTCTACCTCCTGACAGAGACAGCAACGTCAGAAGGAAGTGTCCAGAAAGACTACCAGGAAGGTACCAAGGACAGCACTGAGCTTCGAGATTTCAGATTCTCTAGTTGTGGCAGGGTGGCCGGTGGGGTTTTTGTTTGCAGGAAGACCAAGACAAGCTGGGGACAAAGTGGCCAGTACTTATTTCTGGAAAGACAAACTGCTCCTTTGCCAGGATGCCTGTTGATATTCTCACGAGGAAAATCTGCCTGTTGCACATGCTGGAAAACACTGCCCAAGCTGCACACCTCAGGACCTGGCATCTTTCTCCCCAAGGTGCTCAGGCTTCCCAGAAGCAAGCATCAATGCACAGGTTACTTACTCCCTAACCAGAGAATGAAAAAAAACGGCAGCAACACACATTTCACAAAAATATCTCTTCCAGCTGGCTGAACCTGCATCATCCTTCACCCCAGCTGGTTGGCAAGTGACCATTTCCACAGCTGCCCAAAGGCTCCTCAATACTACCATTATTTAACAATTAAGAGAAAGATTTCCTGTAAAAGGCTATTCCAGATATTCACCCAGTGTGGGAGTGAAACAGTGTCACTTTAAGACAGACATCTCTTCTATCGTAATGCTATGGGCTATTATTTACTTACCCAGTTTCATTAAGAATTTCTAGAATTTGTTTGCTGAATCCACATTTTGCCATCTAAATAAAACACAATTTCAGTCAAGCTTTGAAAGTGAGTGGGGTCATCATCCTCGCCCTTCCCACAAGTCCCAAGTCTTACTCTTCACACCACACTTCCTCCCTCCACCCAGTTACTGTCCCCAAGGCAGCATTCCAGGGTGACGGGGGATCTCAGACTTTCATGCATTACTTCTCTTCATCCCTCCACCCTAGTAGCATGTGCTCCATCTTCAAACAGTAACTGTCTATCTAAAAATCTCTCTTGCCAATATTCAAACCAATTCTCAGTAAAAATATGAAGTCGTGGAATGCTTGCTACTCTCCTACTGTTCAAGATAAAAAATCCTAATTTACTTAAATCAATGAGGAAAAATGTTTTTTGGGGGATTCCCAGCTGGACTTGTTCCATTCTCCCTCTGCTCTCCGGGGTGCAGGAGGCCTCAAACTCTGAGACAGGAAAGGCCAGCGAGCAAGGACCCTGACTCCCCACCTTCTTCAGAGATCGGCCTTGCATGCCCGGCAGGACCTGGATGGAGGCACTCCCACCCCAACTCTGGGCTTCCTCATTTGTACCACAGAGATGTCATCACAAGCCCTGCCTACTTCAGAAGGCTCCTCTGAAGATTAGATGAGGCACAGAGATAGGACTCCAGAAAGTCATCATTGTGCCTAGTTTTTTGGAGCTCCCTCTAATTCTAATAATTAGAGCATAATGTGCATTCCTCAAACCAGCAGTCCACAGGCTCCCTCCTACTCACATCACTGGCCGCATACTTCCAAATCCAGATTTTTTTAAAAGGCTGTGTCGGGCACACAGTGGGCTATGAATTCCCAAAGCCATCTCCCGTGGCCCGAGCTAAGTGCCATGGTGCCCTATCAGGACTAGCAGCCCAGAGATCACAAGTAGGGACACACTCTGGAAGTGGTGGGTTCGTTGCTCTGGGCTGTCTACTAAACCCAAGGAGCCTACTCTAAAAGGCACGAGCAGCAAGAGCCACCTCAAAATGTAATTCAGCAGCGAGGATGTGGTGACTGGAGAGCCTGCAGAGTGACCAATGTGATGGATAAAAGTCTGGCATCGAGCAGAAAGGCCCCCCTGGAGTGGCGATGATGGAGCGCAGCAGGACTCAGAGGACCCGGTTTGAGCTACAGAAGCACCAATTAAGGCAGGGAGAGCTTCCTGACACCCCCAAGTTTCATTAGCTAAAGTGAGGAAAGACAGCTAACTGTCCCCTTGCTGCAGATGGTAACATGCCAAGAAATTACCCACCAAACCATTTCTGAGTCCTTACCTGTTTGCTTCCTTTCATAAACAGCATCACAGAAGCTTTATTTGTCAGTACTTTCAGCCTACGGAGAGAAGACCATAAAGGCTCAGCTCAGTCATGAAACACGGCTCAGGCTCCCCATCATCAGGAACATGTGCGTTGGAGGAACAGCGAGATGAGAGCTCACATTAAACAAGTAAATGCATTTATATTTGCTTTTATTTCACTCCTTCCCTAAGCCACTATAAAGCACAAGACTGCTCATAAAGCCACGAATGTGCCTTAAAGTGGCAATTTAAGCCCTCAGGCTCCTCACGCTAAAAAAGCAGCAGCCAGTTCTGCATGGGACCCGAGCCTGACTGAGCACTCTGTCTATCCAGAATGGCTCGGGGCCAGGCCGCTGCCATCCCACACACCCAGTCAGCCGCCCTGGGAGACATCCAGAGGGGACCTGGAAGCTGCTGCCACCGGTGACACCGAGAAACGTCCCAATGCCCTGCTCCGTGAGGTGCTCCTGAGGGCCGCCTAGAGCCCGTCAGAGCCATGGAGAAACATCTCGAGCTCCCACAGACGCCCTCAGGATTCAGTGAGCCAACCTTTCTAAGTCGCAAAAGGAAAAACTAATGTCACGTGCCCATTTTAGTTCTAACAATGGTGTTTAGAGGATTAACTGCATAATGTCTGAGGGGAAAGTTTAAACTCCTTGAATAAATGGTAGGGAAAAAACCACAGTCACTACCTCATTCATAATGAAGTCACTTAGCAGGAATACAGCAAAAAAAACCCAAAAGGAAAAAGGGGCCTGAGCCTTCAAAAGAGAGCTCACCAGATAAAGTGACTTAGCAAAGCCCCTTTCAGGCCGCAGACCCAGAGCTCACCTCCTCCTATTTCATACACTACTCTAACAAACTTGATCAGCCAATTTCTACAATCTCCACTTGATTAGAAACAGCAAATTACAAAAAGGAGGGAAGAGCCCAGTGTGTGCTGCCAAGAAGCAAGAACCGGCACCTGAACCACCACCATAATGCCCAACCAACCTCTGGCTGGGTCCGGCAGCTCCTTCGGCGGGGAGGCCTCTCCGCCCCTGGAGTCCTGGGTGACGTCCCTCCTGACTCCCTCCCTCACTCACTGCATGACATTCGCGGTCACAACCAGGATCACTGAGAATGCTTAGCTCGTGCTCGGCATCCTCTTCGTGAAGAGGCAGCAAGCTGCAATTAGTGGCTGAAAGCTGAAGGGGTGAGCCTGGGCCGAACTTACTGAGAATTCTTCCATGGTGTCCAGTAACTGAAGGGCACGTGCACACATCTGAATTTTTTAAATTCACTTCAGGAGATGAACAGAACATGCTTTGCTAGCCCAACTGCTCACCTTAGTCGTGAAGGATGTGGCACCTGATGTATTGAAGCCTTTTAAAATAAATTAAATTTTGTTTCTAAATCAAATTAGATTAAATTAGGGGGAGGGGAAGAGTGACAATCTCCAATCTCCTCCCTACCGTGCTCTCAAGCCTCAGAACACCATCGACTTAAGGCACAAAAAAACTCTGTCACAAAGTAAACCCCATGTTCCTTTACGAACTTTAAATGTTCGTGGTTTTTGAAAAGCAACTGGAAATAGTCAAAATATGGAAGCTCTGAAAATCAGAGAGACAATGCTGCATCCTGGCAGCCCTACTGGAGACCAAAAAGCCCCTGGACACATACAGTACAAGTTAGGAAAAGCTGTGGCCGCAACAGCCTGAACACTGACACAAAGGGACCCTGAAAACCAACAGAGAAAATCCAGTGTTGACTTTCAAGAAGAGGACCGCTGTGAATTGAAAGGGAAATCCTTGAGCCCACCTCTAAAATGAACCTGCAATCACACCTGCTTTGGCTTATGAGTTTATCAGATATTTTTCATAACTAGTTCAAAGGCAAATAATAAAAGCGTGAGCACTGACACACCCCAGACCTACAAAAGAAGGAGTTTTCTTGCAAAAAGTAAGTGCAACAAACACAGTATATGAACCCCAAATAGGGAGAGGGGGACAGCATTTAAAACTTCAAAAAGTATCTACAACAAAGCACCTTTCTTACCTTTCTTCTAATTTGGGGGCTTTGGGGCAAATTTTGTCAAGCTCATTAGATGCTGCCAGCTCCTACAAGAGACCAAACAACAGTTAAAACAAGTACACCAGCAGGAAAGAATGCACATGCCAGCCAATCACACTGCCCACAAGTAATCCCTCCTGCCACTTCTCATCCTTATAATCTCGTCCTCGCAATGGAGATGCTAAGACAACGTCAATGACGAGAAGATGAAGAAGCAGCTACAACGACAGAGACTTCCCTCCCTCGAAGCAAAGGACGTGGAAACCAGGGCAGTGTGGCTGCCAGCGTGCACCAGGACCACCTTCATCAGGGGCTTTGGCTTCACGGTTTTTCTTTATTAAACAATACTAAGCAATTCCCAAGTGTCAAGGGCACACCTGCGTCTAGGGATGCCCTTTGTCTAGGGGCGCCTCTGCGTCTAGGATCATCCCTACATCTAGGGGCCTTCCTTTGTCTAGGGGCACCTCTGCATCTAGGGGCATCTCAGCATCTAGGGCCATCTCTGTCTCGGGATGCTTGATTTAAAAAGGTATCAACAAAACGTTTCTTAAAAAGAAATTGTCTACAAAGCATTAAGTAGCAATTTTCTCAAGTTCCCACCTTGACAATATCGAGGCCTCCTATCAGCTCTCCAGACACATATAGCTGAGGATAAGTGGGCCAACTGGAGTATATTTTGAGTCCTTGACGCACGTCTTCATCCGAAAAGATATCAAAACTGCTAAACTGAATATTATGCTTGTTAAGAATTTCTACCATCTGCTTGCTGAAGCCTGTATGTAGGGGAAAAACAATTAGTTTCCCTGAGATAAATTATAAATGTCTTAATCATTCCATTTCATTCGTCTGCCACTTTTAACAGTGAATTAGCCTGCCTGATGTACTGGAGAAGGACCCAATAATGGTCCTACTACAGGCAGGAAGATCATCTCCCTACCTGAACACCAACTATAGATGCCAGAGGGGACTCTCAGGCAGAGAAAGGCATCTTCAGTCCAATGACAAGGGCACCTGCTCTGTGCGGCCTGGCCTCCTTAACTGAAGTGAGGGGTCAAACTAGATCTCTCTAAGAGAATAAAGAGGTCGTGGGTCTTCTTTCCAGTAACCCCAGATCACCCCATCCTCGGAGCCACCTGAAAACATGCCCACCTCTATAGCGCTAATCCCCACCTCGACTCTTCACCTGTCAGGGAGAAGGAAAATGGGACTTCTCTTTTAACCCAGAACACTTTCAGAAACTTCCATTTTTAAAGTCCATCCTCAGCAGCTCACTGAAAGTTGTCACTGGTTGTTAACAGTGCTTTCCCCCTTTTCACGTCATAACAACCTGATGGGTTCATTTTTAAAACAACTTACATTCCCCAAAGTTCATCATGTGATTTTTACTGCACTTTGGTGACAATTTTTTATTATGTACTAGGATTTTATTATACTTTTGTGACACATTGTTAGATACTTTTCTGACATTACTTCCTTATTATAACATTAGTGCTAAACAATAAGAGTGAATACTCATCTTTTCTAAGTCTATTAGTCTAGTCTAAAAAAAAGGCTATTTGTCTCTCCATGAGAATTCTAGGATGACTCTCCCCAACAGTGTGTAGATACACATTAACTTTAAAGAACAAGATTCGAACATAAAATAGTAATCATGACACCCTCTCCTTTTTACTTCAAAATCACTAGAAAGAAGGTGCCTCCTTCAATCCAGCATGTCCCTAGACCCAGCGACAGCCAGCACTCCTGAAGTCAACACTGAAATCCATCACAAGAATGGCCTTTGCTTGATGTCAGCCAAGACCACCCTCATTTGTTGAGATAGAGATCTCTGCCAGAGCCTGGCACAGTTTCCCTGATCTGCAGTTTACTGAGAGGCAAAGCCTCAACATTTATCTGTACAGCATCTAAGCCGCTTTTCCTACAACTGCAGCATCAAGTTCACGTACAGCCTGGGGTAAAGCGCTGCTTCTGAGCTTCCTCATTCATCGGGGAGTTCATTAGTAAACAGCTAACGGCTGATTGCTGATGGTTATTCTGTTGCCAATACAGTAACTCATTTCTACTGTAACAGGCTGAGAAAAAGCTCTATTTTTGCTGTAGGCAATTACGCGTAGCCTAGAAGATTGATTGGGAGGCTTTCATTTTTAAGGGTTAAAGTAGCAGCCTGGAAATGTTATGCTTAGGGATAAAACAGGAAGGCAGGCTTTACTCCTAGACCAAAAGACTTATGCAGACTCCAGAAGGGAGGTCCTCACCTACAAAGCTGCAAACACCATGTTTTAACTGTGCAACCACACAATCACTGTTCAATTTGCTTCATGATAGATGACATAAATAAAACCAAAGCAAACCCAAGTTTAATCCTTAACAAAGACCCAAAAAGCACAGCTCAGAAGGAAGGAGAAGAGCCCAAATCGGGCCCCTCTAAGGGACAGGTCAAGCATAGGTTAAGCAGCCCTCAGCCTGCATCCCGGCCAACAGCTCTCTGTGGTATCAAGTCCAAGCAGCTGCCAGTGAGGTCATCTCAAGCACTTCAGCAACAAAATGCTCTGCAGAAGAGCACTACATTTGCTCATTTTTACCTTTTCGCAGTCCCTCCCTGCCCTTCAGGAGGCCAGGGGGTGAGCCTCATTCACATTTTCCCTGATGCCTGAGGCACGTCCCTCCCAGGCATCCCCTTACTCTCTCCTCCTCTCGACAGCTCCCTCTCAAGCCATCTCCTTCCTGTCTGCTACAGCTCCCAAAGTGCTCTCCCCAAAGTGCATCTGCCCAAGTCACCCTCCCTCCCCAAGTCCCAGGGCGCCCTCCTGCCTCCACAACCTGGCCCCGGCTGCTCACGCCCCTTCCTCTTACTGCCGCCTTTCACATGGGCCATAGTTCCCCTTGAGGCTCAGTGGGGGGCTGGCTCCTATCTCAGCCAACACCCCCAGCTGCTTGTGGTCATCCCCCCAACACCACTGATTCTTTATTCATCTTGTATTGACTTGTCTGTGTACACAGTGGTTCTGGAGGGCAGAGGCTATCATTTCCTTTCTGTGTGCCCAGCTCGTGGGAGGTCACGGTACAGAAGTCACTGGACAGATCTCGAAAGCGCCAGTAACTGTGTGCCAGGCACTGTGCTGAGTGTGGGGACACAAACAAAGACAGCAGACAGCCTGCCCAAAGGGCTCCCCTCTTAACAGGGGAGCCGACACCATGAGAAGTCTCGGCTGCAGCTCAGGGGAAAAAGTCCCAGGCTCCGTGTGGGTGCTGTGGCAAGGCAAAGCCAAGCACATTTGACAAGAAAAGCAGAGAAGGCCTATGGAGCTTAGGCTGACTCTGCACCGACTCCAGGGCAGACCCTAAAAAAGACTTTCCTGAAAACACCTCTGAAGCTTCTCAGTCTCTTCACCTGCCTTTCCCTGGTCAGTAAGCTGCAAAGGGAGAAGCAGCACCCGCGCTGAATCAGTCAAACCATAGTGAGGTCGGGGCACTGAGTCAGCCAGGAGACATTCAACAACATACATTAAAGGTGTCCTCCAACGGAATGACTGTGACATTCACACAGCAGGCTGCTCACGGCATCAAGACACTGAAGCAGCAGAGAGCTTCTCCCAAAAGGCATCACCCCTAGAAACGACAGCAAAGAAAACCTCCGTGCGGCTGGCATCAGCGGCACGGAGTGAAAAGGGATCTGGTGCAAGGGAAGGGAACCTCCGAGGGACAGGTCTACAGCAGATGCTCATGGGATGCTATCATCACAGCTCAGCCATGCCCCCAAGGTACCGCTCAGAGAGACTGACCCCCTCACCCCAGGAGCCCTCAGCGGCCACCCAGGCCAAGCCCGTCATTCCAAAGAGACGGAAACCGAGGCCAAAGAACACACAGGAAACAAGACGACAGACTGGGATCTGAATCCAGGGATTTCAAAATCAGGGGTCTTCCACGACACCACACTGTCCATGTGCCAATGCAATGACAATGGAAGCAATTAATTATAAGAAAAATAGGTACAAATAAACAGCCCTCTTATCTACTGAAATGTGAAAAGCTCCAAAAAGGGAATACAGTTTAGAAGAAATTGAACAAATTAAAGGCACTGGTTCATCAGTATGTCAGCATCTACTACGTGGACCGCTGCTCAGAGTGAAGGCACCTAACCAGGCCAAGGCCACGGCAGAACAGAAGTCCGATCTGAAAGGGCAGCACCTGGGGGGGGAAACGGCAGCACAGAAAACCCGCCTTCTCTTTGCCTCATAGGAGGTTAAAGTCATCCCAAGAAGGAAGTAATGGTGGTAACGGGGATTTCCCTGTGGAGACCCAGAGGGTTTTTTGATTTGGTTTGACTTAAGTTCCCATTAAACCTGCACAGATTCCAGGGACTGAGGCCCAGCCACTGACCCACAGCCTGCCAAGCAGCCCCATGTCCTCACCTAAAAGGATGGCGCTAGATAAGAGGCCTTCTGAGCTCCCTGCCCACTCCAAGGATAGATTCCATGAACCTTCTCCTTTATTAGCAACATGTTCAATTTGTCTAATTTGACCAGACAGGGTTTGAAGGCTGCAAGACAACTCTAAAAGGCTGAAAGCCCTTGGAACAGCATATTCTCTACACACCCACAGGCATGCACACATATGTATGTGTACAAAGAAATTGCTCTTATTTGCTCAAATCTTTTGAAAGACTGCCTGGGGCACAATGAAATCAGACCGAGACATATAAACACATTACAATTACTGAACAACAGAGATTTTATTTCAAGGGGAGACGGCTCAAGAACCTACTTTTCCAGCTTGGTTTCCAAGCTGACAAGGACCTGAACCTGAACCTTCAAGTCTAACTTCTCTGTTTTCATAAGGAGGAAACTGAGGCAAGAGAAGTTAAATGATGTGCCCAAATTTCCATAACAAGTAACAAGTCAGGCTCAAACCCAAGTCTTCTGCAGTCTCAGTAATGTTCATTCTCCCATCTCCTCCCACAGAATTTCGGAAAATTATATCTACCATCAGCCTCTGTGTTCACTATCTGTCTAGGGTTTGCTTCCACGCACCTTACGCATCACACAAAATCAATGGTATTGATCAGCCCTAAGGAGGACCTGCATTCTCATCCCAAGCAGTAGCATTCACATGCTTTCCTGCCCTCTGAGGGGAGGGGACACACTAATGCACGCACACATAGACACTTCTTACATGAAGGGAACTGAACATAACCCAAAAGACTTGACTGTTTCTTCCTATAGAGCCTTGGTAGTGCTGCAGGAACGTCAGTCAGGCCCTGAAGCCATCACCTCTCACCCACCTGGACAGGCAGAGAACAGAGAGTAGACTGCAAACCTGCAAGCTGATAATCAACAGCAAGGGACACTTCAGGCAGACCAAATGAAACAACCACCATCATCTATTACAGCCTCACTCTTCTGCAACTTTCATAACCTGAGCTACAATTTCTGACGACCCTGCAGAAATCAGAGCCAAATGTAGGTGTGGTCATGTTGATCAAGTCCCAAGGGCCGGAGACCCACTGTACCTCATTTGACTGGCACCTACTTTCATAAATCCCACCTGATGCAGATGAAAACAAACACAGCCTCAAAACCAAGGCTCCCCAGGGCAGGGAGGGCAGGCCACCAAGTGGCACGAGCTGGGGGGTGCCACCAGCCCAAGGGGATTCCTTCAACCAAACCCAATCCTTGAAGAATCAGAAAGGTCTGAAGCCTCTTGAATTGAAAGCAGAACAATAAATTCAAAAAACAAAATGGAGACTGAGCACAGAGCGTCCGACTTCCGTGTCTCCAGCCACCAGTGCCTCCCAGAATTGTGGCACCTTGATGCTAGAAGCAGGGTCCAAGGTCCCACCAAGGTTGGTGGCAGCTAAGCAAAGAAAGGGCACGTAAGCTCTGTAACCCCTTAAGACAGTCCAGAAGGAGGACCAAGGAGGGCCAGAAGGGTCTGCCAAAAACCATGACCAAGCCCTAGGGAGGAACGCAGACTTCCATCAATCAATCATGTGTCAAGCACTAGGCCAAGCCCTGGGGACACAAAGGCAAAGATGGCCAGCCCTGCCCTTAAGGGGCTTCTGTCCTGTCTAGGCCTGTGAGCTCTTGTGGCCCTGGCTGCTCTACCGGTCTGTGGTTTTAGGAGAGGAGCCCCTCTTCTGACCCATGGGAATAAGCTCTTCTTCCATTCTGGGCCTGGCCCCGTGAGAAGATGCTCACCACAGCGGGGTTCTTGTGGTGACCCTTTCATGAAGAGCATGCATGGGGCAGCATTTATCAGCTTCTTCAGCCGACGGTCAAGGTCTTCCTTTATGAATTCAGCCCGGGGAAGAACACTGCTGGAGATGTGGCACTCCACCTTCCTGGTCAGCTCAGGGGCATGGGCACCATCTAACCGATCCACTCTCTGTGTGTTCTAAAACAAGGAAAGAAGCATTGGCAAACGTTTACTGTTCAGTCTACACGGGGCCTCCACGAACTGCAGTACCAAGGAAACACATCCCCAACAGGAACAAAAAGGGGGCTAGGGCTCAATGGAAAAGCAAAGGATCTCTTCACCAAAAGGGACAGTGCCAAATCCCACAGAGACATGGAGGTGGTTCTCCTGCGTATCAGATCCACCAGACTGAAGGCCGACCCCAAACGAAGAGACCACCAAAGTCTCAATAGCTCCCTGGACTGAATCCACAGTGGCCAGGCTAATCCCAGTACGGACACAAATCCAACACCCCAGGATTTCTGGACCTAAGGTAGCTATGGCCACAAGGGCCCTAAGAGAACAAGGACATCATTTGTCTGCACACAAGCCCTCGCTCTAAGAAGGTCATGGCTCCAAACCAAGCCACCCAGCTCCCAAGCTCAGAACCGAAAGTATAGGAGGACCTCGCACAAACGAGGCTCCCAACAGCCCTTGCTCAGGAGGCAGCTCCGGTCAACCAAGCTGGCTGACTCCAAAACCAAAGACGACTGGCTCACTGCTTCCAAAGAGCACAAACATAAGTGGGCAGAGGGATCTCAGGCTCTTGCCCCATGGGCCTGGTTCCTCTTCATCAGAGAGGAGCAACAGAAATCCAAGAAGTGGGGAGCTACGTGCACAGTGGTGTCCTCAGCCTCAGCACCCCACACCCAAGCCAAGGAAGACAGAAGTCAGGCCTCTGACTCAGAGTTCAAGGTCAGGAGAAAGGGGAATGGAAAGGTTTCTCCACTGACCAGGTAGCAAGGAGATCTCCTGGCTGGCTTCAGACTTACCTTAAAGAACAGAAAGGTCGGGACAGAACTAATTTCATATTTCTCAGACACTTCAGGAACAGCTTCCGCTTCCAACTTCAAAAGAAGAAAAAACAGACTTGATCAACAGAGGGTTTTGTGTCTCAATAACAGGAATCAATCTTACACGTTATGTCCTTTGAAGAATTTTATGTTTTAAAAGAGTTTGGTGCAAAAGTTTACGACACATTTACATTTAAATGAGACTCACTCGCGGGCGCATGCACAGTGTCAAAACAGGTTCAGAGGGTTTTATTTTGTTGCACATTTCAGAAGATGCCTGGAGGCTTTTGGTGCACTAGTGACCTAGTAAATTTTCAATCATATGCAGCTCCTACTATATTGAAATCCATAAATCACTGACCCCAGTTATGTCATGATTACAGTGCTTATTTTCTGCCCACAGCAATTCTTCCTGTTTGCTCTATTGACTAATTCCGAGAGGCAGTACATCATGACTGACAGCTGCGGCCTTCTGCAAATTATGAAGCAAAAGGAGTATTTCTCCAATAAACTATTGATGTCTGATACATTTTACTTTTAACTCCTGCAAGGCTGCTAGCCAGAGAGCAGGAAACTTGCGAGGCAACCCGTCAGTGAGTCTATTTATACATTTCAATGTGTACTCAAAGAAAAAACAAGATGGCAGCATTACGTTGGATAATTTCATCGAGGCCTCTGAACTACAATACAATGCAATATCTGAAACATGGCTGTGAAAACATATTTAGTACTAGAATTTCTAAATTGGACATTCGAATTCAACTACAGTAAACTACTTTATGTTGAGGTTTATCAATGGGATGCTTTGAGAAAAAGTCAAGGACATTATGTTTTTCCCTCAAAGGACTGTCAATTTAATATAAACTTTTTGAAACCAATAAGAGCCTACATTAACATTATACCTGAAGGAAATAAAATATATTGATAAATTATATTGTTAAAAGGTTTTTTTAAATATACACTCATTTTTTTTCAAGAATCTGACAGATTTCCAGGGGACTGAAAATACTATTTTTCTCTAAAGCTTTACCCAGTCAGAATTTATTTCTTTTAATGAACCTTGACTATACAATAGAGAAGGAAGAGTAATTTATCTTTTGTTTGTCTCTTTCACCTTGCACACTCCTGGGTTTTCTGACTCTTCTCTAGGTATTTTATTGTGTGTTTGTGAGGCACCTTTGAACAACATTTGGCAAATCCTTTCTCTACACAACTCTGCACTTCTAATATTCAAAATCCTAACGTGAAAATTCTCTGAATTTGACACCACCGATTCAAGTGGACTAATTACTGGAACACTAAAAGGAGACAAGACCACAGCAGCAGCAGCAGCAGCGCTAAGAACGGCAAACATGGCTGTTGTGAAATTTCGACGCCTCTTACTCAACTCCCTCGTTTCACGCCACTGCAGCCCAGACACACTCTTGCCCACTTCATGAAAACAATGAGGGGCTTCTAGAGGGTGAGATCTACCTGCTACCCCACCATTTTTCCTCCATCCTTTTCATGGACTGAACAGAATGCCAAGAGGCTACCAAACTGTCTCCTCCAGCAGAGGCAATCCCAGCTCCTTGATGAAAGCTCATCACACTCAGTTCTAAGTTACAAGTGATTTACAACGAATAGTCCCTTTTTCCTCTGTAAAGAGGCAGTCTCGGATCCAATCCAAAATTCTATTTGGCACAAGAACTGTTAGAAAGACTGCAGGAAAAACGGGCACACTGCTTCACTGTTGGTGGAGACATGAACTGGTGCAGTTAATTCGGCAAAGAAGGCTGAACTCTGCCCCCAAATCTGCAAAAATGTATATGCCCCCTTGACCCAAGCAATACCACTTCTGGCCCACGCACCAAAGAATAAAGAGGAAAAGGACCCATATTTGTCCCCAAAAATATCATAGCAGTTCATTTTTTCATAAGAAAGAACTGGAAATCGAGGAGGCACTCAAGTAAATGGTGAATAAGAGAGATGAACTTATGGAATATCCATGCAATGGAATATGATTAAGCCACAAGAAAAGACAATTCAAGAGAAATGCAGACTTGGATGAGCTTGGATGAGCAAGGCCAGGAGCAGCAAGGATACAGTACCAACAACATCATTAAGACAATGACCTTTGAAAGACGCAGAGTCAAAGCCAGGCCCAAGCACACAGGTCCAGGTGCCTGATGGTGAAGCACATGACCTCCCACCTGGGCTGCAGGGACAGGAGACAGACATTCTGGGACACAGCAAAGGCGCTGATCTGTTTTGCTTGACGATGTCCATTTGCTACAAGGACTGGGGTTTTCTCTTTTCATTGCGGAGGCCTTGGGGAAGAAGGGAGCCAGTAACAGGGTGGACAAGACGACAAGAGCAAGTGAAGGAGCACCTTTAAAAATGCACAGATGAAAACCGAAGGAAGCTCAAAAGGAAGGCGAGACGAGCAGAGAAACTTTGAAAGCAACAGGCTCATTCATTCTGCACTTTGTTACTAAACAGCTTTGCCTTTCACCTATAACCTCTTTCGGTCCCTCTCTTCGGTTTTCTCTAAATTCAGAATTTAAAAATGACTCTCAGCACCCTGAGGCTTCCAAGGGTATGGAGGATGAAGCAGTGGATGGAGTCAGGAGAGCCTGAGTTCAAATGTGGCCATGGACATTTACTGGCAAGCAGCGGGACCTAGGCAGAAGCCTTCACCCCTCCTCACTCAGTTTTCTCTGGTCTCTACATCCCTTCCAGCTGTAACACGATGACCCTATGATTTCCAGGCACGAGGTAGGTCAGGGCAATATAAAAATTCACATTTCAGAACAGATTCACAGTAAACTTATCAGCTTCAAAGGCCACTTTTTGGCAGGAGGGCTCAAATATATTCTAATGCATTCACGACATGATTCATCCAAATTGCAATCAGGTACTAAAAGCTAGCAAGGAGACGCTGCCCTGCTGTTACACTGATGCCTCTAACCTCATGCCTCCAGGTCCTAGGACTCTCCCCTGAGGGTCCACAAAGACTGATACTCTGAGATTCTTTCAAGAGCTCCAAACATTGTATATTGATTGACTTTCTGAGTTTCCAGTGTAATCTAATTTCTGTATTTTCTTTGTTCCATCGCTCTTGAAAAGCTTGCTAGGTTAATTAATGAAAAGGGTGATCTTTTAGACTATAATAAAATGTAAAGAACAGAGACCTCAGGACAAATTACAATCTACTAGTTTTCTATTGCAGAAATCATCCCCCTTCAAGAGAGTATCTTTATTCAGAAATCATTTCATTATCATGTAGATCTAATCACTGACTTTCTAAAGATTATTCTGATTTTCATTTTTCTTGATTTATTTTCCTTTGTATCATTTCCATATTATAAATAATGGAAGCTAAAATAAATCATTTTTCAAAAAAATATAGTCATGTAGCTAAAAAAAAATTTGCCTCCCTCCCACAAATATAAAAGGAAAAGAAAGCAATGAAGAAGTGCCTCCGTTTCACTTCCCCATAAGAAGGAGGTATTCTGCAGCAAGAAGCGACTCTGCAGCCCCTTAGAGCCCAGAAAATACATCCAAAAAGAAATATTTCAAAACAAAATCAGTGATGTCAGGGGATGGAAATAGCACTTTCAATACTCAGGCTACCCATTAAACACTTTAACACCAAGGTACCTACTCATCATAATTATAAATATTTTTGCCTACTCTATAAATTGTAAAATAAAAATGTTTGTATTTTTTCAATGAATTAGACCTGGACTGTACTAACTAGACATGTGTTTAGAATTCCTTTTGCCAAAACACGTCCTTACCTTACGTAACAAAGTTTGGATAATGAAAACCCCTTCAAAAAATAATTTTAACTGCAAGAAAGCTTAAGCCACATATACCAATTACTTCTTTACTATAATTGTTAAAAAATTCAATTTCATTGTGGCATGCAATCAATAATTATATAGAAAAACCTAAAACCAGAAACTAAATAAAAGCCAAGCTAGACACAAAATAGTCTACTATAAAGCTAGAATGAGACATAGGGATTGTCTACCTATCTGAAATTTGTGATAGGTTTTTACAAGCCTCTTCTTTGTGACCTTCTTCCTGCTTTCTCCTAGGTGACCTACCCTTCTGGGTTTCACAGAACCACACCCTGAGATGGAGCCTGGAACAGGACCTCCCTCCCTGACCAGGGAACTCTCACCAATGCCTGGATGCCATCCAGATGACTCACAAATACAACCCCATCAAGGAAAAGGTCAGGTGGACTCTTCCAAAGAGAAGGAATATTTCTGCAGAAAGTCAAGGTTTCTACTTCGCACTACAGTGGGAATCCAACCCTAAAGCCACAAAGGGAATTGAGGGCTCATTTTCTTAAGAACATCGACACACTAACTTCTACTTCTCTCCTTACCTTTTCTTCTCCCACTGCTGTGTGTCAGCACAGTGGGAGAGTCAGTGCAGTCATCCCAGAAAGGCAGGGAACTATTGTATAAAGGAAAAGGACTGTGGAAGCACTCGAGCTCTTTAAGCTAGCTCCTCTGGGAAACTGGGGTGACAGACAGAATGCCGGGGGAACGCAGCAACAGCCAGTGGGGCATTCCCAAGGAGCACAAAGCAGGTTTTGCCCTCCACAGCCCTCCTTCCCAGATTCCATTAGCATCTGCAGAAAGCCAAGTCCTCCTCTTCACCTCCCCAAATGACTAGCATGGTCCTTTGAACACCCTCACATCCAACTCAATTGTCAGCTGTCTGCTTCAGTGGCCCACTGGCAAGCCACACCAAAGAACTCATCATCCCCCCAAATGGCTCTGATTTTATGATCCTCACTTCTCAAGTTTCTTTCTGATCTCATGCCTTCTAAACTTAATCCTCTATCCATTCCCTTCATCCCACTTTCTCTCTTCTCCCAGGCCTGCATCCGGGCTCTATCCTCCATCTCTCCTGTTTGCAGTCCTGATATCATAGATAAGCAACATCGGACAGAGGCCAGTTTTAAGTCAGGAAAATCAGGGTTCAGACCCTCCCTAGCTAAGTGACCACAGACAGGTCACTGAGCCTCTCAGAATCTTAGCATCCCCAATCTCAAAATGGGGATACAAGTTAGTAACAAGATGCATGCAGCATGCATCACAAGCTTGAAAGCCTCAAGTCAGTGTACTCTGCCCACCTCAGCCCCTGGCCAGCCCCATGCTGCCACTCTCTGCTCCTATTCCCAGCTGCTGAACTGTGAAGGTGAAGGAGGGAGAGGAGGAAGAAGTCCTGCATCCACTCCACACAAACACACCACAAAGGCAAGTTCTCCCCTCTCAGCTGAGCCCTTGGGGCTGTCCAGCAAGCATCTTGGGGCTCCTCCGCAGAAAGTCCTGCTTCCCACCCACCTCCTCCCTAAGGCCCATGCCCCATCCTCTCTCAACCGCAGATGATCTCACTTCCTCTCCGATGGGAAAATCAAAGGTATGTCTGGAGCCCTCTCATCTCCTGTTTCACACCTCATCTCTCCTCTTCTCTTCTGCCCCTGCATGTGGGGAAGAGGTAGACTTCCACCTCACCAGGGCTCACTTCTTCCTATCCCCTCCACCTGACCTTGTCCTAGCTCCTCTGATGGCCACACACACAAAACCACTTACCTTTAGGGGAAAAAAAAAAAACCTTGATTTGACCTAGTCTAGCAGAAAGAGACTAGACTTGGGAGTTAGGCAGGCCCTAGGTTCCAATTTCACTGCAAACATGGCAAAATGACTTCACCTAACACTTCATCTCCGTATTCTGTATAAATAAGATGAGGATAAAAGTGCTTGCAACACTTAGCTCACAGAGTTGGTGAAAGGACATTATAGGTGACATGCTTTGCAAACATTAAAATACTGCACATCAGTTATGTTATTAATAACACCTCTCTCCTGTCTTTCACAGCCAGCCTCCAAGAAAGAGGCAGCTCTGTTCACTGACTCCACTTCCTCATTACCCACTCATTTTTAACCCCTAGCTCTCAGGTTTCTGGGGACATCTGGGCACTGCAGCAGATACAGCATCATGCCTGGAGTCAGGAGGACCTGAATTCAAATTCAACCTCAGACACTTACTAGCTGTGTGACCCTGCTTGCCTCAGTTTCCTCATCTGTAAAATGAGCTAGAGAAAAAAATGGCAAACCAACCTTTCTCTTTCCTCTTTGCCAAGAAAACCCCAAATGGGCTCAAGAAAGAGTTGAACATGAGTGAAATGACCGAACAGCTCGGGTTTCTGATCTCCCAGCTCTACCAAAATGGTTCTTTTGGGGTTACGGGCGCTCAGCCCTAGGGCTGAAGAGAGCTCAGCTCTCAACCCAGATTCCTTTGGCCTCCCACAGACGCATGCTCAGTCTGCCTCAAAGGAGAGCCATGGATTCCTTCCCAGGACAGCCCAAGACATCTCTCAGTATTAAATGGTCTCCCCTGAGAGCTTGGGGGGGGGGACTAGCTCAGCTGGCCCCTCTGCAACGTCCCCCTGTGGCTCCTGGCTCAGCTAGCCAGAGGGGAACCAAACAAGAAAGCTTCCTCCTTGGCAGCAGGGACTGTGGTTGGCCTTTCTCTGTATCTGCAGTCCTTTGCACAGAGCTCAGCACATGGTAACTAGTGTTAATAAATGTCTGCTGACTGATTAGGTGCCTTTGTCTCCCCACCTTCTCTTGCTCGGATCCAACACAGCCAGGGCCTCCCAGTCCATCCATGGGCTGCCCAAGTCTCTGCTAACGTGTAGAACCCAGAACCGTCCCAGCGCGCAGGGAGGGTCTGCACAGGCCGAATGACTTCCACAGCCTTGACTTGGGAAGTGGCTTTCTGAAACCCAAGAGCCACGCTTTACTCCTGGTCTCCACCATGGTGCCTCTCACTTGCCTGCCCTGACATTCTGGCCCACCAAAGTCTTTGTGGATTCTGGTCAGCTACACCCCACACGGCATCCCTTCTCCTGTGTTACCTGTAAACGTGGCAGGTGAGACATCTCTACCTCTGGCATTCTCAGTGACAGCAGCCAAGGCCCAAACCAAGCAGTTCTAAAGTCATCCCAAAGGCGCTGACATCCACCCCATCTCTCCATCTTTTATACTGTCTCAGTAGAAAAGACTTTGTCAAAAGTTTTATGAAAATCCTGGGAAACTGCCCTAACATAGCAGGCTTCAAGACCAAAAATAACCTTAGTCTGCTATGATCTGTTCTGGCTGAAGCGATATTGGCTTACAGTGATCAACACCTCTGCTCAGCGCTCACTAATCACTCGTTTAATGAGTTCAGGAATTTGACAAGGAATTGAAAGCAAACTGGCTAACTCGAGTTGGCAGATCCACCGTCAACCCTTTTTTGAAAATCAGGACAGAACTGGTCCCCTGACAATACTACAGTACCTCTCACACACAAAAGACCAATGCTTCCCATGCTACTGCCTAAGGAGGGGGGGTGCCCTACCAGGTGCTGTCCTAGACCCCCTTTTCCCACCTTCTCCCAGGCTAACCTCACCACTGCCAGAGGGGCAAGCATGCTCTCTACTGCAAGGATGACTGGAAAATCTATAGGCCCAGCCCTGAGCTCCCTTGGGAGCTCCAGGTCCACATCACCCATCTACTGCTGCGTAATTTCGTCTAGAAGCTGGCAGCACCTCATACTCAACAGGCCCAGACGGAAGTCACGGGAGCACCCCACCTCCATAACCCTGCTGCCTTCAAAATTCCCTTTTGTCCAGGGAAGTCCCACCATTCTTAGCTGCCCCAGGAAACAGCCACTGAGTTGTAATCCCCCAGTTCAAGAGCCCCTGAGGTCCCTCCTGACCCACAAAGTCTGTCCCTGACTCTGGGCACCCAGGCACCGGCCCTGCAGTCATGGGGGGCAGGCAGGCTGCTGCTTCTCAGGACATCTAGTCTACCAGCCTGCCTTCAGTCTCTCCCCTCTCCAGCCACCCAAGGAGCCTTCCTAAGAAACTTTCTAAGTCTCTGATCTCATCTCTATACCACACAAAAAGCATGCTGTAGAATGGCCCTAATGACACAAAATCCCAGGGCTTCAGACCACTCCCCTTCTTTCCTAGCAGTTTCCTACCCTCAGACATTCACACAAGCTGCCTCAGGGTCAGCAATTCCTTCTTTCCTTATCTCTACTCACTCTAATCTCACATCCATAGAGGCTCTGCTCAAATACCAAATCTTCAGGGAACTTTTCCTGGATCTCTTTTGTATGAAGGCAAAGAAATGGAAACTAAGGTAGTGTCTACCACTGCGGAGCAGCAGAACAAATTATGACATGAACATAATGAAATACTAGTGCGTTATCCGACAAGACAAAAAGTAAACCGGGACAGATTTGTATCTACCACTGAAGGAGATGGAATAGAATCAGAATAATTTATGCAACAACAGTAAACAACAAACAACTTGGAAAGACTTAAGAACTCTGATCACTGCAATGGCCAGCCACTATTCCCAAGGACAACCAAGCACGCCACCTCCCCTCTCACAGACAAGTAGGTAAGGAATTCAAAATGCAGACCAAGACAAAAATTTTGGACACTGCCAAAGGTGACTTAATTTTGCTTGACTATATTTATGTCACTAGATTTATTTGTTTTCCAATGCGGAAGAGGAAGGTAAGAGAGAAGGAAAATAAATGCTCAATAACTGGGGAGAGAAAAGGAAAGAAAAGCCTTCCCTGACATTCTCCAATTGCTAAAATTTCCTTCTCTTCAAATCAACTTGTACTAAACAAACTTTTGTGTATGTTGCATTTCCTCTAAAAAAATGTGGTTTTTCACTTTTTTGTATTTTTCAGTTCCAAATTCTCTCCCTTCTCCCCTACATCTCTTCTCACTGAGAAAGTAAAAAGTAGGATACCCATTTTACACATGAAGTCAGGCAAAATAATATTTCTGCATTAACTGAGTTCCAGTAAAAAAATAATAAAAGAAAAAAATGCTTCAATCTACACTTAAGGTCTCTCATTTCTCCCTCTGGAGGTAGATAGCATTTTGTATCACTGAGTCCTTCTGAGTTGCCATGGATCATTGTCTTGATCAAAGTAGCTACTTCTTTCACAGTCGATCATCGTTACAAAGTTGCTGTTACTGTGTACTTTGTTTTCCTGCTTCTGCTCACTTCACTCCACATCAGTTCACTGATTTTTCTGAAACCATTTTGCTCATCACTTCTTTTTGCTTGTTTCCAATTAATAGTATTTTACTTTTTTACAATTGGGTGCAAAGACAGTTTTTAACATTCATTTTTATAAGATTTTGAGTTCCAAATTGTTCTCCTTCCCCTCTCGCCTCCTCAAGAAAGCAAGTGATCTGATACAGGTTATACATGTACAACCACGTTAAACATATTTCCACATTAGTCATGTTCTCAAAGAATCAGAACAAAAGGGAAAAACCATGAGAAAGAAAAAACAAAAAAAGCAAAAATAGCATGCTTCGATCTGCATTCAGACTCCATAGTTCTTTCTCTGGATGTAGACAGCATTTTCCGTTATAAGTCTTTTAAAATTGTCTCATATCATTATCTTGCTGAGAAAAGCTATGTCAATCATAGCTGACCATGGCACAATGTTGCTGTTACTGTGTACAACGTTCTCCTGGTTCTGCTCACTTCACTCAGCATCAGTTCATGAAAAGTCTTTCCAGGTTTTTCTGAAATCCGCCTGTTCATCATTTCTTATAGCACAATAGTACTGCATTACATTCATATACCACAACTTGTTCAGCCATTCCCCAACTGACAAGCATCCCCTCCATTTCCAATTCTTTGCCACCACAAAAAGAGCTGCTGTAAATATTTCTGTACGTGTGGGTCCTTTTCCCATTTTTATGATCTCTTTGGGATACAGCCCTAGCAGTGGTATTGCTGGGTCAAAGGGCATGCAAAGCTTTATAGCCCTTTGGGCATAGTTCCAAATTTCTCTCCAGAATGGTGGATTACAGTTCAATCAACAATGCATTAGTGTTCCAATTTTCCCAAATTTTCTCCAACATTTATCATTTTCCTTTTCTGTCATATTAGCCAATCTGATAGGTGTGAGGTGGTACCTCAGAGTTGCTTTAATCTGCATGTCTCTAATCAATAGTGATTAGAGCTCTTTTTTATATGGCTCTAGACAATTTTAATTTCTTCATTTGAAAACTGCCTGTTCATAGCCTTTGGCTCATCATTTCTTACAGCCCAATAGTAAAGCATGACTTTAAGCTCAGGCATCATTGTATTGCTGTCTTGATCTCTCTAGCACCTGGCACAGCACAGGGCACCTAACAGGCACTTCAAAACTGTTTGCCATATTGAACTCAGGGAAGGGATGCAGCCCGAGTGAGGCGTGTGAGAGTCTCCGGGACATGTTCCTCTACCTCCTTTCTATCAAACTACACTGGATGTCCACCAACCGGAGAATGGCTGAACAAACTGTGGTCTATGAATGTAATGGAACACAGCTGTGCTATAAGAAATGATGAACAGGCAGACTTCAGAAAAACCTGGACAGACGTGTATGGTCTGATGCTGAGTGAAGTGAGCAGAGCCAGGAGAACACTGCACACAATGACAGCTACGTTGTGCGATGACTGATATTGATAGACTCACCTCCTCTCAGCAATGCAAGGATCAAACACATCTCCAGAGGCCTCATAATGGAAAATGCTGTCCACATCCAGAGAAAGAACTATGGAGTCTGAATGCAGACCGAAGTACATTATTTGCTCTTTTTTTTTTTTGGTGAGGCAACTGGGGTTAAGTGACTTGCTCAGTCTTTTTTTTTTCTTGTTTTGTTTTGTTTCCTCTTTCTTGTGGTTCCTCCTATTGGTTTTATTTCTTCCTTACAACATGACTAATGTGAAAACTGAACAACAAAAAAAAGAACTATGGAGCTTGAACGCAGATCGAAGCATACTATTTGCTTTTTTTCCCTTCTGTTTTGTTTTGTTTCCTCTTTCCTGTGGTTCCTCCTATTGGTTCTAATTCTTCCTTACAACATGACTAATGTAAAAATATGTTTAATAGGAATGTATATGTGTAGCCTACAACAGACTGTGTGCCATCTTGGGGAGGGAAATGAGGAGGGATGGGAGAAAAATTTAAAACTCGAAAGCTTATGGAAGTGATTATTGATAAATTAAAATAAATTAATAAAAAAGAATCATAAAAAATAAATAAATAAAAAGAAAGTTTTAAAAAATGACGAGCAGGATGATTTCAGAAAAAAAAACTGGGAAGACTTCTATGAACTGATTCAAAGTGAAGTGAGCAGAACCAGGAGAACATTGTACACAGTAACAGCAATACTGTACGATGAAGAGTTGTAAATGACTTAGCCATTCTCTGCAATACAATAATCTAAGACAATCCCAAAAGACCCATGATGGAAAATGTTATCCACCTCCAGGGAAAGAACTGATGAACTCTGAATGCAGACTGAAGCATACTTTTTTGAACTTCAATTTTTTGTGTGTGTTTTCTTTTGCAGCATGCCTAATGTGGAAATATGTTTTGCATGATCTCACCCGTGTAATCGATATCAAATTCCTTGCCTTCTCAAGGAGAAAAGAGCATCAGGAGGGACAGAGGGAATTTGGAACTCAAAATTTTTAAAAATGAATGTTAAAGATTTTACGTGTAACTGGAAAATATTTAACAAAAAACATATACTGAAAAAAAATCGAACCACATAAAACAAAACATATTGCTAGTTATTTAAGACACTATTTTGTCATTTGCTAAAAAATGAAACTGCTTGAAGTCCACCAAAAAAATTTGAATTTTACAGAATAAAAATAAAAAACAGGAGGCTTCCTAGGAATCTAAAGATACGGGTTTAAACCTAGTTCTATTAGTAATTTCATGGCTACTGACAAGTCACTTGACATGTGCTGGCCTCAGTTTCCTTATGTAAAATGAGAGGGCTGGGCCAGAGTCCTCTGACAATTCATGTGAATTTGTAACTTTGTAGCACTGAAAACAAAACAGTCACTGCCCTTCCCAAAAGACCACACCGAGCTAAGAAGGAAACCAAGATGTTGGCGGAAATGGTGAATCCAATCTTGATCCCATGTGCTTACGAAGTCAATGCCCTTGTGATCCCAAAGTCTCAGAAAGAAGAGAATTGTTTTCAAATGACCTGCACTAGCTAGTGTATTAATTTTGCCTACATGGCCCCCTGGACTAAGAAATTCAGCTTCTCCCTCAGAAAACAATGCCTTCTATTTCCTTACTGCCCCAGAACACCTCAGACCAAAGAGAAGTGCAGTACTTTCAATGAGCTACCTTAAAAATTCTACAAAGGCTACAATTTGCCCTTGAGACCTCCTGAGTAAAAAAAAAATGAAAGCAAATAGAGAATTTTAGGAAAGTCATGAATCCTGAAAGGATTTCCAATCCACTCTAGGTGTCTTCACTCAGGTCATGGCAGACCAAGCCAGGCCTGAACTACTCTCTGGCTACCTTATCTGAAGCTCAGGTGTCAGAAATGAAGATAAAGCCTTCACAAGTGCCTTTAAGCATCTTAACAACTTAAAACCTTACAGCCAGAGCACCAATGTGCAGGTAATTCTGTCTTCACTCTAAATAAATCATGGGGTGAGCAGCATTACTTAAACTAGTAACATGATTCCCATCAAAACTAACACAGAACAATTACCTTTATCTTGATTAATCCCAGGATTGAAATAATGAATCATTAATCTCACTTCCTGTAATCATTATCTTTTATCTGAGGCTAAACACAAAGTTATAATGTTACACCTCCTAGAGTTGATATCAGGGCTGGGTTTTTTTTAGGGTTATGGTCTAAGGTCACATTATCTCTTTCATTGCCATTTTCCATGTGCCTACCAAAATGTTTAAAAGCTCACTACTTTAAAACTGTGATGTCAACTGTAGCATGTATCAGCTTGTCAGAATTCAGTTCATTCTGCAGAAAACAGAAAAATGCATATTTATACATATATGTATATTGTGTGTAATATATGTACTTATAATATATTATATATGTATATCAGCTGTGTTTCCATGTACAAAGTTGGAAGAGAAATAGGGTGTGTGTGTGTGTGTGTATCAACTAACATTTATGAATGTGCTAAGTGCTAGGGTTACAAAAGGAGGCAAAAGACAGTCTTACCCTCAAGAGTTTACCATCTAATAGGGCAGACGACAGGCAAAGGAAGCCAGGTCTATACAGGATAAACTGGAGATAATTAACAGAGGGAAGGCCCTGGAATTAAGGGGGGTTGGGGAAGGCGGGATTTTAGTTGTCACTTAAAGGAAGCCAGGGAGGCCAGTGGTCAGAAAGAAGGGAGAGCCTTCCAGACCTAGGGGAGGCTGGAGAGAATGTCTGGAGCCATGAGATGAGGGTCTTATTCGTGGCACAGCCAGCCAATGTTACTGGATCAAGGAGTATGAGTTGGGGAGTAAGGTGTAGGAAGCCGGGAAAGGGAGGAGGAAACAGATGAAGGGTTTTGATCCTGAAGGGGGTGTGGGGGAGTATGTGTATCTCTACACAAACTCTGTACATGGAAATAGCTACAACTAGCTGGAAAGTTATTGAATACTTTTTTATTTCTTCTCATTGAATCTCTGAATTCAATGTTGAGTACACTTGATTTAGACTGGATTTATCACATGGCAAAAAGTCACTTCCAAGACTCTCAAAATGGGGGCGGAGGAGGGCAGGGGTTCCCCAAAGTGCCTTGACCAGTAGTGACAACCGTCACAATTTATCACTGTCCTGTATTAAGCAAAGTTTAATCCTAGCACTCTTTTTTATTAAGCTATATATTTGAAGGAAAATGAATTAGAGTCAGGGAAAAATGAACAGCTGAACATTTCCAAGGAATTCTCTATTACTAAACAAGGCAAAAACTGGAAACCAGGTTATTCCTCAGCACAGCAGAGCCTGGAGCCTTGGAGAAGGACCAAGCATGTGAAGACCAAAGAGGCCTCTCCCTACGCAGCCTGCTTCTTCCCCTCTGAGCACTGAACTCAAACAGCACAGCTTCCTTCCTCAAGATCACCTGCTTCACAACCAGCTGCCTTTCACTTCCATCAGGTCCCCTAATCCTTACATGTTCCTTCTTTATCCTATGTTTTAACATTCCTTTCTTTCCACTTTGTCCATTTCCTATTAATATTTTAACTAAAGTCAATCCTTCTGCTTGCTAAAGAGACTGTCTGTAATCACTCCCAGCCCCATGGAGCTGCTGCTCCCCCAAGGCTACCCAGGTAGGCAGCACTGGGGAGGGGAAAGAAAGATGAAGAGCAGGAGGAGGAGGTGGGGAAGGAAGGGGTGGGGGGAGAAGGAGAAAGACTGCATTTATATTGCACTTGGGAACAATCTGCAAAGTACTTCAGAGATCTGGATCCTCACAACAACCAGCAGGGTTTTATCATTACCATTATCAATGGCTATTAGCATTCCACTCTTACAGATCAGACACCAGGGCTGAGAAAACCTAAGTAACCTGCCTAGAGTCACATAGCTAACTAGTGTGGGCAGCAGGATTTGATCTCAGATCTTCCCAGCTCCAGGCCGAGTTCTACCCACTGCGCCTAGTCTGCATAGTCTAAGCAAGACAGTCATGATGGTCAATTTGCTGCCAGAAGCAATATGTAATTAATTACAGAATTAATTAAAAGTACCTTTCTGACTACCTACAATATTATTCCCCAAACTACTTTCAAAATGCTGGTGGCTCAAGTCAGGGGATACAGAAGAGAAAGGTTAATACGGGAAATGGAACAGCTTATAAGAGGTGCTGGAGAACTGTAGCCCTCTCATCCCTAAAAGGCAACTAATCTTCAAAAGAAAGAAGTAGAAACAATTAGACGTACCTTCACAAATGCCACTTGGGGGTATTCCTTGGCTAATTCCTCCATGACACCATTCATCTGTGTGCACTGAGGAGCCCACGGTGCCCAGAAATGGATGACAATGAGGGACCTGTAAACCAAATATCTAGGTTTAAAATACATATTAAAGTCTTTTTAAAGATACACTTATCCAAATGCAGATACTGTTCAAGCCAAGTACTGCCACTAGGCCAGCATTTAGTCCACCCTGGTACAAAGCTGGGTGAAGCCCTGGGAGTACAAAGAAAGACAAAAGCCCGTTCCAGGCCTCAAGGACCCTGCCCCGCCCCACCCCACCCCAGTGGGAGAAGACAACAGGCAGACAACTCTGTACCAAAATGCCATTATTACATGACAGATCACAAGAAAATCTTCATGCCCTGGTGCATGAAGGCAGTTCATGAAAGGCTTCCTGTGGAAGGTGAGATTTTGGCACGTATTTAAAGGGAGCCAGGGAGGTCAGGAGATGAAGAGGATTCCAGGAATGGGGGACAGCCAGGAAAAATGCAGAACAGAGAGATCACTGCTCTGGTTCCAGGAGGCCAATGTCACTGGCAGGCAGACCATGAGGGGGAAAGGAAGGAAGCAGGGAGCTGGGGGTGAAGAGCTTTGAATGCCAATGGAGGATTTTCTATTTAATGCTTCAGGCAGCTAACTGATGGGGAGCAGCAGTCAAAGCTAAGCTTGAAGAAGAATCGGAGGACAGGTGAGCAAGCAGGGAGGATGGACTGGCCTAGGGGAGGGCCTTCAAGCAAGAAAGACAACCCAAAACCATAATGTCTTCCTTCCTTGTCTGGTCGGCCTGAGTCCAAGCAGACTAGGCTTAGGAAGGATAATCCCCCCATCCTGTCCTTCACCTCAAGGTCCCTGTCCCCATCTGGGATCCCAGGATGGTCTACCATCCTGTCCTTCACCTCAAGGTCCCTGTCCCCATCTGGGATCCCAGGATGGCCTACGCCAGCCTCTCCCTGGAATTTAGCCCCACAAGGCTAATAATATCTTTTAGAAAAGAAGCTGGGGGAGAAGGGCAAAAGATGGTTTTTAAATCCCGGCAACAGTAAGAGAAGCAACTCACAGAAGAAAAAGACAAGGAAGGAGTGGTGAGCCAGCCAAGGAAGGGGAAATGGTCTGGAGCTCTCTGTTATTCCATCACTGCACCTAATTATTAAAGCCCCCAGCCCCACCAAGCCTCCTCTGCTGGAGACCCTGCCCCCCCAGGGAGAGACCAATGGGCACCTGAAGTTGAGAGTCCCCAGTGACATCTTCTAGAATTGAAAAGGGGCCCCAACTGCCATGCTGGGAAAAGACTGAGGAGGGTGCTCTTGGGGAAACACTGTGACATAACACCCCCCCCCATTGTAACATATTTTCCAAGAGAACAAGACCAGATGGCCAACTCTACTCCCCCCACCACACCCAGCTTAAGCACAAACCTTCAGAACACACCCAGGCCTCAATCAGCCCCACTGAAGTAGGCACACAAAAAGGGCTTGGAGCACTCTACCACCCTGAGCCCAATCCTGAATGGGGGGCTGATGCTGGCGACCATGTTTGCACATCTAATGGACATGACCAAAGGGTTATGCCACTTCATCACTGAGCCCCAAGGTTACTGGACTTCCTTAGCCTGCCTGGCCTCAGTTTCCTCATCTTAAAAAGCAGGGATTGGACAAGATAGCTTCTAAAGCCCTGCCACCTCTCAACTGGGAGCCAGGAGCAATTCAACAGGTTGTGTTTCAAACAATTTGGAAGAAGTGATGTAACTTAGGATGCTTTCCACCTAAAGAGTAAGTTGCAGGTATCTGGAAAATTCACTTCCATGGAGCCCTGTGATCCCCAAAGGAGCCACAAGACACAGTTGTGTTACTCGGCTGATAAAAGAACTTGTGGGGGCACTGAGGCAGCTCTGGACACCCCAACGTGGGTCCCCCAGGCCCCAAAACCTCCATGAAAAAGGTTTGTTTAACGTGTGAGTTTAACAAGTAACTGAGGAGGGCAGAAGAGATTTTTTTTAGTGCATTTACAACTCACTATTGAAAATCTGATAGCATACTTTCCTTCCCCACCTGCCAAGGGCTCCCATGGGCTCAATTTAAATTAATCCCTGTGGATCTGAGAGGAACAAGAACACGGATAAAGCAGTGGCGCACCCCCTTGACGGGGGCTGCGACCCCAGGCCTGTGCATCGGGGTCAGCGGGCTCAAGCTTCCTCGGGGGCGGGTCCACAGGGGCCCGACAAGCACGGCCACGCTGTTCCTGGCTGCTCCAGACCGTGCAGAGCCCCACCAGGGCAGGGGCCTCGTCTCTCGTTCCCAGAGCCAGGCTTCTTTAAGCCGAGGTTCGACATTGCACGCCCTTCTCCAAGTCGCCCCTTTCCACGGGGCTTTACAACGGAGGCCTCACTGGGTCCTTCCAACGACCCTGGGAGAGGGGTGCTCTCATAAGCCCCATTTTACCGATGGTGAAACTGAGGCAAACTGGGTGAAGTGACCCGTGGGTGGCAGGACGCGTCGTCCCCGGACGGGGTTGCCCGCGGGCCGGCACTCTGCACTCAGGCACGTGTGAGCACGAAGGATCAGGCCGGGGTGGGCGCACCCGTCTCCCCGCCCCCCCCCGGGCACAGGGCCGGCGGCCCCTCCCCCATTTCAACCGAGCCCAAGGCACCTAACGCGGCTTTCGGGGCGTCATTCCTACGGGGGGGGCCGGCAGGCCCGCGGCCCCACCCAGCGCCAGAGCCCCCAGGGTCCCGCAGTAGGGACCCCGCCCCAAGCCCAGGTTAGAACGACCCCGGCCAACCGGAACCAGGGCCGCCTCGTTTAACCGCTTCGTTCCAACAGCTCGGCTGGGAAAAGGGCCCCCAGGAGAAACCCCGAAACCCGCTTCGGGCTGGGTGTGGCAGGGTGCGGGGGGGCGGGCTGTCTCTCGGAGGTAGTGAGCTGCCCATCCCCAGCGGGCTTCGGCCAGGGCCTAGATGAACGCACGCTGGGGGCGAGTTCGGCGGGCTGGGCCTCAGTTTACCTGCCTCAGGGGTTCCAAGGCCTCGGAGCACCGCCCATCCCCCCGCCCCGGCAGCCACGTCCCAGCAGCCTCAGTTTCCCTCTCTGTGGAATGGCGCCCCGGCCGGCCCGTACCTGGCCTGGAGATGCAGCAGCTCCTCGAACCTCGCGCGGGACGCCACCTCCAGCAGAGGCCTCGGCCTGGGCTTGGGTTTGACCTCGGCATCCGGCCCGCGCCCTGCCCCGGCCCCCGCCGCCACCTCGGCCCCAGCCGCCGCCGCCGCCTCGGACGCCATGCTACCCACCGCCCGCGCGCCCCGCTGCCGCCGCCGTCAGGCAGAAGTAAAAGAGCGCCGTCCACGGCCCCGCCTCCGGCCAGGCAGCAGCACCGAGCACCGAGCGCCGAGCTACGACTGCGCAAGCCCGGGGGCCAGGCACGAGAGCGGATGAAGCTGAGAGAGAGCCCAAGAGACCACGCCTCCGACCCGGCCGGCGCTGGGATTGGATAGCCGAAAGGCAAAGGCGGACGCTCCAAGACCCGCCCAGCCCCTCTAGCTCCAGGAGAGGCCGTGATTGGATCACCGGAGAAGCAGCAAGAGGAAGGAAGAAAAGGCTGATCGAGAGGTCGAGGGAGGCCACTCCCTCTTTTCCTCCGCCCCTCCCCTTTGGCTCCAGAAGAGGTTATGATTGGGTCACCCGAAGGCGGAGGGGGAGGAGTTTGCCTAGTCCGATTCTGACTGCGAGGTGAAAGTGGGGCGTGGAATGGGGAAGTCAAAAGAAGTCCCTCCCCTACCTCTTCCACCCTTCCCTTCCCTGTCGGCCTCTTGTCATTCTGGCGCAGATGCAGGCGCACAGGGGCCATTCTAGGGCGCAGCTGCTACGCTGTGTAGGCCCGAGGGTCAAACACGCTTCTACGTCCGAGGCTTCTGGGCCCGGGCTTGGAAGTGGGAAGACGCATTCCTAACGAAGACTCGTGCAGGGCCGGACGGGAGGCCAGCGCTGCCTCATGAGGTGCCCGCCCATTTTATAGGTACACCAGCCGAGGCTCGGATGCGGAAGTGACTTCCTAGACCCCCAGGGCCGGATGGGACCCGTGATGTCACCCGTGATGTCACCAGCCTATTCTTCCCCCCCTTTTTTACATTTGAGGAAACTGATACCTGATGTGACCACTGCCACCCCTCTGGAGCCCAGCACCCCGTGCCTCCCCTCCCCTCACAAGAGGTCACCAGTAGCCGCACCGGGCTCTTTGACCTTGGCGTCATTCTCCTCCTCCTAGACCCTTGAAGGGCATCAGCGTCCCGGTGGAAGAGCCAAAGGCCAGCCCCTCAGGGTCAGTGGGGGGCCCGAGTGGCCCCGAGACGAGTATCTCCGTGATCCTGGCCCTCCCAGCCCCCCTGGGATACTTTGTGGCCTCTGCCCCTCGAAGACTCCCAAGATACTTTGTATCCGCTGCTCTGGGAAGGCCCGTGGGGGTGGGAGGCAGGCGGGTGCTAAGGGTGCTTCTCACTACACGATCTACAATGCTCTTAGCGCTCAGGCCTCCCGGGCGGCCTGGCTTCGTTCTATCTCTAACATCTGACACTGAGGAATGAGCGAAAAAGACGCAATTTGGGGTGGGAAAGAAGCCATAGCGGTCAGTAGTGGGCGCCTGGCAAAATGAAAAACACAAAGAAAGGGCTCCCAACCAAGCCTGTAGGTAGCAAAAAAGAAAAGAAGAAAGTCTCCCACTTCCCACAGGGCTAGTCAAAAGGGCTCACTCACAGTCCCATAGAGAGTCAAGAAAATTCTGCCACTTAAACCTGACTGTCCCTCAGCCTTATACAATGGGTGAGGCCAGGCCCAGCAAGGCTTCCACCCCCTGGCACCTGGCGTTCCTTGCAGCCCCTTCCTCTAGGCCTCATGTCCACCACAACTCTTGCCCCATCTGTCCCTGGGTGCTTTTCTCTTGTATTTTGTGTAAATATAGCTTCCTTTAGCATAGGTGTCCTCCAGGGCCTCTTACACCCAATGAATCACTGGAGGCAGCCTGGTGTGAGGGCTATTGGATTTGGAACCAGAGGATTGGTTCTAATTCTGCCAGTTATCACCGGTGTGACATTGGGCAAGGTCCATTACCCCCTGGGCCTCAGTTTCCTCATCTCTAAAATACGGGAGTTGGACTCAGTGACCTCTGAGGTCCCATCTCCTTAACATGGTTTGATGAGTCTGTCATCTTCCAGTCCACCCTACCATGTGCCATGAGTACCAGCATAGGTCAGGGCAGAGGTTTTTCTGCCATGCCACCTCTAGAGTATAAGCATTTTCAGTCAGTTTCCATGTTTAAATGGATCATTGACAGCAATGATGTGGGTTTTCCCTCTGACAATGAAGCTCACCATCCACCCAAGCCTTCTCATGTTGCATAAACCTTATTTCATTGTTGCTCGGTTGTTTTTCAGTCATGTCCAACTCTTCATGACCCCATTTGGGGTCTTCTTGGCAAATATGCTGGAGTGGTTTGCCTTTTCCAGCTCATTTTACAGATGAGGAAACTGAGGCAAACAAGGTTAAGTGAGTTGCCCAGGGCCACACAGCTAGTAAGTATCTGAGGCCATATTTGAACTCAGGCCCTCCTTACTCCAGGCTGGGTATTCTAGACACTTCACCACCTAGCTGCCCATGAGCCTTCTCTGTACCCTCTAATAATTCCTTCCATCACATCACTCAACATTGTGGGGATGTCAATGGTGCCCAAGACTGTCTATCCACCATCCCTCACCATTATGATCCTTTTTTCTGGTCACTGCTCTTGGATAATGTCCTCTTTTCTACTTCTTCGTGGTTCTTTGGTAATGGATCACAGCCAACTCAGGCCTACAACACATTCTCCCTCTTTGGGTGGCCCATAATTCTTCAGCGTTTGTGGCATGTGACAACCCAGAACCCCACAGCAGCTAATTAAATTGTACATGAAGGTATGGAAAGGGCTGTGGCCATCCCAGATGGTGAAAATGCCCTAAAAATTTTTTTTATTACTTCATAAATATAAAAGTGAGGGAAATTGAGGAGAAAAAAAATGTAAAGAAATACCTTCTCCCAGTAAAACAGGCAAGCAACAACAGAATAGTCATGCTCTGGAGCTTAAATCAATGTGTTAATGTTTCCTAGGTTTAACACAACCTGGTATGTCCATCCTGTTCTTCCTTCTGTGTCCCACACCTAACCTATTTTCTGTGACTTAGGAGAGCAGTTAATAATGAATAATATGAGAGGACCCTAAGTATGAGAAAAGGCCAGAATCAGGGACTGAGGTACATAGATGAAAGTCAGCACTAGTTGCTAGCTGATAGTTACGCAGGTAGAACAGGAGAGAACAGGTATGTAGAGACATTTCTAAGGGGTGAAGAAGTGGAGTTGGGGGGGAGAAGAGGAGGAGGACAGGGTGGAGGGGAAAGGAAGGGAGGCAAGGAAAGAACACAGCTACTTGGGCATCTGTCAGAAAGGGCCTATGTGATTTTTTTTAAGGAATGAGTATGAAAAGAACCTCACTTACCAATAAACATTAAAGAGCTGCCTGGAAATCCAGATTTTGTAAATCAAGTCATATTTGACTTTCCAGGTTTCTATTTTAAAAAAGGCCAGGAATGCATCTCTGTCTCTCTCTCTTTCTCTGTCTGTCTCACCATCTGTCTCTCTCTGACTCTCTCTCTCTCTTTCTCTCTTTTTAGTTTTCAACATTCACTTCCATAAGATTTTGAGTGTTAGGTCTTCTCTGCCTCGCTCCCCTTCCCCCTCCCCAAGATGGCATGCAATAGGCTATATATATACATTCCTATTAAACGTATTTTCCCATTAGTCATGTTGTAAAGAAGAATCAGAACGAATGGGAAGAACTATGAGAAAGAAGGAAAAAAAAAAGAAAGAAAGCAAACAGTATGCTTCCATCTGCATTCAGACTCCATAGTTCTTTCTCTGGGTATGGACAGCATTTTTCATCATGAGTCTTTTGGAGTCATCTTAGATCCTTGCATTGCTGGGAAGACCTAAGTCTATCAAAGTCATCGAACAGTGTGGCAGTTACTATGTACAATGTTCTTCTGGTTCTGCTCACTTCATTCACCATCAGCAAGTCTTCCCAGGCTTTTCTGAAGTCTGCCTGCCTATCATGTCTTGTAGCACAACAGTATTTCATTACGTTAATGTACCACAACTTGTTCAGCCATTCCCCAATGGGTGAGTATCCCCTGAATTTCCAATTTTTCACCACCACAGAAAGAGCTGCTATAAATATTTTTATACATGTGGGTCCTTTTCCCATTTTTATGATCTCTTTGGGATACAGCCCTAGAAGCGGTATTGCTGGGTCAAAGAGCATGCACAGTTTTATAGCCCTTTGGGCATAGTTTCAAATTGCTCTCCAAAGTGGATCATTTCACAACTCCACCAACAATGCGTTAGTGTTCCAATTTTCCCACATCTTCTCCAACACTTATCATTTTCCTGTTTTGTTATGTTAGCCAATGTGATAGGTGTGATGTGGTACCTCAGAGTTTTTTGATTTACATTTTTCTAATCAATAGTTATTTAGAGCATTTTTTCATATGATTATAGATAGCTTTAATTTCTTCATCTGAAAACTGCCTATGCATATCCTTTGACCATAGGAGCACATCTCTTTGTAAGGTATAATAGGATCATAGCTTTAGGACTATGCTAGATCTCCATGCCCAAGAAACTTCTTTCCTCCGGAAGCATCCTCACTCTAGCCCTGGAATTCACACATTTTAACTTCTGTCTGCCCTATGGCCTCTCCCTCTTCTTCAGTAGTTAGTACCTCCTAGATCTTCCACTTAAGGCAGGCACTTGAGCTATCTCAAGTCTCACTCTTCTCCTGGCTCCACTGCAGGACTTCCTCTACCATGCCCTGCCTACCAGTTCCCTTGGTCCCCCTCTTCTTCCCCTTCAGCTGCCTTTTATGGGTTCTCTTCCCCCATTATCATGGAAGCCCCATGACTCTATTTCTTTCTGCTTGTCTTCCCAACACTTAGTCCAGAGCCTGGCATGCCTGGTAGATTGTAAGTGCTTGAGAAATCTTTGCTGACTTGACTTAGTATCTGAAGCAGGATTTGCACCCAGTTCTTCTGCATCCAAATCCTCTGCTCTATCCTCTGTCCAACATGCCCTCATGCTATAATGGACGGTTTATCCTTTCATAAGTAGATGTATATTCAGTCCCTTTCCACACACACTTGTTTAATGCTCATTATGTTGATGGCATATACTAAGGTAATGTAATTCTTAGAAACCTAAGACCAATAAGTCTCCCAGAGACTCCTCTCACTGAACATCTTCAAGAAAAGGCTGGATGACCACTTTTTGTGGATGCCATAGAGTCAGTCAGACAACAAGCATTTATTAGATGCTAACTGTATCCTAGACACTGTGCTCAATATCACCCTTGAACAAGGCCCAAGTTGTAGGTAAGTACACAGGTTTTCTGTGACCCCAGATTTAACAAAGGGCTTTCTTTGACTAGTAGGAGAGTATGAAGATCATACTAATCTTGCCATGTTCTCTGTCTTTAAAAAAAAAAAACATTGTAAAAGGGAATTGGCTGAAGTGTTCACATTTATATGGTACTTTCATAACTCACCCTGATCACCCAATTAGTGCTCAGTAGCTCGAAACACCTTGAAAGCATGACATTAGGGAGCAGGATTGCTGGTGTTCAAGGGAGCTAGTCGCTACCTACGTCGGTCATTAGGGTGACCCATTTATAAGCATCCTCCGGCTTCTGTCTGCCCAACCTCCTGCTCCCACTAGGATGCTGATACTTCCTGATTAACTGCCTTGCTTCGTGGGGCCCGATTTTGTGGTGAACCTCGCACCAACTTCCAAAGCTGGGGAGACAAGAAACCAACACATACAAACAAGCCGTATACAGAATAAATGAGAAATAATTAACCAAAGGAAGACGTTAGAATTAAGATGGGGTAGGACAGTCTTCTTACAAACGAAGGGATTTTAGTGGGGACTTAATTAAAGCCAGGGAAATGAGTAGGCAGCGATGAGAAAGAAGAGCATTCCCAGCATAATGGACAGCCAAAGAAAATTCTGGGAGCTGCAAGATGGAGTGTTCTCCTTGTGGAATAGCCAGGAGGCCAGTGTCTCTGGTTGAAAGACTAAGGTACAAGAAGATTGGAAAGGTAGGAAGTGACTATTCCCCTTCTGGAGCTCTATTCAGCAAGATTTGCCTGCTGGCTTTTCCTCACACATGACATTTCATTTCCCTTCTGTGTATCTTTGCAAAGGCTGTCCCCCATGCCTGGTACAAAGTAGGTATTTAATAAATGCTTGTTGAATAATTAATTGGCATTGAAGAACATGGTGAAGTCTTTTGGTGACATCTCAAGGTCAAGAGTGTGTTATGGTTTACCAAAATGTTTAGACCTCTCGCCAATAAATATATTCAAAAAATTCCGGTGTCTCCCTTGTATATCTGAGATGAAGCAGAGACTTCTCTTTTTGTCATTTAAAGCCCTTCACATTTTATTCATATCCTGCCTTGGTACTCTTTTCATGTACTATTTTCCTTCATGTACTTTATTATAATTACTTACATGTTGTTCCTCATACATGACACTTAATTTCAAAAAATCCCCCATGACTTGCTCAATAAATGTTTATTGAATTGAATTGAAAGTACGTACTTAATAAATACCTGTTGACCAATTGAAAAAAAAACACTTTCAAAGCTGCTTCGAGTAGGTAAGTCAATAAAGTTTTGGGAGAATTGGGACCATCAGACTAGGTGGAGAGTACAGAGCCTTGGGGCCACCTATGAGGAAGCAGCCTGGGCTGTGGGAACTGGAGGAGTACAAGGTGGCCTAGAGGGCCAGAAGGGGCCGGAGAAGAAAGAAAGAGAGCATCCTGAGCCTTTTGACCATTCGTGCTGTTGTTGTTTGGTGGCTGACTCTTTAGGATGCCATCTGGGGTTTTCTTGGCAAAGATCCTAGAGTGATTGGCCATTTCCTTCCCCAGCTCATTTTACAGGTGAGGAAACTGAGGCAAACATGTTAAGTGACTTGCCCAGGATCATACAGCTAATAAGTTTCTAAGGTTGGATTTGAACTCGAGAAGATGAGTCTTCCTGACTTCAGGCCCCAGGCCCTATCCATTGAGCCATGTAGCTACCCTTTGGCCATGCAAATGACATAGAAATTTACCAAGCGTTTGTAGTCAGTGGTTCAGTTCCTTTTTCCCATTAGCCCAGAGAAACCCCTTCCAGCAATCATGGGATCTGGGGTCCAACTGGAAAGGACCTCAGAGGATCCACTGGTTAAACTCCCTCATTTCATAGTTGAGGGAACTGAGGTTCCCATGGAGGAAGTGACTTGCCCAGGGTCACACAGGTTGTGAGTGAGAGAAGCAGATCTTGTGGCTTAGAAACCAGAGCTCTTTGCACTGTACCTATGGAAAAACAGGACTATGACTTTCAAATTTGCAAAACAGTTGAAGACCCTGTTACCTCCCTGGGCGTGTGGTTTCCAGGATCATGAGAGCTGGCGCTGGAAAGGATTTTGGTCATCTCGTCCTCATTTTGTAGACGAGGAAACACTGGTGTCTCAGTCGTTCTGGGCTGAACTGGCAGAGATACTGAAGCAGTCTGCATCACCTCCCTGATGTCCAGGTCCTCTTCAACAACTGGAGCAGTTTGCTGTTCCTTCTCCACTTCATTTTACAGATCAGGAAACACTTGTGGGCCAGGAAAGTGAATTCTCCAAGATCACACAGCTGAAGTAACAGCGCGCATTTGTACGGTATTTTAAGGTTTGCAATGTGCTTTAGAAATAGTATCCTCACAGCAATCTGGGAGAGAAAGGTAATTATGATTCTCTTTTTACAAAGGAAGAAATGGAGGCTAAAGGAGGTGACTGACTTGCCGAGGATCCCACAGCTAGAAAATGTCTGAGGCTGGATTTGAATTCATTTCTCTGTCTCTCTGTGCACTCTACCACTTAGCTGCCCATAGGTGAGAAGTTCTGTCTCCTGACTCCAAATTTAGGGTGTTTCACATCATTCCACAATTTGGGCCTTAGAGTAATTTCTGTTCTCTCAGGTTTGCCTTCACTGGCAAATAATATTTCCACTAAAACACTATAGAAAGTTTGAAAAAAATGTCCAAGTGTTGATGAAGTATTGACAAAAGACCTTGGATTGAACCCTACCTTTCCTCCATGTGTGACCATCTTCCAGATCCCTTCTAACCCCTGTGAACGGTGTGAACCAGGAGAAAAGGTCTGGGGGCCAGATGGCCTGATCCCACTGCAGCATCATAGTGAGACACGCTGAGCGATGGAGAAACACCTCCCAAGTCTAAAAGGACTGGGAGAACTGAGAAAGAGGACTCCAAGAACAGGGAAAGCCTGGCCTTGAAAATGAGGGCCATTCCTATCAAACAGCCACCATTTCCTTTCTCTAAGCAAGACTTGGCCATTCCAATTACTCCTCCCCCAAAGACCAGTAGAGAATCATCTCAACTGGAGGGAATTAATTTCCTTTGGAATTTCACTCTTCCCAGATTAACAGAGCCCCCTGCGGAGAAGTAGGCCAGCCGTAAGTACAGCCGATTTGCACCTGAAGGAAACATATTTTAATTTCTGTTCTCAAGCTGTGATAACATCTTCTCCAGCACTATAAAAAGCATAAATGAGCAAGAGTGTCTCCACAAGGAACTTGTTAACACCATGCTCAACAGTGAGTCCATTAGCACCAGGGCCAAGAGAATACAGGCAGCACCTGGGGACCAACCCCTGACATGCCCCGTCACTATTAGCCCTGAGTGCCACCCTGTAACTAGCTGGGGCTGATGGAGGGGCATCCAGGACAGACCCAACAGCTTCAGCCTCCCCAAGCTGCCCAGGAAGCCCAGCAACCCAGCAAGGAGGTGCTTGCAGTGGGTTTGGAAGGCAGGGACACGAGGCTAGGAATATTTCCATAAGGATTGTCCCTGTCCAGTTAGGAATAAAAGAACAAAACTATGAGGTTAATAACAAATGGGGAGACCACAGAGAAGTTAACAAAGTACGAAACTCTGGGCCAGGAAAAGCTCGCCCTAGCAGGTCAGAGAGGTCAGAGTGTCAGTCTCAAGGACCTATTATTGATCACTTCCTTTCTTTAGTCTGTTTTCTCAGCTCTAAAATGGACACAACCTACCCATTGGTGAAGAGTTGGATGATCTTTACCCTCAAAGTGGAAAGTGATCCTGTTGTGCAATGAAGTAAAGAAAATATAAAGATTTTTGGAAAGACTTCTATGTAGTAATGCCGAGCAAAGAGGGGCAGAACCAGAACACTGGAAGTATTTGATTGTAAATATACAAGAGGAAAAATGTAGACAGAGATGGAGAGGAATGAAGGCGAGACCAGAAGGGCACAGATGGGGCAGCAGAGAAGCCGGGAGGACATTTGTAGGAAGGTCCTCTCGGATGTGAGGCACTGATGGATGTATGCTTCTTTGGTTGATTAGACTGAAGTGCAGATTTTCTTTTTAATGAACATAATAAGAAAACGTATCTCTCCCAATTTTTTTGGATTAATCCATTATTGGCTTCCCAAATTGGAAGCTGCCTCCAACTTATTCTTGGCCATCATCACACTCTGACAGTTCGTGTTACTGAGATCATATCTTAGCAGCCAGAATCAGTTAGTGACCCAGAAAGGGAGCTATTTTGTTTGGCTTCTTCTCATAACATCCATGAGTCCTGAACCTCAGATCAAAAAACCCAAGGACTACAATTTCCTCTGTTGGCTCCCTGACAAAGAATTGCTTTTATTAGAAGACCTGTATGTATATGTTTGCCATAAATGTGGTTTATGCTGTCATAGTGAGATTTTTATTGGTAGTATTTTTGCTGCACTTGCCTGAAAAATAATTATTTTCAAAGAAAAGAAGAATTACATATCCAGTAAACTAAATAAGGCTTACTGTTTATTGGGATGTCTGACAGCCCCTCAGAAAGTGAAAAAAATTTTCAAAGCAGTGAATGGAAAATTTATGTGCAAGTTTATTTGTAAAATAGATTTCAGGACATACTTCATCTTGGCATTCTTCTTGCCAATGAAAAAAATTCTATTTCTTTCCAGAAGACGAGCATTGTATCTGGTAGCTTCATGGGGCCATGGTTACACTGTTCCCAAAACACACCCGGATAGACAGATGCTTTCTAAAATGGTCTGGGGCATAATGAGACAGAGCAAATGAGAGACTGCCCAGCATAGGGCCGAGCAGTGTAGCCAGGCAGGGGTTGGAATATTTTGATTTATCACTTCATGACTCAATTGCCACACTCCCTAGGGGTCAAAAATCATCTGCTAGAATCACTTTAGAGTAGGTGTCCTTAGTATTTAAGTTGCCCAGCGCTAGGTCTAGCTAGCATCCCTTAATCCTGTGCTACGGCCCCCTCCTCCAAGGCTGATGGCGTGGGCTGTAGAGAGAGCTTCGAGGCTGTAGATGGCGTCAGCAGCTTCTACAGGCAGAAGGGGAAAGCGTCCTTTGTTAAATCTGCTCTTCGTTTCATCTAGGTAGGTTGTGATTCCAGATTCACAGAAACCTAGCCTTTTCCTAATCCACTGAAAGCATCCACTGTCCAAAAAGCTGGTGCTATTTTCAGGGAAAAGAATGGGGTGTTCACGCCAGCAGAGGATATGTGGACTATGCTTTTTGTTTGTTTTTTGGATTTTTCTTCCTACACTTAACCTTCCTGCCATCTAGAGACACCTTGGCCAGCCCCTCTCCTTCAATCCTCCTTCCGGCCTTGTCACCACCTGCTTTACCCACACCCATCACTCTGATGTGTTGGACTGGTCGTTGAGGGGGTCATGACAGCTGTCAGAGTGGAAGGAGCCCTTGGACTTGAGCCTGGGGGCTTGGGTTCAAATCCCTGCTCTTTACTATCTCAGTGATCTTGGGCACATCATTTTCCCTTGCTGAGCCTCAGTTTCCTCATTTGTAAAAGAAGACCCATGGCTGGACTCAGTGACATTTAAGGTCTCTTCCAGTCTCCAGCCTATGATCATGTCGCTGTCAGTCCTATATTCCCAATTCGATTAACTTACAGGAGGATAGGTAGGAAGATAAGTGGGAGGTGATGTTATTGTCCTCTACCGACGCCAGTATGGAGCCGGGGAGGGAATGAAAGGAAGAAAATATTTGCCAGGTGCAAACGTGTAAAGTGGCTGTCTGTCCTCATGCCTTTTCCTCCTCCTTGACCCTCAGCTCCACAAGGGCAAACATTGTGTGCTGGCCAAGTTTTCTATGTCCCCAGGGCTCTGCACACTGGAATAAGAAGAGTGGCTAGCATTGATAGAGCAGGTGGAGACACGCAGTAAATAGTTCTGGGCCTGGAGTCAGGAAAACCTGTGTTCAGATCTAGCCTCAGGCCCTTACTAGCCGTGTGACTCTGGGCACATCACTTCACCTCTGTTTTCCTCGATTTCCTCAGCTTTAAATGAGAAGAATAATAGCACCTACCTCCCAGGGGTGTTGGGAGGATCAAATGAGATGATATTTATCCAAAGCTCTTAGCACAGTGTCCAGCATGTAGGAGGCACCATATGAATATTTATTCCATTCCATTCCCTTCCCACCCACCCCTTTCCCTTCCCATCATTCATTTATTGTCATATGTAATCCTCACAACAGCCTAGAGAAGAGAATAATATGGTTGGTGTTACTGTACCCAATCTACAGATGAAGAAACTGAGGCTTGAGGAGCTGAAGAGACTTTACCTTGGTCACAGGTAGTAAATGCCAGAAGTGGGATCTGGTTCCACCCAGATCTGTCTTGACTGTGATTCCACATTCATTTGTTAACACCCCATGATGCCTGTACAAAACAGGTATTTACCTAATGTCCTCTGTAAAATGGGGATCATAAAGCACTTTCCTGGAAGGCTTGTTTTGAGGCTCTGGTGAGGCCGTCTGGGTGAATAAAGTGCTTTGCACACCTTAAAGCCTTAGTCAGAAATCTAGCAGCCATTTTTATTGCTGTTGATAGTGATTGTTTGGAAAATTAGTGTTGATAGACGGAAGGAGGGAACATGGCATCACCCAGGGCACACACCACACTTTACAGATCAGTTCAGTCATCCACACCAACTCTAAGGATAAGTAGCTATGAGGAAAACCAAAGCTCTTAACCTGGAGTTCCACCAGAGAATATAAACTCCCCAAAAGCAGAGAACATTTCTATCTTTGTATTCCGGGAGCCCAATGTAGTCCCCAGTACATGGGGAGCTTAACCAGTGAGTGCCAGATTGACCCCAAAGCACTCCTGTCCCCACTGTAAGTGGGGAGCTGAACGGTAACCACTTCCAGGCATCATCATTAGCTTTTTTTTACAAGAGGGACCCTGATAAATAGCAAAGAATTCTAAACCTTTCCATAATTTTTCCAAATGAGTGTTTGTGTGTATAGGGAAGGAGGGCTCGTTTTTGTTTTGTTTTGTTTTGCCTAAGGAAAAAGACAAAAACATCTCTAATTCTTTTCTGTGATGGGTCAGATGACCTCAGCTTTCTTGTCCTACTGAGGTCCTTCCAGGCCTGCATTTGAACACTGGCTGTAAATGTCCCCACCCTAAAGATTCTCCCACCACGTGCTCAGACAGCTTCCCAAGAAGGCATGTTCCTTGCAGGGTAGTCCACTGTTTAGCCGGACAGGCCTGCTCCCCTGCAGAGGAGGCAGCTAATTAGACCAGTCAGTGGCTTCAGGCAGCAGCTCCCAGGGAAGCTCGCAGCACTTTGGAGGGAGGCTTGGAAATAAGAAAATAACACTGAACTGCCGAGAATGGATCTGGGTTTGAGCCAGCTCTGCAAGGATCCGTCCTTCACAAGATTTACCAGAGTGGATTGCCCAGGGCAGATTGGGATGGCTGGGATGAATACTCCCCTGAGAATCCTCTCCTTGGACAAGCACACCTCTAAGGAACACTGCATTCTCGGACTGGGCCACTCCAAAGGTGCCGGCTTTGCATGGGTGAGGTCCTGGAGCTTCCTCATAGGTGGAGCCCTATCCTTCTCCAAGAAGATGGAAGCCTGATGGACTGTCCCTCATCAGCCCTAAGTCTGAGCTTAGCTCCTGAAACTCACTTCAGGCCTGCAGTTTATCCATTTCATCCAGGGCAGAGTTCTCATTGAGGATTTACACCAATTTCACCAGCATTAGTTGTGCTTTTTCTTTTAATCTGTTGATGGAATGAAGAGTTAAACAAAAGGATTGCCAGCAGATGAAATCTAGCCCCTCAAGTCTGACCTTCCACAGAAGGATGACAGATCTGAGCCCCAGGGCACCCAGCCTGCATCATTCTGGCATTCTGAGCTGAAACTGGATGATTTTGCCCCTGGCACAAATGGCATGGAGGGGTTGGGGGCAGAGAATTGGGGTCTGGAAGATGACCCCATGAACCCATGAGAAGTAGCAGAAGAGAGGAGCTGAGACTTTTCTAGTGTAATAAATTAATCTAGCTAATGATATGCCAACTCATTGGGGTATGTGGGGGGGAGGGTTACTGAAGATCTGTACATACTGCCAGCACCCTCCCAATTTAGGCAGCTTGAGGCATAGCCGTGGCTACCTTAGCCTGGTTACAACTTTGTTGCAGAGGAAAGAAAAGGCTTCTCTGGGTCAGAGCCTACTTAAGCCAACATAAGAGGCCACAGAATCTGTTGTTTCAACCCTCTAACCTCAGAGAGGGAGCACTTCGCTTTATGCTCTGCAAACTCCATGGGAGGCAGAGAGGATTCCTGCTTTCCAGCACTTCCTTGTCTCCAGGGAGGCCTGGGACTCTTCCCTATGCAGAGGGGTGCCACCCCTGAGCCCTCAGTCACCAGGCCTGGTCCCAGCTGGGGATCCATGCTGGAGCAGGGAGCTGGCAGCCCCCAACATCCCAAGAGGACTCTGGAGGGAGAGGACTGAGCCACGATGTCCCACAAGGGGCCAAAGTTTCAGAAACAATGCCATCTATCTTGCGATCTATCCCCCTCTATCTCTTCTCTCTTTTATGTCTAAACACCTAAAGAAAGCCATAAAATGTAGACACCTCCACTTCCTTTCCTCCCACTCTCCAGAGTTCTCTCCAGTCTGGCTTTTGAACTCATCATTCACTGAAACTGCCCTCTCCAAACTTACCAATGATCTCTTAATCACCAGATCTAATGGCCTTTCCTCCATCTTCATCCTTCTTGACCTCTCTGGTGCCTTGGACAACTATCAATTACCATTTTCTTCCAGCCCAACAAAGGACGGCCTGTCTGTTGTGTGACCCAGAATCAACCTAGCTAAGCTTGCCGAGGCTTATCACCAGGTAAATTGATAGCCAGCAAGCACAACATTGGTAGGCCACAGAGAGATAACTTTTTTCGCTCCTGTGAAGACTGAGGAGTAAAGATGTTGGTGTCTGAGCCAGTGGAGAAAAGGACTACTTCTAATTCCTTTCCTCTCTTCCTGCCCTGGAGGATACTGACATGCTTGCCTGTCCCATAAAGCCTTTCATTTCCCATGGATGAATTCCTATAAACTCCAATTTAATTTTCTCTTGGTTTGTACCATTAAGCACTATGCCTCATGCATGGTACAGTGGAGAGTGACCCTGACCTGGATTCCAAGGACCAGGGTTCAAACCTGATTCTGCTCTGAGTAAATCACCCCATGTCTGGGTCTGAGTTTGCTCCTCTGTGAAATAAGGAGATTGGACTCAAATGCTTCTGAAGACTCTCCCCAGCTGAATCGATGACCCCGTGCTTTGTGGTTTCTTGGCAAGAACTTAGCACTTCTTGGGCATAACGACTTTGGCACCACCAATGAGGCTCCTTGCTGCTGTTACAGGGACGCTCAGTGCCGCCATTCTGAAACGTCCGGTCACAAACCCAGCCTGGGAACCAGCAGGCTGCTCCCTCACTAGAAGCCAAACCTGAACCCTAACTTTTTGTTCCTGAATCACTTTTTTCCCATTTATCAATGTTTTTTTTTTCATTAAAAACATCACCAGTCTGGAACATCTCTTTATTCCCTCAAGTTTCTCTTTCATGTGACGCTGCTCAGAGCTCACAAGTTGTTAGCATGTGTGTATGTCTGTTTTATAATTCAGACAGCTTCAATGTTGTACTTGCTGGCTATCAATTTATTTTGATTGATAAAAAGGGGTTAATAAAAAACACCTTAGGAATAAAAACCAGTTGACGAGCAATATATCCTTCACGCTGCCTTCTTTAGGCTGTGCGTAAAGAGAGAGAGCTTTTTTACTTCTCCTCGATACGTCTTCTTATTTTCTATACCTAGCGTGTCATTTATAATCCGTTTTATTTCCTCCCCCCACACTAAGGCAGCATCAGTCATATTTCCACACGGTATTTTTCCCCTTACTATGTGGAGAGAGCTGACAGGCATGAGATTCCAACTATAATTTATATGAAAATGCATGCAAAAAATGGTTTAAAATAACACAACCAACCTGGCTTCAGACTCTTGGAAATAAGAACAGCTTAACTGAGATATAAAACCTCACGCTAAAAATTCCCTCTTTCGCTCAGCTGGAGTGTGGCATTGGGGACACTGGACATTAGGGATGTGGACAAAGTGGCCAAGAGAGGTTAGTAATCAGCACAATTAATGTTTGACTGTGGGAATGTAAATAGGAGCTGAGAGTTCATTTTAGAATATACCTTGGCTTTTTGGTTGTTTTTTTCCTAATAATAATTCTTAGGAAGTATATACAATAGAGCATTTTGAACAATCCCTGTGTTTTCTAAGCACTGAAGCATTTAGTGTTGAAGTTAACAATTTAGACCAGTGCAGGGATGCTGGTTCAGCATAGAGGCACAATCCCCGTGCAGTCTTATCAAAATCTCTAGTCAGCCAGTAAGCATCACAAAACAGGCCAAAATCCAATAGCTCTACCTCTTTGCTATTCCTGAAGAGCTAACTTACACACAACATAGAAAGCAGAGTAACCTAGGAAGCTTGGCTTGAAATGACAAAGACAGGAAGCTTCTTGCTTTGAAATTTCCTAATGGCATCTTCCAGCTGGAAAGATCTGCCTTAACCCAAGTAAGCATTACACTTCAGGAAATCCTACCCTAGTTTATGTCATTAAAAACACATGATCTGAAATAAATTGTACTGCAACAAGATGGAGATTCTCGGCCACACAAGTGGTTTACCATCTCCATTGGCAAAACTTCAACTTCGAATCCTCCTGGGATAAAATCACCTCCTCTACTCATAGTTACATGAGGCCAGAACCAGGAGCAATAGGGAGAAAGTAGCAAAGGAGCCACTTTGGGCTTGTTGTCCTCGCAATGAGAGCTGTTCCAGTGTGGCATGGGCTGCCGTGGAAGTGGGTGGCTTCCCCTTCTTTGGAGTACTTCCGGTAGATGCTGGATAACCATTTGCTGAAGATGTTATAGTGAGGATTCTTTTCACATCTAAGTTGGACTAAATACCTACAGAGATCTCTCTTCCAACTCCAAAACTGTATGTTATTATGATTAATATTGATACAGCACTGTGTCCTAGAGTTATGACCTTTTCAGACATGGACTTTAGGAAGCCCTCTTTCACATCTGTATGGAAGATGATTGGAAGGGGGAGATGTTTGAGGTAGGGAGTTCCAATAGGAGACTTCTATGATAGTGCAGGCAAGAGGAGATGAGGGCCTAAATTAGGGCAGTGGATGTGTGAGCAATGAGAAGAAGACCATTATTGGAGAAGTTGTGAAGATAGAATTGATGAGGTTGGATCACTGACTGGATTTATAAGGTGAGCAAGAAAGAGGAGTTGAAGATGACACTGAGGTGGTGAAATTGAGTGATGGAAAGGAGGGTTGGTGACTTCAACAAAAACTGGAAAGTGTGGAAGAGCAGTGGGTTTTTTAATTTTATTTTTTAAAATTTTGAGTTTCAAATTCTCTCTCTCCTTCCAGTCCCTCCTCCATCCATGGAGAAGACAAGCAACACAATACCCATTATACATGTAAATTCATGTAAAACATATTTCCATGTTAGCTATATTGAAAAAAATGAAACCACTCACAGGAAAAATAAAGAAAGTGGAAAAATATGCTTCCATCTTCACTCAGTTCATCAGTTCTTCTCTGGAGGTGGTTAGCATTTTTCATCACAACTCTTTTGGAGTTGTCTTGGATCATTGTATTGATCAGAAAAGCTGTCTTTCACAGTTCATCATCATCATAATATTGCTGTTACTATGTACAATGCTCTCCTGGTTCTGCTCACTTCCCTTTGTATCACTTCATATGAGTCTTCCCAGGTTTTTCTGAAACCATTTCCCTCATCATTTCTTATAGCATAATAGTATTTCATCACAATCATATACCACAACTTATTCAGCTATTCCCCAATGGGTGGGCAGCCTTTTAATTTCTAATTCTTTGCTACTACGAAAAGAGCTACTATAAATATGTTTGTATGTATGCATCCTTTTCCTTTTTTTCTTTGATGCCTTTGGGATTCAGACCTAGTATTGGTGTTGCTAGATCAAAAGCTGTGCAGTTTTATAGCCTTTTGGGCTTAATTTCAAAGTGTTCTCCAGAATGATTGGACTAGTTCGCAACTCTTCCAACAGTACATTTGTTGTTGAGTCATTTCAGTCATGTCTGACTGTCTGTGACACTATTTGGGGTTTTCTTGGCAAAAGTACTAGAGTGGTTTGCAATTTGCTTTTCCAGCTTGTTTTTATAGAGAAGGAAATGAGGTAAATAGGGTTAAGTGAATTGCCCGAGATCACACAATTAGTAAGTATTTGAGGTCATATTTGAACTCGAGGTCCTTCTGACTCCAGGGCTGGCAGTCTATCCACTGTGCCACCTAGATGCCCTTACTGTGTCCCTATTTTTCCACATTCTCTCTAGCATTTGTCATTTTCCTTTTTTTTTTTTCATTTTATCCAGTCTGATAGTTGTAAGGTGGGTACCTCAGAGTTGTTTTAATTTTCATTTCTCTAGGCATTAGTGATTTAGAGCATTTTTTCATATGACTAGTGATAGCTGATTTCTCCTTCTGAAAACTGCCTGTTCATATCCTTTGATTATCAATTGGGGAACAGCTCATTTTTATAACTATGACTCAGTATATTTGAAAAATGAAAACTTTGTCAGGGAAATGTACTGTAAATTCCCCCCCCACACACCAGTTTCCTACTTTCCTTCTAATTTTGGCTATGTTGGTTTTGTTTGTGTGAAAAACCTTTTTAGTTTTGTATAATCAAAATTATCCATTTTACTTCCTGTGATCCTTTCTATCCTTTGTTTGGTCATAAACTCTTTCTTTATTAATAGATCTGACAGGTAATTTTTTCTACACTCCTCTACTTTATTTATGACATAACTATTTATGTCTAAATCATGTACCCATTTTGACCTTATCTTGGCATATGGTGAGCGATGTTTCCCTGTACCTAATTTCTGTCAGACTGCTTTCCAGTTTTTCTCGAATACTGAATTCTTGTCCCAAAAGTTTGGATCTGTGGGTTTATCAAACACTAGAATACTGTGGTCATTTACATCTGTATATTATGTACTTAATGTATTTTGCTGATCTACCACCCTATTTTTTAGAGAGCCCCAGATTGTTTTGATGATTACCAATTTGTAATATAGCTTGAGACCTGGTATTGCTAAGTCATCCTTCATCTTTTTCCCACCAATTTCCATTATATTTTTGACCTTTTGTTCTTCCAGATGAATTTTGTCATCATTTCTTCTAGCTCTAGAAAATAATTCTTTGGTGATTTGATTGGTATGATACTGAATAAGTAAATTAATTTATGTAGAACTGTGATTTTATTATGTTGGCTCAGCCTACTCATCAATTAATATTTCTCTAACTGTTTAGATCTGTCTTTATTTCCATGAAAGGTGTTTGTAATTCTGTTTATATAGTTCCAGGGAGCAATGGGTTTTTTAGGTGAAAAAATTAACTCTATTTTGGACTTGTTAAGTTTGAGATGGCTATAGAACATCCAGTTTAACTAATGCATTGTTGGTGGAGTTGTGATCCAACCATTTTGGAGAGCAATTTGGAACTATGCCCAAAGGGCTATAAAAATGTGCATACCCTTTGACCCAGCAATAACACTTCTAGGGCTGTATCCCAAAGAGATCATAAAAATGGGAAAAGGACCCTCATGTACAAAAATATTTATAGCAGCTCTTTCTGTGGTGGCCAAGAATTGGAAATTGAGGGGATGCTCATCAATTGGGGAAAGGCTGAACAAGTTGTGGTATGTGGATGTCGTAGAATACTATTGTGCAATAAGAAATGATGAGCAAGCAGATTTCAGAAAAACCTAGAAACTCTTGTATGGACGGATGCTGAGTGAAGTGAGCAGAACCAGGAGAACATTGTACACAGTAACAGCCAGTTGTATGATGACTAACTTTGATAGACTTGGCTCTTCTCAGCAATGCAAAAACCTAAGACATCTCTAAAAGTCTCATAACGGAAAATGACATCTACATCCAAAGAAAGAGCTATGGAGTTTGAATGTAGATCGAAGCATACTATTCACTATTTTTTCCTTCTGTTGTATTTTGTTTCCTCTTTCTGGTGGTTCCTCCTATTGGTTCTAATTCTTCCTTACAACATCACTAACGTGAAAATATGTTCAATAGGAATGTATGTGTAGAGCCTATATCAGATTCCATGCTGTCTTGACAAAGAAGGTGGGGAGGGAGGGGGAGGAAAATTTAAAACTCAAAAGCTTACAGAAGTAAATGTTAAAAATTAAAAATAAATTAATTAATAAAAAAAACAACATCCAGTTCAAAATGTCCAAAAGGCAAATGGTAATGTAGGACTGCAGCTCAAGAGAGAGAAAAAGGCTGGACAAATAGGAGTCACAGACATAGAGATAGATTATAATTAAACTCATAAAATCTAATGGGATCACCAAGAAAAAGAAAGGAGAGAGAAAAGAGGAGAGTTTTTGAAACAAAGCTTTGCTATGTGCCTTCAGTTAGGGGCAGGGTATGGATGACAATCTACCAAAAAGACTAAGGAGTAGTCAAATGAGTAGTCAGATGAGTGGTCAGATGGATAGCATAGAACCAAGAGAAAGCAGTGTTTTGGAAATTTGGAGAGGAGAGAGAATCCATGAGGAAAGATGATCAGCAGTGCCAAGATCTTTCTAGGGTTCCATATTCAGTTTGATCATCTCCATACTATTTACTGTGGCCGTGGTCTCCACTCACTTGTGAAATTTCTTAGTCCCATATCTTATCTTCTAAGTGCCAAGCTCTCTGTGCCTTCTAAGATGACAAAATAGTTTGATAAGCAATTATGTGATAATAGTCTCAAGAGAAAAGCTAAAGGAGACTGGCAGGTCCCTTTCTTTTTTCCTAGGTAATGTGTACATTTTAGGTCTTGGTAGATAGTGTAAGAAATCTAAATAATGGGAATGGGAGTATCATAACTGACCAATGGAAGTGATACTTTTTGACAGGATTTTTGGCTTGTTAAAATTATACTTCATATTCTTTTCTCTAACTACTCAATAGCTAAGAATAAATTTAAAATCAATGAGATGAGAACTATAGTTGCCTAACTCTTAGACTTGGAAAAGATGCCTTGAGCATCTTTCTGCATCAACAAGCATTTCTTTAGTGTGTAGGCTTTGTGCCAGGTACTAGGGATGCAAAGACAAAGGAAATTACGAAATCAGATTTCAACTCATCATTCTTATCTTGGCTCCCTCCTTATCTATGCAAATCTTCGGCCCCATCCTTAATTATAGTCATTTTGTAGAGTAGTCTTCTGGAAGAATGTCAGATAGGGTACCAAGGCCCTGGTTTTTTTTTTCTTCCTCTTTAACCAAAACTTTCCTAATCCAGTCGCATCACACATTTCCAGTCTTTTATCCACTACTCCTTCCTTTGACGAGAGTGAATCTAATAAGAGAAAATGGAATGGGAATAAATGTAAAGTCTTATGCCCAGATTCCTGTGACAAGTATAAGACGAGGAGCAAGAAGTAGTTCATCTGGAAACATGGAAAGCTCTGGAGACACTGATTGAATTTCATCCCAATATGAGTCACCTCTGTGATATGGTAGTCAATGAAAGTTTGAACTGCATTCCGAAAAGTGCAAACATTTAGGATGAGTGACTCTACTGGCCCACTGTGCTCTGCTCTACCTTGGCATATCTGGAGCACATTTGGAGTGTGGTGTTTGCTTCTGGTGGCACATTGAAGAAGCTGGTAAGCTGGAAGCTATCTAGAAATGGCTCATACCATATGAAGACTGGCTAAAGAACTGAGGAGATTTAGCCTGAGGAAGAGAATTTGGAAGCTCCTGAGAGCTTCCATAGGTGGAACAGAATGTCTTCTGTTTGGTCCCAGAAGGCAGAACCAGGAACAAGGTGTGAGAGCTACAAAGAGGCTGATTGAGATTGAACAGATGTGAGGGAAAGCTTCCTAACCCTGCTACTGATGCCAAAGCAGAAGAGTGCTTGACACTTGCGGTCTTCAAAGGCTGGAATGTTGCAGGGGGCATTGCTGGTTGGGACTTGAGTGGCACAACCCTACACTGAGGTACCTTTCATGGCTGACATTCTGCAATGCTGCAGGTGATAGGCGGTGCCAATGGGTTGCACCCCCTTGGACCAAACCTGGGAATCTTGAAATTGAAGGATCTGAGCGAAAGTAGCCATCCCAGAAAAGTCCAAACTCAACCTTGTTAGAATAATTTTAGCCATACTTCTTTATATGTATGATGCAGCCTGGCAGAGTAGGTAAAGTGCTCAGCTGGGAGTCAGCCAGACCTGGATTCAGATCCTGCCCTGCCACTTCCTAAGACCCTGTGTGACCTCAGGCAATCTACTTAACCTCTTCAGGGCTCAGAGTCAGTCTCTGGGGTCTCTTTTGGTTCCAAGCCATCAATCAAGCAAACATTCAATCAACATTTCCTGAGCATTTCTCCTTTGCCAGGACTATGCTAAGCAGCAGGGGATCCCAAGATCCCATGATGCTCCTAAGTCTTAGACAAGTTATGCTTGTCGTTACTGGAGGACATTCTCCAAGCTGATGAAATCATAGCTGTTCCGTCATTTATAAATTCTTTCCTTCCAGGTGGGACAACAAAGTCAGAAGGAAGGCCTGTGTGCTCCACCTCCTTTTCCCTCTATTTCTTTTTTTTTTTAATTTTTATTTTTAGGCAGTTGGGGTTAAGTGACTTGCCCAGGGTCACACAGCTAGTAAGTGTGAAGTGTTTGGTCTGAGGCTGGATTTGAATATTTCATTTCTAAGAGTCATTCTTCATGCCACAACCATGTGCTTGTGAAATTATCAACAAGCATTTATTAAGTGCCTACTACATACCAGGCACTGTGTGAGGTGCTGGAGATAGAAGGACAAAAGCAAAGCAAAGCAAAACAAAAACAGAAACTTGAGCCAGCCCCAATTCTCGAAGAGTTTCCACTCTAGGAGGGAAATAACTGGTACACTGGTCAAAGAAATGCAAACGAGGCAGATACTACCAAGCCCTGGTAACAGGAACATTTCCTGCCCTCAGGGAGCTTGCATTCCCCTCACTTGTGGATAGAGAAGTACATGCAGAGTAAATGATCTGGGGGCTGGGGGAGGGGCGCTATTAATCAAGAAATGCCTGAAGAAGCTGACTCTTGAAGGGAGCTAGGTGTTCCAAGAGGACCAGGGGACAGCCTGGGCTTGAAGGTGGGAGATGGAATATTATTGAAAGGAACTGGTTGGAACCAGAATGAATGAGAGTGAGCTTAGAAAGATAGTCTGGAACCAGAGAATCTGGCGATCTCAATGCCAAACCAGAGTTTGGATTTTCTCTGAAGGGCAATGAGAAGCCCCTGAATCTTCCTGAATCATGGAGTGGCATCGTCAGACTTGAGCTCCATTCATGTCCATCGTCCTTTGTAAAGCACCAGTTATCTCTTACCTAGATGACTTCCCTAGCCTCCTAGTTGGGCTTCCCAGCTCTTGTCTTTCCTTTCTCCAATCAGTTCTCAACATAACTGCAAAATAATCATCTTCCTCTTGGCTCCCTAGTGCCTGCAGGATAAAATGCAGATTGCTCAGGCTGGCTTCTAGTCCTTTGCAATGGAGATCTCAGCTGCCTTTTCAGCTTTCTCTCACCTTTCCACTCTCCTTCACCGTACTCTGTTCCGTCCAAATGGCCTGTTGGCTTGATCCAAACTTGACAGTCATCTCTGGCTTCTTCTCCTTTAGACAGGTTGTGCCTCATGACTGGAACGCACTGCCCCCTCATATCTGCCTCTTAGAATCCTTATCTTCCTTCGAGTTTCGGCTTGAATGTCAGCTTCTCTGGAAAGCCTTCCCTGATAACCCCAAATCTCACCTCAGGCCCCAGAAAAGACAACCCAGGATCCTGGGCCAACATTCCCCACCTGCTGCTAGGGCAGATAAGCCCAAGAGACAGAGAATAGCAGGGTTCTCTTGGAATTTGAATGCTTGGCAGTTTAGTTTGAGAAAGGACCTCAGTGTCTATACTGTCCAGGTTTCAGAGGCATACAACAAGGTCAGCACAACAGCTCTGTAGACCTTCAGTTTGGTAGTCAGTCTGATACCTCTTCTCTCTCACATTTTCCTTCAGAGCCTCCCAAACACTAAGCTAGCTCTGGCAATGCATGTGTCAGCCTCATTATCAATGTGCACATCCCTGGAAAGTACACTACCAAGGTAAGTGAACTCATCCACAGCATTCAAAACTTCTCCATTTGCTTTAATCGATGGTTCCACATGTGGATGGTGTGGTGCTAGCTGGTGGAGCACCTGTGTTTTCTTGGTGTTAGTTGTTAGGCCAAAATTAGCACAAGCAGCAGAGAATCAATCCATACTCTGTTGCATCTCTGCTTCAGAGGCTTCAATGAGTGCACAATTATCTGCAAACAAAAAAGTAAGCACCAACACTCCCTCCACTTTGGTGTATAATCTTATAAGAATGACAAAGTGGGACCTGAGACCTGGGAGGGTGGAGACCTCCCTCTGAGATAGAATCTAAATGGAATTCAGGATAGAAGATCTAATCCAGAGGTTCCCAAACTTATTTGGCCTTGTGCCCCCTTTAAAAAAAAACCCTCTGGAAATCTATCTTCTTTAACTCTAACCTTTTTAAAATTTGCATTATTTCAAAAAATTTTTTGAAATGATGCATCTTAAATATAATAATTTATTGTTGATTTATGACTTTTTCCTGCATTGAAATTTTAATGATGCAATATTGTAACTATATCATGTAACTATATAGTATTGAATTGTTAAAAAGTCATTACAGGCACATATTCCTTCTGGTACATGCTGGACTTCCTGACAATGCACAACATGCTGGCCTGCCAACCACTGAAACCAGGCTTGGATAAGTGCACATGCTTCAAGACCTGGCCGTCACAATCCCACTTAGCATCATCACATATTTAAAATGTCCACAGATAGTTGAGAGGGAGGGACTGTGGGGAAAACCTGATTAGGAAAAGGACAAAAGAGCAGCAGTGCAGTATGGTGAAAAGTGGACTGGATGGGAAGTTCAGGGACCTGGGTTCTAGTCTCTGCTGTGCCACAAACTAAACTAGCTGTGTGACTTTGACCGAGTCATTTCTTCCCTCTCTTGCTGGGACTCAGTTTCTTCAGCACCTGGGAGGACCCATCCACCTCTGTAGCCCTAAAAAGCAGTAGGTGGTTAGACACTGGAGAAGGAAGATCAGGAGAAAGAGTGTGAAGAAAGGAACAGAAGAAGATGAAGACATAGAAAGTTCTGGCTTTACGTAAAGTCAGTGAGGATGAGAGAAGGGCAGGGGCTTCGTAGACCTTCCACTGGGAGGTCAAGCAGAAAAAGCCAAATCAATAACTAAACCTTTTCTGGGCCAAAGGAGGGTCTGCGAATACAAGGAAAGACTGGAAAGCTTCCCCATAGGAAGATGTGTGTACAGGGACGTTGGTGCAAAGTCCTTCAAGGCTCCTCGGGGTCATCTGTCCCAACTTCCACTTTTCTGAGGCCCAGAGAGAAGAAGAAACTTGCCTGGTCTCTGAGGGATGCCCAGCAGGGCTCAGCAGCCCAGGGGGGAGGGGCAGGGCCAGAAGGGGCGGGGCATGCCTAGGAGGGAAGGGGGGCATGCCCAGGAGGGACAGGGCAGGCCCAAGAGGGAGGGGCATACCAAGGAGGGGCGGGGCATGCTCAGAGGGGTGGGGCAGGGCCAGGAGGGAGGGACAGGGACAGAAGGCTCAGGGCTTGCCCCAGCCACCAGGCGGTGGCTTCGCTGCTTGGAGGAGGACGTGCCTGGCCTCTAAGAGATACCCAGCAGCGCGGAGCAGGTGCCAGCCCTCAGACCCAGAACAGCTACGTGCCAGGCCGCGCACAATCAGACCAGAGGTCCCACTCTCCCACCAGCCCCGAAGAACGCTCACGCCGGGCGGGGCGGGAAGGGAGGGCAGGGACCCAGCTTCGCCCTCCGCCATTGCCGCGGGCGCTGGCCCCGCCTCCGGCGCGTGAGGGATGGGGCCTGGGGCTCGCCTGCTGGATCGAGCGCGCCTTGGGTGTGGAACCGGGGACGGGGCGTGGAGCTGTGGCGGGAAGGGCGAGGGGGGCGGGGCCTCGCGCGGGGGCGGGGCTCAGGCCCAGCGGGCCGCGGCCTCTGACCACATGGAGCGCGGCGCTCTGGCCGGATTGAGGCGGCGGCCTGTGGAGGAGGAGCGGGGTGGCCTCCGGGACACGGTGAGGCGCGGTGGGGCCCGGGATGGGGTGGGCTCAAGGGGGGGGTCGCCCTCCCCTTCCCTCTCCTCCTCTTCCCCTGCCGCGCTTTTTCCTCCCCCTCCTCCTCTTCTTGCTCCTTCTCTTCCCCCTTTTCCTCCTCTTCCCCTCCCCCTCGCCCTCCGCCTCCTTTTCCCTCTCTCCAGCCCTCTGTGGGAGTCCTGCGGCCTCTGAGACCGTCCCAGGTTTGGCATTGCCCCCCGTGAGCGCAGGGGCTGTGGGGCTGAGCGAGGGATCCGGGGCTCTCCCTTTGCCTCCTTTCTCTGTGGGGTTAGTGGGGCTTGGCCGGCCATTCTGCACTTTGGCCGGGGGCTGCATCCAGGAGGAAGCCCCTTCCCCCAAATAGGGTTTGTGGCCCCCCCCACCCTGCCCCGGCCCACAAAGCACTTCCTGTGCACGGCGAGGAGTGTGGGTCATGCCCCTGGAACAGGGGATCCCGAGGTCCACAGCGGGATGCTTTAGGTCACTAAGCAGCTGTGGGGGGGGGACCTCATCCCAAGCCCCGCAGCCCCCCCCAGTCCAAATTCAGGGTGAGCCTGCCCCTGAAAGGCGATCCAAGGTGAGATGTCGGGCGCCTGGACTGCGGTGTGGGGTGGGGCGGGCCCAGGAAGCGGCTGGGAGCTTGGGCCGAAGGGCACCACTGGCCCTGGCAGCAGGCCTGCCCAGGGAAAAGGGCACTGTGCACTTGTCCCACACACTTCCTCATCTCCAGGCCGCCCTGTGTCCCGCTGGCTGCAGAGCCGAGCGCACACTCCTGTCTGGCCTTGTCTCGAACTCAGGGCTTTCAGGGCTCCTTCTACTGCGCGAAGGTTTTGTACAAGTCAGAGAACTCGCTCCTTGTTCAGACTGAGATGAGGGTGGGGGGCAGAGCCCGAGCCCACCGACTCTGGCTGCCTCTTCCACTTCTCCATTGAGTTTTCTGTGTTGTCCGTATAATGAAGTGCTGAAGGAGCTGTGTCCCAGGGCTGGCAGTTCAGGATGCCCCCTGAATAAATACTCTTAGCCTATGGGAATCGCAGAATTGGAGAAGCAGGGCTAAACCTGTATGTGTACAAGTAAGCTGAAAAAATGGTGCCTTTGAATTCTGCTGGATGGGGTGGGAATGAGGAGGCTTTGAATAATGCAGTTGGGAAAAGAGGAAAGGCAGCCAGCTAGCCTTCAGAGCTGCCATGTGCCTCCACTCGCTAACCTGGTGGTTTCCCTCCCCTTAGTTCATACCTTGTCTTCTTCTGTCTTCAGGTAGGCTCCTTGAGGGCAGGGTCTGGCTTACTTGCTTTTCTATGTACCTGGTTCAGCACCACCCTGGCACACACTAAAGGCTTCTTTTTTAAAAATTAATTTATTTTGATTTATCAGCAATCACTTCCATAAGTTTTTGAGTTTTAAATTTTTCTCCCCCTCCCTCCCCAAGATGGCGTGCAATAGCCTATGCATATACATTCCTATTAAACATATTTTCACATTATTCATGTTGTGAGAAGAATTAGAACCAATAGGAAGAACCACCAGAAAAAGGAAACAAAACAAAACAAGGGGAAAAAAAGCAAATACTATGCTTGCATCTGCATTCAAACTCCATGCTTCTTTCTTTGGATGTGCACTTTCCATCATGAGGCCTTTGGAGATGTCTTAGATTCTTGCATTGCTGGGAAGGATTAAGTTTATCAAAGTCAGTCATCTCACAACATGGCAGTTACTGTGTGCAATGTTCTCCTGGCCCTGCTCACTTCACTCAGCATCAGTCCATGCAAGTCTTTCCAGGTTTTTCTGAAGTCAGCTTGCTCATCATTTCATACAACGCAGTAGTATTCCATTATATTCATATACCACAACTTGTTCAGCCATTCCACAATTGATGGGCCCAGATATAGTGAAGTAAAAGTGTTAAAATTAAAATTATTAAAATCATTTACATTTGACCTGCAGGATTATCTGATCTTGTTACTTTCTCTGAAGTTTAAGTAACACTTCTCCTGGTAAAAGTTTTCCTCCCCTGCAGTATCAAATCCACCTTATTGCCAGACTCAGGAATAGCCAGGTGGGTAACATTCCTTTTCAAAGGAACATAATGGGGAAACTGAGCCAGGAGGATCCTATCTTAGACTGAGGCTAAGATTATCCTCTCAGCTTTTCCCAGTGCTGACTTCTCACTAGTATCATATTCTCTGAATCGCTTGTGGCATTTCTCTCAGATGACAGATTATTGACTATCGATGGATTATTATGATCCATCAGACAACTCAAAATAAAATCCTATGAGCTTTTACCTCAAACAGCAAGTTTCACTAATCACAGCTTAGGAAAAACTTTTCCAGGATTTACACCTCAAACTTAACTTTGTCCTAGTTTTGTAAAAAGCCAATCATTAGAGATTATTTCTATATACTTGTAAATTCTCAGCAAGCCATAACCCAAACAAGCTTTTTGGCAAGGTTACACATTAAAACAATAACCAACAGTAAATCAAATTATTTTAGCAGTAACCATATTGTGAAAAGTTTCTTGACGTAACTGATACAAAAAGTTCACCAATTTGAAACTTGGAACAAACCCATTACCAATCAGGTCACTTCAATTTTGTCAAATACATTTCCGAATTACTTTACATATAGAATCAGTATCTCATCATTAACAGTTAAAACTACAACTTTAAAAGAGCTTGCTTACCCAAGTTCAGAGGCCAGCTTCCTTACCTTGAGCAGGATGTGCTGAACCTGGGTGATGCTTCCAGGGAAAGGTTGCCCCTAGGGCCCAAGGACATGCCAGTGGGCCCATGCTGTAGCTGATGCCCCTCCCTCCTCCTTCTTTTCCCCAGGTGGTAGAGGGTGAAATCAAAGGTGAGGGGGACAGGGTGAGAATCTCTTCTCCTATGAGAGGGGTAACAGATACCCTCTTGACTCAAGGGAAGGGAGTGACCAGGGTTGTAAGGAGGTGTTTCAAAACTCCTTAATGATCAATCACAAAACCTCCAGAATCTGCCAAGATACTTGTAGCTGTTCTAACTTTCCCTGTAACCTCCACAAAGGAGGACTCAGGGGTGTAGAGGGAAAGGGAGTAAGGAAGCCTCAGGGAAGCAAGAAGCAACTGCAGTTTTCCATTGGCTGTCACGGAGATAATTGACAGGATTGGGCATATGCTTCCTGGATGGGAGTCCATCCTTGTCCACTGTGCTGTGGAAGGCGTACCAGGTCTATCACCTCGAACTGACCCAGTAGACTGAGAGCCTGAGTGGTCAGGCCGAGTGCGAGACAGCCTCGCACCTGTCTGCCCAAAAAGTACCTCCAAGCCTTGGCGCTTGAAGAGCTACCCCAACTGCAGAGCAAGAAGGGGGTGGGGGGGCAGGAGAGACTTACATGCCTTCCAGTCTTGGCTAGAGAAGAACTTGAGGTTAGGCAGTTTCCCCATATGGGCCACCAAAGTGATGAGGTTTAGAGGTTTAGGGGTTCTGGGACCCCAAAATCACAATATACAGGTCCTGTCTGGAAGAATTTTTCCTGAGCCTTCTTTCAGCCAAAGATAAGGTTTATTAGAACATTCATCATATTGAGCAGACTCTTAAGGAATCTGAAAGTCTGTGAGCAATTGGCTAGATTATAAGAATCTAAGCTGGGTATGCACATTTTTATAGCCCTTTGGGCATAGTTCCAAATTGCTCTTCAAAATAGTTGGATCAGTTCACAACTCCACCAATAATGTTCCAATTTTCTCACATCTCCAACATTTATCATTTTCCTGTTTTGTCATGTTGGCCAATCTGATAGGTGTGCTGTGGTACCTCAGAGTTGTTTTGATTTGCATTTCTCTAAATCAATAGTGTTGTTTTATGGGCCAATCCAAGGCAAAAACAAGAAGAAATAAGAGTTGTCTCTGGTTTCCACTTGGCAGAAAGTTTTCCACGTAAATTTGTTCATGTTTCATTATTCTAGTTATGTCTTCCTGCGAGAGTGAGGAGCCCAAGCAGACCTGTTTGGCAGGACTGGGATGGGGAGAAGTGGTTGGAAGGGGAATTTGTGCAGTAAGGCTGGAAAGGTGGAAAGGGGCCAGGTTGTGAAGGGCTTTGAATGCCAAATAGGGGGTTATATTTGAACCTGGAGGGGATAATAGGGAGCCACTGGGGTTTGATTGGGGATTGATTGGGGTTGAGGATGAGCTGTTGTTTAGGAATATAACTTTGATGACTGTGGGAGGGCTAGATTGGAACTGAGAGAGACTTGAGGCAGAGAGTCCAATTAGGAGTTCACCCATTGGTCTAGAAGAGAAATCAGGAGAGCCTGGACTAGACTGGTAGGTATATGAGTGGAAGGAAGGGGATGTTTGTAAGAGATTGTGGCAAAAGAAGGGACAAAGTTTGGCACCCGCTTGGTTCTGTGGAGTGAGAGAAATCAAGGATGACATCATGTTGTGAACTCAAGTGACTAGGAAGATGCTGAGGGGAGCAAAGTCGAGACCCCAGCCAGCTAAAGCATCTGAATGGGAAGTCTGTATTGATGCATGAAACCCCTCACAAATATGTCATACCTAGAATCAACGTGAAGCCTGCAATAAGAAAAGAAACCACTTATTCTTAAAGAATATTAAAAAAAAATAAAATCACACTATAAGACATGATAATTCATATTGCAGTAAATACTGGCAAAATGTAACTGGAAAATTCCAACTTTCCCCAAATCCCAACACTCCTTTAATGCTACATATGTAAACTTAATTACTCGCAAAATGCAACTAACTTGTTTTTTCTAGAGTGTTCAAATTCTAAATTCTTATAAATTCTTTGATATGAGATCTTGTTTATTTAAAAATGAAAATATGGTTAGAAATATTTTTAAGTTAATTATATTTTGGGTTTTTTATATGTAAGCCATTTAACCTTTCGTAATGAAAATTAGCTTAAGAATTTTCAAATACAGACTGTATCATAACAAAATTGTACCCCAAATCGCCAACATGTAACTTTATTCATAAAATCTATATTTTGAAAACAATTATTTTTGGGAAAATGTAAGTGCACACAATTGAACAAAATGACACTGTCAGATTGTCAAAGGGCAGAAACATGCTCAAGTGGAGTCAGAAAGACTCATTCATGGGACAAATTTATAAGCTGATATTCAGAATTGCAGCATGCATCAAACATAAAATATATATATTGCTAAGAATTACATTTAGATATGATCTAAAATATGGTTGTTTGGAGTCCATATTGGCCAATAACTGGCAAAATTTTGTAAATTATAATTTTTTAAAAATTTCAGCAATTTTTACACTGGATGTCTAACAAATAATGATACCACTAAGAAAGACAAACACGTACAACTTAGGCTGTGTCTGCCAAGACAAAGAGGGGCTGTGATATCCCCACTGGCATTCTCTGACCCAATACAGGTCTTTGTAGCATTGAATGACATTACTATTGGTTTCCAGACCTTTATTGTTGTGGAATAGCAAAAAAGTATTTATTTTCTTGTTACAAGTTTCTTAAACTAGAATAAGCATTACATTGTAAGAAAGTATCAAAACTGTATTGCTCTAAAAGATCTAGGATTGTATTCTGAGTCAACAAAACGTTCAGCATTAAATCAGACAGCTCTTGTCTTCCTGTGCCTTGTTGTCTAATAGGAGAAGGAAGATTTTTGGACAGGATTTCTACACTGATGCACTTGTACGATCAATGAAATAGTATGTGCCAGGCATTGGAGTAAGTGCTGGGTGGCAGGGGTGGGGTGGCACAGAAAGAAAAAGTAGGACCAGTACCTGGTCTCAAGGAGCTATTCTAATTGTTCTATCCTTTTGTTTGTTTGTTGGTTGTTTTTGGTGATTGGGGTTAAGTGACTTGGCCGAGGTCAAACAGCTGGTAAGTGTCAAGAGGCCGGATTTGAATTCAAGTCCTCCTGACTTCAGGGCCAGTGCTCTATCCACTGCACCACCTAGCTGCCTCTAATTGTCCTATTCTTAAAAAAACAAATCCTAGGGTATGTCTTACTATTATGTTACATTATTTTACATTTTCTGAGAGAGTCAACATATAAGATACATACAGAGTAGATGGAGGGTATAACTGGATCCTGATTAGTACAGAAGATGAAATCTCTGAAGTGGTCTCATTTAAATTTGCTCTGCATAATTCCATTGGGACTGAAACTGATGATCATATTTTGCATAGCTATAACTTGGAATAACACAAATTTGAATTTTTTAAGGAATTGATCATTCACGGTAAGCAGGACCTAGCACTTTAGAAGGGAAGGCACTGGCAGCTAGCAGGACCAGGAAAGACCTCTTGTAGAAGGTGGTACTTCAGCTGAATCTTGGAGAATGACAGGGACACAAAAAGGCAGTTGTGAGGAGGGAGGGCATTCCAGTATGGGGCACTGCCAATGCAAAAGTGTGGGGATGGGAGATGGAATGTCAAGTGTGAGGAACAGGAAGTAGGTTAGTATGATTGGACCATTGAGTTCATAAAGAGGAACAATGTGTAACGAGACTGGAAAGGTAGGAAGGCACCAGGTCGTGAAGGGCTTTTAATGCCACGTGGAGCATTTTATATTTACTCCTGGAAGTAATAGGGAGCCACTGGAGTTTATGGAGGGAGTGTGTGTGTCACATGGTCAGGATCTTGCCAAAAGAAAATTCCCTTTTTTTTTTTGTGCTAGACAATGGGGTTAAGTGACTCACCCAGGGTCACACAGCTAGTAAGTGTTATGTGTGTGAGGCCGGATTTGAACTCAGGTCCTCCTGAATCCAGGGGCAGTGCTCTATCCACTGTATCACCTAGCTGCCCCAAGAAAGTTACTTTGGCAGTGGTCTGGAGAAGGGATCAGATTGGGGAGAGGAGGGAAGCCTAATTAGGAAGCTATTGCAGTAGATAGTCCAGGTGAGAGGTGCTCAGAGCCTGCCTTCAGGTGGTGGCCATGGGAGTGGAGAGAAGGGAACAGGTCTGAGGGATGCTGCTTATGTTATGGGGCATTTAGAATTTCGAAGCTGATAGAATGGCTGGGCCAATAAGTGTCTTTAATAGTTTGAGGTCAGTGTGCAAAGTCCCTAGTGGTGTCTCCTCCACGTCTGTGCTTGGTCCTTTGCTTTTGCATGTTTTTATCAATGATCTGTCCAAAGAAGGAGACAGGCCAGGGCTATGGACTGAGGGGAGCCCAGGTACATGTGAAAGAGCATGGGACATGTCTAGGTATGTGCTGGTACAGGATGCAAGATCGTCATAAATGGGGTAGGGGGTGAGGCAAGGAGTGGGAAGTCAGGCTGAAAAGATTGGTGAAAGGTCCTGAAGGAGTGCAGAGTACTTAGATAAGATTAAGGTCAACAAAATAATGGGCATTTATTAAGCACCTACAGAAAGGGCAAAGGCTGTCCCTGCTTCCAAGGAGCTCCCTGTTGAAGGGGAAACAATCTGGGAACAACCATGTGCAAACAAGGAACAGAAAGGCTAAAATGAGGTAATGCCCGAGGGAAGGCTATGGCACTGAGGGAGAACCTGGAAACGCTACTTGGACAAGATGAGGTTTTGACTGAGACCTGAAGGAATCCGGGGAAGCCCCAGATGATTAGGAAAAGAATTCCAGGCATGGGGAACAGCCAGTAGAAATTCATGAAGAAGAGGTGGAGAGTCTTGTCTGGGGGACAGAGGGAATAAGGGTTTATATAGTGCCTCCTGTGTGCCAGGCACTCTGTTAGGGTACAAATAAGAAAAAGAGAGCTTGTCCCTGTCCTCCCAGAGCTTATAATCTAGCAGGGCAAGGTAGCACTCAAAAGGAGACTGGAAAGCTGGGGGGGGGGGCAGGCGGAGGGGGTGTTTGAGTAGCTGGGGGTAACTGGCCTGCGGCATCTTGTTCCATGGAGTTGAAACCTGGCAAAGCTCCAGGTGCAAAGTGAACAAGGTTCTATTATTCTCCCCTTTGCACAGTTCAGGAAACTGAGGCAAACAGGTTAAATCACTTGCCCAGGGTCACACAACTAGTAAGTCCTGAGGCTGGATTTGAACTCAGGTCTTCTAGATTCTGGGCCTTGTGCTCTGTCTGCTGTGGCACCAGCTGTCTCCTGTGTGTGGAACAGCCAGGAGGTCAGAGTTACTGGATCATAGAATACATACATAGTGGGGTATAAGGGGTAAAAAGACTGGAAAGATAGGAGGGGACTAAGTTAGGAAGGGCTTTTGATGCCGCGTGGAGCATTTTATATTTACTCCTGGAAGTAATAGGGAGCCACTGGAGTTTATTGTGTGGGGGGGGTGACATAGTCAGACTTTGGGGGCTGAATGGAGGGTGGCCTGAAGTAGGGAGAGGCTTGAGGCCTGCAGACCTGCCTCAGGCTATTGCAATACACAGGTGTGAGGTGATGGGGGTCTGCAAGGGGTGGGGAGGCATGGGTGGTACCACTTGTTGGGGAGCTGTTGAATGACAGGCAAAGAGGTTTGGAAGGCAGCTGGGAGCAATTGGGGAGCTTTGAGCAGGGGAGTGTGATGATGTGATCTGGTCATAGTGACTGATACATAGTGTGAGAATCATCTCCATTTTACAGATGACGTAACTAAGGCTCTGAGAGGGGACTGCTAACCCCAGTCAGGTCCTTGATCCTTTTTCCTCAACCTTGTTTGCCTCAGAAGAGGTAAGCTCCTTTTCCTTGCTACTTCTCTGTCTCCCAGAGCCAGTGCCTGGGAATTCTCCATACCAGATGTCCCAACCAAGTCCACTGGGGATATTTTTAGCACTTTAATAAGTCTCTGATTGCATGGACTTCAGCACCTCCTTCTGGCAGTCCCATCCCCATCTAGCACTCCTTCTCAGCCTGGGCAGCATTAGTATCTCTTCCCACAAATCTTCCCCAGGAGTCTGCCCCCGATGTCGGGTCCTTCCTCTCGACCCATGGGCATTGTTATGTCAGTCTCTTTGGAGGGGCCATAGGGCTCCTCAGGAGGTTCTGCTTGGTTCTGAGGCTGGGTGTCTCCAGTACAATGTCCCCTGCCAACAGGAGCAACTAGAAGACCTCACCTCCTCTTGGAACCCATCTTCCATGTAGACTCTGCAAGGGGCATCCTTCATAACAGTGGGGATCACTTTTGGCAAATGTAGGTTCCCAGTTTTATGCTTCACTTGATATTTTTAACTAGAGAGTGAGGGAGCAAAACTGGTGGTCATATTGGTGCTAAATCTCATTAGTTTCAAAGATGTTCTCTGTTCTGGGAGGTCATTGATAGCCTAGTGCAATTTAGAAATACCGTTGTTAATGTATTGTAACCAGATGGCCTCTGTCAGTTGGAAAAGTCCTAGACCACATTCCACTGACCATCCATTTATCCAACATTGTTCCTATGGACATGTCTATCCATAAAGCACCATCTTGCATAAGGCTGTGTTTTCTTGGAACCATTTAATATAGGCAAGATATACCTATGATGACCTATAATAATAAGTTGCATTTCTTTTTTTTAAATCGTCTCATTTTTTTCCATTTGTCATTTTGAACTAGTACCTCTGTTGTGAGGGCTTCGATGACCCCTTTCACCCAGTTCTCCCCTGTGGCTCCAAGAAGCGGTAGCATGCACAGCGGCCACACCCCAATTAAACCTTCTTGACAGATGGGCTAAGCCAGGTTGAGGGTAACTGACAAGTTCCAAACCCAAAGTGAGTGAGGGGGATATCTGCCTGAGGCATGTGAAGACTTCCCTCAGTGGAATGGGCAGATGAGAACACTTTGTTCCAATGGCCATGAAGGTGGCGGAAGCAGGCTCCGCGGAGCACTTAGCGCTTGGTCATCACTGCTTCATCTTGACTTGGTCTTGCCTCTGCGTTTCAATGACACTGGAAGAAAGAATGAGGCTAATGACTTTGTGCCACTCTGCCTGCCTTGAATGCAATTCACCCTGGAGTCAAGATATCACTCCGTGGTGTCATTGGTCTTCTTCAAAGCCAAAGGACAAATGACAACTAGAACAGCAACAAAAAAAAGGATGGCACGCGAAGCTGTAGATGTCTGTTATGTACAGCTTGTTTCCTTGGAGGTCTCTAGTAAATGTAACCTGAGCTTTCAAAGATTCTTTGAAGGAGACAGCCCAGGATCTGGCCCCAGCAGCCTTGGGAATAGCATGTGCTCCCAACCAGGGTCTTCAGCCTTCTTCCTGGGGACTGACTGCTCCTGCAGCTCCTGCAGCCATAGCTCCTGAAGACTAGGAAAGAAAGTCCACCCCATCCAAGTTCTGGGCTTCAAAGGTGCAAAGTCCAGTGGTTCAACATCAGAAGCCAATACCGTTTCATCATGGGAATGACATAAGTAGAAACATCGTAACTGCCTTGCTGCTGCCCCACTGAGGACCAGGGGACCTTTCTGCTGGGCTGGCAGCTGACACTTTCCATTTGTTTTCCTCTCCTCTGCCATCAGAATGGGAGCTCTCTGAGGAAGACACTTGTCTGGCTTTTCTGTCTATCCCTGGCCCTCAGCACATGCTTTGTACCTAGTGAGTACTTGATAAACGCCTTATTCACTCATTCCTACTTAGCTGCACTTCTTCTGGGCCCTCCTTTAGTTCTCTTCCCTGAATTTCTGAAAAAAGATACCTCAATAAACCAACTTTTTTTCTTTTCCTTTTTTTTTTTGGTTTTACTTCCCTTTCCTTATTCCCCTTCACATTTCCACCCATGCACCTTCAAAGTTGAAGAAAAAGAAATCTCCTAAAACAAAGAGACATAGCCGAGAAAACACCTTCCCACTTTGTTGTGTCTGAAAATGTGTTTTGTTCTACATCTTGAGTCAGGCCCCCACCCCCCCCAAAGAGGCAATGCCATACTTCATCATCAGTCCTCTGGAACTGTCTTGGTCAGAGTCCTCAAGCCCTTTAACATTGCTTTTCTTGATAATGTTATTCTTGTACAAAGGATTCTGCTGTTTGCACTATTCAGCAGTTCATGTAAGTCTTCCCAGATTTCTCAGAAACACTGTCTTGTCATCACAATTTGTCCAGCCATTCTTCAATAGAGAGGTACCCTCTCTCCTTAGTTTTGAATTCTTTGCTACCACAAAAAGGGCTGCCCAAACATTTCTGTACATAAGGGTCCTTTTCCTCTTTCACTGACCTTTTGGGTGTAGGCCTAGAAGTAGTATAGCTAGGTTGAAGGATACACATGGTTTAGCAAATGTGGGGACAGAGTTCCAAATTATTTTCCAGAATATCTGAACCCTCAGCCATGCGCACAGCCGTGTGTGCCTTTTGTCTGGTCTCTAGCAATTGTGATGTTTTTGTTTTGTCTTCTTTGTCAACCCAAAGGGTATAAAGAACACCAGAGTTCCTTTAATGTGCATTTCTCTAAGTGTTAGTGACTCAGCTTTCTTTTACATGTTGTTGGTAGCTTAGATTCTTCCTTTGAAAACTGCCTCTTGATGTCCTTTGACCATATATCTGTTGGGGAACACCTCTTGAATAATTCACCTTTCTCTAGCTCCTTAAAGTTTGCAAGGCACTTTTTCTTGTAATAACCTTTGAGAGGTAGTACAGAGATGAACATCCATACTTGATAGATGTGTAAAGTGAGTTTCAGGGAGGTTCAGTGACTTGGCCTGCATCCCAGACTAATGGTCTTTCAGGCCAATTCCTTTTGGGATAATGCTGAAAGCTTGAATCCTGACAATGAGGTAAGTATTCCAACTTCTATCACTCCTTTTTCCTGGCTTAGAGAGAGTTGGAATTTTTTAGCTATAGGATTATGTCTAAAAATAAGCACCAGTGCTCTGTAGCATCTCTGTTATTTTAGCAGCCCTTTTAACAGCTAGCTGCTGCCTAAAACGGCTGAATTTTGAGGATGTTGGTCAGCCCTTCCGACTTGTTGGAGCCATGCTGGCTTCTTTCCTCCTGTCACCTCACTAGCAGAGGCTGACAGCTGTCCATCCACCCAGGAAAGTGGAAGGCATTTTCCTTTCCTTCCCACCCACTCAAAGTCCAGAGCCAACAGAAAGTGGCATCCTTTAAAAGGGCAGGGGATTTTGAGATTTGATCTGGAACGATGCTGATGAAACTGCTTCAACTGTGATAGGAGTTTGTTGTAAACTTCCAATCTGGCATTTTCTTTCTTTCTTTTTTTTTCCTCAGCCAAAGACAAGGTTTACTAGAACATCCATCATATTAGCCAGACTCCTAGAGAATCTGAGCAGTAGCTAGATTTTAAGAACCTGAGCACCTTAAGGGGGACAAGATAGACCTTGTATACAGAAAGACTATGGGAGGGATCTAGGAGTGGCCAAGTAGTCTGTGGGACTGTGAGGTAATAGAATTCTAGGGACCTGGACCACATGGCCAAGGGAGAATGGAGATTAATGGTGGGAAGTGGCCAGGAGCCATAGGGAGGTAAGACAATGGAGGGCTAGGCTAGGTTAAGGGTAACAGAATTGGGAGATTGGACATAGCCACAATGAAAGGCCAGATAATGGGATTATAGCCTCAGGTGAAATCCAGGGATTTGGCCTTTTGGGAAAGTCCAAGGTTTTTCCTTTTTGGGGTTCAGATCCCACCTCCATCATTCCTCCCTCAAACAAATGGACCCCAAATTCTTTTGGGGTAAGGAGTGAAGGTCTTGGCTTCTGAAATTGCTTCCTGTTGGCAAGGGGCATAGAACTGTCCCTGCCTCGAGGGGGTTCCAAAGAGGAGGTTGACTGCAACTGAGCACAAGCTGCATCCAGGCAAGGATGGGGAGACATTGGCTGGTACCTGCTGTTTGCTACCAACTGTAAGTGAATGACCTGTAGTCTGGAAGACACAAATCTGACAGAAAAAACTGCAGGGCCCAGATATGACAGGATAAAACATCCTTAACTCTGTTTGGATTCAGATAATTCAGTTTTCCAACCATGTAGTATCGAATCCACCTCATAGCCAGACTCAGGACTAGCCAGGTGGGTAACATTCCTTTTCAAAGGAACATAATGGGGAAACTGAGCCAGGAGGATTGCATCTTAGACTGAGGCTAAAATTGTCCTCTCAGCTTTTCCCAACGCTGACTTCTCACTAGTATGATATTCTCTGAATAACTTGTGGCATTTCTCTCAGATGACGGATTATTGACTATCGATGGATTATTATGATCCATCAGACAACTCAAAATAAAATCCCATGAGCTTTTACCTCAAACAGCAAGTTTCACTAATCACAGCTTAGGAAAAACTTTTCCAGGATTTACATCTCAAACTTAACTTGTCCTAGTGTAAAAAGCCAATCATTAGAGATTATTTCTATATACTTGTAAATTCTCAGCAAGCCCTACGTAACCCAAACAAGCTTTTTGGTAAGTTTACACATTAAAACAATAACCAACAGCAGCCAAATTATTTTAGTGGTAACCAAATTATTAAAAATTCCTTGACATAACTGACACAAAAAGTTCACCAATTTGAAACTTGGAACAAACCCATTACCAATCAGGTGACTTCAGTTTTGTTAAATGCATTTCCAAATTAATTTACACAGAGAATCAACATCTCACCATTAACAGTTAAAACAACAACTTTAAAAGAGTGTGCTTGCCCAAGTTCAGAGACCAGCTTCTTTATCTTGAGCAGGATGTGCTGAACCTGGGTGATGCTTCCAGGCAAAGGTTTCCCCAGGGCCCAAGGTCATTGCCAGTGAGGCCCATCCTATATTCAGAGCTGGGGGTGAGGGGTGGTAGAGGATAAAACTCTCTTCTCCTATGAGAAAGGTTAACAAATATCCTCTTAACTTAAGGGAGGGGAGTGACCAGGGTTGTAAGGAGGTGTTTGAGAACTCCTTAATGATTGATCACAAAATCTCCAGAATAATCTGCTAAGATATTTTTTAGCTGTTTTAACTATTTCCTGTAACCTCCATGAAGGAGGATTCAGGGCTGTAGAGAAAGGAAGGGAATAAGTAAGCCTCAGGAAACCAAAAAGCACCTGCAATTTTCCCAATTCTCTAGCTCCAAGAGAACTGACAGAATTGGGCATATATTTCCAGATATGGCATCTGTCCTTGTCCTCTATGCTTCAGAAGGTGTACCCAGGTCCATGGCCTTGAACTGAACCAATGAACCGAGAGCCTGAGAGCATCAGGCCAAGTGTGAGACATGTATGTAAATGTATGCCCGAACATCGCCTCCAAGCCTTCCTAGGTACTTGGAGAGCAACCCCAACTGCAGGGCAAGAAAGAAGTGGGGGGAGGCTTACAGTCTTGGCTAGAGAGAACTTGGGGTTAGGCAGTTTCCCTGTATGGGTCACCAAAATGTTGAAGTTAAAGGGTTTAGGAGTTCTGGGACCCCAAAATCATAACACATGGGTCCTGCATGAAAGAATTCTACCCAAGCCTTCTTTCAGCCAAAGACACGGTTTATTAGGACATCCATCATGTTAGCCAGACTCTTAGAGAATCCGAGCAGTGGCTAGATTTTAAGAATCTGAGCCCCAATCTGGCACTTTCATAAGGAGTTGTGGCCCAGGTACAGGGAAGGAATGAAGGAAGAAAGGGTGGGAAAGGTGTGAAAAGAAGAAAAGAAAGGAAGGGAAGCAAGGGAAGGGACAAAGGAAAGGGAAAGATAGGGAAGGAAAGCAAAGAAAGTCTTATCTGCTGAGCTGTAAGATCCAATATTGCTTAAACTTAATTACCTTGTGAGTAAATTGTCTTGTGAAGGAAGTAGAAGGCTTTGTCTGCAGAACTACCTGTAGCAATGAGTCACTTTGACTGCATTTTTGAGGCCCACAGAGGGGTCCATCTGGCACAGTAAAATCATTCAACATAGTGAGTCTAACAGTGTGCCCAGTGGTCCATACCCACAGTTTTCCACCTCTGCTAAAGCATTTCTCATCTCTTCCCTGAGGGTCATTCTTTTTTTTTCCTTCAATTTACTTATTTTTAGCTTTCAACATTCACTTCCATAAGATTTTGAGTTTTAAATTTTCTTCCCCTCCCATCTCTTCCCCTACCCCAAGATGGCATACAATCCGATATAGGTTCTACATAATACATTCATGTTAAGCATATTTTCCCATTAGTCATGATATAAGGAACAATTAGAACTCATGGGAGGAACCATGAGAATGAAGCAATAACACAAAACAACAAAGGAAAAAGAGAACAAATGGTATGCTTCCACCTGCATCAGACCTCCCTATATCTTTCTCTGGGTGTGGATAGCAATTTCCATCATGAATATTTTGGGGTCATCTTAGATTCTTGCATTGCTGTGAAGAGCCAAGTCTATCAAAGTCAGTCATCCCATAATGTGGCTGTTACTGTGTACAACATTCTCCTGGTTCTGCTCATTTCACTCTGCATCAGTTTATGTAAGTCTTTCCAAGTTTTTTTGAATTTTGCCTGTTTTTCATTTCTTATAGCACAATGGTATTCCATTACATTCATATACCACAACTTGTTCATGCCCAATTGATGAGCATCCCCTCAATTTCCAATTCTTAGCCGCCACAGAAAGAGCTGCTATAAATATTTTTGTACATGTGGGTCATTTTCCCATTTTTATGATCTCTTTGGAATACAGCCCTAGTAGAAATGCTATTGCCGGGTCAAAGGGTGTGCACATTTTTATAGCCCTTTGGGCATAGTTCCGAATTGCTCTCCAAAATGGTTGGATCATTTCACAACTCCACCAACAATGTAATAGTGTTCCAATTTTCCCACATCTTCTCCAACATTTATCATTGTCCTGTTTTGTCATGTTAGCCAATCTGTTAGGTGTGATGTGGTACCTCAGAGTTGTTTTGATTTGCATTTCTCTAAATCAATAGTGATTTAGAACATTTTTTCATATGACTATAGATACCTTTGGTTTCTTCCTCTGAGAACTGCCTGTTCATATCCTTTGGCCATTTATCAGTGGGGGAATGACTTGTATTCTTGGGGTCCTTCTTTAGAATACATTTTCAAAGGGTTGGTTTTTGCAAATTTAGAAAGGGAAGCAGTGGTTGTAGAAGCAGTGTGACTTCATTAAGTATGGGACATGCCAGACTAATCTCATTTCCCTTTTTGACAGGATTATTAGGCAAGTAGGTCAGGAAAATGCTGTACATATAATTTATTAAACTTTTAGCAAAGCATTTGATAATGGCTTTAACTTTCTTATTGTGGGCAAGATGACTTATTCTTGTCCATGCTGTCCCATAAATTTGTCTCAGCAGTCCACCCTGCCACCCCTCCCCCGAAACCCCTCAGCCCAATACACCCTTTGGTTCCTCATATCAGATGGACCTGAGAGCCATTTTGTATTTTGTCTGTGTCATGGTCACTCCCTTGGGGCCAACCTTGTGTTGATGAACCTCTTGGAATTGAGTTAGGCTCCTGTTTGAAGTGAATCTATGTGCCATGCGTGAAGCCCTCTCAGCTTTGTGGGATCCACTGGGGCTTATGGGCGGCTACCATCCCCTTCAGGAACCTCTGGCCTCTTCAGATTCCAGGAAGACAATAGAAGAGGGTTTCATATGATAATAGTACAAAGTTATATTTGTTATGATAAGTCTGGGGCCCTGAAAGGTCCTGAGGTGTCTGCAAATTCAGATAGTCAGCTGTTTCCCTGTATTTGTAATTAAGTACATTTTGTGTTTAAATCTTAGAGAATTGCAGGTCCAGCTTATAATAGTTAACTCTCCATTTTCTGGAAGGCTTAATTGGCCAGAGTGCTCCATTTCTTTACTTTGTTGGAAAATAGTGAATATTTATACCATGGCTTCCTTGTGAGTACAAAGCCTTTCCTATTTTGGAGCCTCAGTTTGTCTGGGCTTCCCTGTTGGCAGTGAGGCCCTTGGCAGTGCTCTGACCCTGCTGCCAGAGCCCATGTTCTCATCAAGTCTTACTAGGATTTGCCCACATGCTATTGGCTCTTGGTGACAATACTCCTTAGTGTTGACTCTCTCATTAGAATGTAAACCAGTGCTTTGAGTGGAATTTCCAGTAAAGTGTTAAGCCATTTAAAAAAATTCTCCCTCCCTTAACTAGATTTCGTTCATTAAGCTCATTCATGTAGCATCACTTTCAATAAAGAAAAGATGTCACCTAACAAAGGGCCCATGGGGTTTTCCTACCAGAGGGTGGCTTGCTTTGCTAGGACCTTCTGCAACCACTGCTTCCCTTTCTAAACTTGCATCTTTTATTTTTGGTTACCATCATTTGGGCACCATGATACATATTTTACATCTTAATGTCTCTATCTTATTAAATATTTTCTATACCTCAGCCCTGCTCTCTGTTTGAGCTGTTCTCCAGTTAGGTCACTGTTTTATTGATCTCCTTCAATTATTCCTAAGTAATGGAATCTTTATATGGATGCAGGATTTTCATTTGGTTTATAGACTGCAAGTGTCCCTTCAGTTTGGTGCTAAATCTTTGTCTGCTATTATGAAGGCTGGCAGATCCCTGGTAGAAGTGATTGGGACCAGTAATCTATTTACCACAGGAAGCCCCTGCATTAAATGTTTATGCAAGATCCATTAAGGTTAAGCCAGGCCAAGTCATCGCCACTGCCACAACAAGCGTGGAGTTCAAAAAGTCACTCATCGCACAGCCACACCACGCAGCGAGGGCACAGGGCTTGGAGTCAAGAAGACTTGAGTTCAAATGTGACTTCAGATATTACCTGCTGTGTGACCCTGGTCAAGTCACTTTACTTCTGCTTGTCTCAGTTTCCTCATCTGTAAAATGGGGATAAAAATAGCACCTTTCTCACAAGTTGTTGTGAGGATCAGATGAGATAATAATTGTAAAGCTATTAGCACAATGCCTCGCACCTACTAAGCACTATAGATGTGTTAGTTGTTGTTGTTATTAAATTCACTCAGGAAACACACACACCTACTGTGTGCAAAGTACCAGAGCTGCAGAAACAAAACACGAAACCATCCCTTGCTGCTGGACACTTATTCTACTGGGGGATGTCCCATTAAGTAGGATAGGAGTTAGAGCGTGATGGAGACCAAAGGGAAAATGGCCCAAATTGTCTGAGACTATTTGACGTAGAAGAGAGCCTCGTCAGCTGGAGTGGGGAGGTATGTATACTTATATATACCTACACATATATGTAAGTGCATGTATATTTGTCTCTTCAGAATAGATCTATAAATATAAACAGAATAAATGCAAGGGAACAGTTACAAAGGTGGTACCCAAGTGAAAGTTTGTGGAAGGCAGGGCTTGAGCTGCCTCCTGAAGGAAATGAGGGGTTCTTTGGGATGGAGGTGAGGAGGGAATGGGTGCCAGATGTGGGTAGGGCCTGAGGAAGAGGCTGGAGTGCGAGCCCCGAAGATAGAAAAGGATTCTTGGCATACTCGAAGTTGGAGGGTTGCAGGGTGGCTGCTGGATCCACAGAAGCAGGAGATGGGGTGGGGGTGGGGGAAATGTGCTTGTTGGGCTAGATCAGAGGTGTCAAACACAAATAGAATCAGGACTACTAAACCATATTCACATGAACATTATCTATGTTTTATTGTATTTTTATTTCTTCTGTTCAGCATTTTAGTCTAATTCTAGCCACCCTGGGGAATCTTGTGGTGGGCATTTGACACCTCTGGGCCAGAATGTTGAGTGCATGCAGGGAACCAAGGACACACTGTGCTGGGAGAGGAGGTAGAGCTGGCTTGTAGAGGCTTCAGATGCTTGGCCAAGGAACCTGCCCCGCTGCCCCCCCCACCCCCCCACCCCGCCCCAAGGCAATAGGATTTAGTCCCTAAAAAATCACTGAAGGTCGTTAGGTTGTTGAGTAAGGGAGTGTGAGCTGGTGAGAGCTGTTGTTAAATCCGGGGAACTTTTTGGAGGGTGGAGAAGTTAAAGGTTGGAAGACCAATTCAGAGACTATGACGAAATCCTCCCCACTCCCCCTGGCAGAGCTATGGAACCCGTAGAGCAGCTTGGGCTAGTGACAGTGGAAATCTGGTCACAAATCCTCTAAAACCTCCTGAAATGTTGTCATCCAACTTCTGCTTCCCATCGTGAGGGGTTTAGGTATCCCACCGGGCTGTTCATTCTGCTTTTTGGAGGATCCTTGTTGGTAGAAAATTCTTCCTTATGTCCTTTGTACCTCTCACCTCTTGTTCCCAGCTCACTCTCTTTTGTCAACTCTTCAGATAATCAGAAGACTTGGGTCATCCCCATCCCCCACCCCCCACCCTCCCAGGCAGGTCTCTTCTCCAGGTTCAAACACTCCCAGGTCCTTCAGTTCTTCCTCTTCTTCTGTTCTCTGATTGTCTTGGTATCCCTTCTCTGGGCAGATTCCAGTTTGGAGCTATCCACAGAAAACATAGTGGTTACTACTGACCAGAAGGTCTCAGGAGTGACTGAGCCTGTAGAATCCTCCTATTTCTACACTCTATACTTTTACTGTAGCTTAGTCAAACTGCATTTAGATTTTTAGTAGCTGGCTCACACTGCTATTTCATAGTGAGCTTACTTACTGTAAGCTGAAACCCCCAAGTCCTTTTCACCTGAAGTAATGTTTGTTTTGGAAATCTAAGCACAGAATTCTCTGTTTAAGCCTTTTCAGTTCCATCTCATTCAATTTGCCCCATCATCCCAGCCTGTCAAAGTCTTTTTGGATCCTGTTTCTGTTATCCAACGTATTAGCTACCTCTCTCAGCTTTGTATCATTGACAAATTTGATAAGCTTGCCTTTTATGTCTTCATCTAAGTTATTAATAAAAATGTTGAGTACATCAGGACCAAGGACAGATTCCTCTTGTTTGCCACTAGAAACCTCCCTCCAGGGACGTTGATGTTGATTCACTAATTAGCATATATTGAGTACAGTCACAGAGCCAATTACAAACATAACTCCTATTATCTAGCCCATACTTCCTTGTCTCATGATTCTTTCACTTCTTGCTGAAATCAAGGCACATTTTCACCATTGGGAAAGGAAATGAAGTTAGCTTGGCACTGGTAATTAATGATAAGCCCGTGCTAGCTTCTTGTACTCACCTGAGTGATCAAGAACCATCCTCTTAATTCTGTCTTTATGCAGTTTTGCCAGGGTTGACATCAAGCCCTCCATCCTATAGCTTTCGTGATCCACAATTTCTTCCCTTCAGAAACTGGTATATTGGCTAGTCAGTCTCCAGGCTCTGACACTCCACTTCCCAGGATCCCTCACAGATTGCCAACAGCAATGCAACAAGTATATTTGCAAGCTTACCAAAACCCTAGGGTGGAATTGCTCTGGACTAGGAGACTCAGGTGAGGCATCAGTGGATCCCCGTCCATCATGGCTTTCGTTTGCCTCTTAGCCAAATTGAAGTGACCCCTTCCTGCCTGAAGTCCATTCCCCTTGATAGCAATCATAACTACAACTCTCCAATTTTACTTCCATTTTCTTTCGTTGCCATCATACCTTGTGTCCCAAGCAGTGGGGCCAACTCCTTTCTGGCTTTTCTCCTGGCTGTGAACATTCAGGTGTACATTGCCTGGGACTGTATTGTCACAACCAGAGGCACAAGCAGCGTATACTGGAATAAGTGCTCATTCTGGAGTTGGGAGCCTGGGCTCAGACCCTGTGGGATTCTGTTGCTCCTGACTGTGTCTGACTTGGAGGAAGTTACTTAATAAGTGATTGGACTAGATGACCCCCGAGGTCCCTTAGAGCTCTGAAGTTAGGATTCTGTGGTTTAACTGACACTCTTGGAGCCATCCACCTATGCTGGGCTGCTCATCCTTTCGAGATCTGGTCCTGGCCTTTCACAGCTCTCGGCCTTTGTGCTGAAGGTCTTCTGTGTCTGGAACCATCCTTTACCCCTCCCATTCCCCCCATCTCTTCCAATGAAATCTTCAAAACCTAGTTCGTCTGCCAGGTCCTACGTAATCACTTTTCCTTATTTCTTCCACCCTTGACTAAGGGTGAGATCTCCCTTCCTGAGTGTCTCAAACCCCCTTTGGGCCTCTCCTTTGTATACCTAGAGTCTATGCCTACACCTACATTCATACCCATGTATATATGTATATGTATCTGTGTGACCACGTAGCATAGTTATTAGCGTGCCTGTTCAGGCCTCCTCCCACCTCCTCCTTTCAGGACTGTAAGCTCCTTGTTTTACCTTTTTTTTTTTTTGTGCTAGGCAATGGGGTTAAGTTACTTGCCCAGGGTCACACAGCTAGTGAGTGTTCTGTGTCTGAGTCCGGATTTGAACTCAGGTCCTCCTGACTCTAGGATTGGTACTCTATCCACTGCCCCACCTAGCTGCCCCTTCCTTGTTTCACCTTTGATCTTCACTGCCTGACATAGCACCTACACGGCAAAATCATATGCTTTAAAAAATGTCATTTGAATGGAAATATAATATTTAGTCTGGAGAAAATAAGATGAAGGGAAGCTTATGGGGAGAGGACCCTAGAGATCATTTACACTGCCTCTTCAATTGACATATGTGGAAACTAAGGCATATTGAGAGGTGATGTGATTGGCACGTCACACAGGTCCCTGCCAGTGGGAAAGCTTTTCCAGCACCTTATTTTTATTGATATATTTTTTGCATCACCTTTCCAAATTTTTATCTTATATCTATCTATCTATCTCTTTTCCTCCTCCCCTACTTCCCTACCTAGCAAGACCTCTCTTGTAACAAAGATTTAGAGAGAGGAGAAAAGCTCAGAGAGACTGACACACCAGTTGTTTCTGACAGTGTAGGCAATATTCCACACCCATAGACTACCACCCTATTAGTTCTGCAAAAGATTGAGGGGAGGAGGGAGATAGAGCTTTAAATCCGTGATTCTTCCCTGGGGGCAGGAAACATTACATCAGAGATTTTCAGTGGGGGGGTTGTCCCCCCTCCTTAGGCTTCATGATCTCTGTATCTTGCACATCGAAGATTCTCCGATCCTCCACCCATGAGATGCTGCCTGTTAAGCCCTTTGCATGCCATAAAGCACCATGTGTCAGCTGTTATTGTTGTTGTGGTTATTAACAACAATGATTACGATTACCTGTGAGGAGCTGCAGACAATGTAACAGGAGATTTCATGGGTTAATGGTTTCCCCCACCTTATCCCCCCATAATGTTAGAGAATTCTTCTCATTTATCTTTTTTAATTGATTTTTGAAAAGAAAACCAGAATGCTGCCTTTCCCCAAGGTTAACGGTGCATACCATGTGAGTAATTTTGTGGACGGATACAATTCACTTGTTTCCTGCCTTGCATGAAGCCAGGGAGGGGGGGATTCTTCATGTTTGCTAATTGTCCAGTCCTTTACAAGTTGACATTTAGGTGAAATGTTGGGAGCGGCTCATGGGACATCTTGAACAAAATGAATGCCTTTGGCCCATTTTCAATATCAATAATCTAATGACACTGGTTTGTGTCAGAGCTGCCGAGAAGGTTCTTGGAAGCGCAGACTTTGGTCCTATAAAACCAAATATCCCGGCAGTGCTGGAAATAATGACATTAAGTACAATTGATAGTGGATGTTTCTGAAAAAGATAAAGTTTGAGTCGAGCTCCTCCCATGCATTGCCAAGTTTTCTAGCTCCACAGGGGTCTGGGGCTGTTGCTGGAATTTTCAGGAAGCAAATTAAATTAGAAAGGCTCCCAGTTTATGAGCTGGTTTGCTCGTCTGTTTCAGAAACGGGCACGTAGGAGCATCGAAGCTGGTCCTGGGGAGGACACTGACCGGGGGCAAAATGAACTGCTCCAGGGGTGCTGGATTACAGACTGGGGCTTGGAATCCAAGGGCTTCATTGCACAGGAGAGCCTGCCTGGAAATATCCAAGGCAGACAGAGCTCAGTGGTAGGTGCCCATTATCCCCAGTGTAATGTTAAATCTATTTAAATATTTTTTTAAAAAGCATCAATAATTATGGTTCTGATTCATCCCCTGTGTGATTTGTTAAATAGATTTCTGCCAACAACGAAAGGCGTCCCACCCAGCCTTGCTCACGATGCCTCGCCGGCGAGTCTGTAAGTGCCTTCACCTCCTTGCTGTGACATCAAAGATAGGCTTGTTCCTAAATATTAGATCCATAAAGCAAAGTTAATAAAAACCACAATTACGTTTCCCAGGAATGAGCAACGTAAATAAAAGGAGGAAGATTGATGGAGCCGTTCTGGAGCTGGGCGCCAACTCCAGGGTGTCTGGCTATGGCCCCGGGAGAGAAGTCACAAAAGTGTCTTGAAGGTCTCCTAGAAAGCACAGTTGGGAAAGTAGCCAGCCATTTTTGGAGAGAAAAATACCCCTTTCCCAGCTGCCCTGAGAACTGGCTGAAAATATGAGGCTTTAAAGACAGTGTCGCCGAGGAAAGGACCTAAACGTCTTCCTGAAGATTATGGTTCTGTAATAGATAAATCCATAACTGCTCATAAAATATAGGCATATGTCTAAATACGTGCACACTGACACACATGTGATTACGGACACATGCACAGATGTATATGTAGGGACACACGCATAGACATGTATGTTCAGAGGAGCCGCAGTGCTTCTTTGCTTCTGTCTCTCCAAACTTCTCTCCTTTCTCCTCTCCCCCTCCCCCAAAGAAGTCAGATAAACCCCAGGTCTGGCCAGGAAGGACAATAGCCTGAACCCTTTGCTCTGCCAAGGCGATTCCAGTTCAAGAGTGCCCAAACTCTGAAGAGTTCACTTCCCTCAAGCACGTTGAGGATTTCAAAGCACTTTCTGGTCAGGGACGTGGTGAGTCAGGGAAGACCAGTCATTCTGCCTGCTTTGACTGAGGAAAAACTGAGGTTCAGGAGATGAAGGGGCTTGTGTATGTACACGCAGGTGATTGCTTGTGTTTAAGAGGGAATTCAGACCTGGGGCTCTGAACGGAGAGCTCATCTCTCTTCCCCCCGGCCCACTTGTGCAATGCTGTTATTGTTGATGTTTGAAAATGGCCGTTAAAGCAAGTTTATGTGTGTGTGTATGTTTATGTGCATATGTGTATATCCAGACAATACATATGTGTATAAAAAGCACACATATGTGTATGGTACGGATTCATGTATATAGACACACAGCGTGTCTGTCTATTGAGGACCAGGCTTGTGATTTTATTATTATTGGGAACTCCCACAAGCATCTTGAAGCTCCCCAACCAAGGCGTGTCTCCCTTCTCTACAGCTTAGAGCCTTCGGGAATTCCTCGGGATCCTCCGAGCCTCTGGGACTGGCTCAGGGCCAGGGGCAGGATTCCTAAAGGAGCCGCACTTTGTCTTCAGGGGCCACTGCCTCTGCAGTTCGTGTTCCTTCAGTGAGCTGAGTGGCCTTTGCATAGACCTTTGTTAAGCTCCTACTGTGTGCTAGGTGCTCTGCTTAGTCCTGTGGCTGCAGTTGTTTCTGCCCTCAAGAGGTCTATACCCTTTTCCCCTTTGTTGTTGGAGCAAGCATCTTATTGGGGTAAAATCTGCCTTAACCTCAGGCCTGCGGAAAGGGGCCTAGGGCTGGAATGGGCCTCGGAGGACTCTGGTCCAGCTGCCCCATTGTACAGATGAGGACACTGAGGCCCCAAGAAGTGCTCTGCCCAAAGTCACAGCAGGGTCCTCTGACTCAAATGCTCTTCTCACCAAAAAACAAGGCTTTTGTTTTGCTTTTAAAAGATTCTCCCTAAAAATTCTCAGCCGCAGAGAAAGGGCATTTTTCTGGTTTTGACTGGCAGAGGAGTATCAGCATATTACATACACTAATCAGTTTGCCGGTTTTGTGTCCTCTTGCTTCCTCAGAGACAGGTCAGTTCAAGGAATGGCCTGAGGAAAAAGGTTTTCCATCTAAGGCCAGCAAAATCTGATCGACTCTGACCCCTAGTGACAGCTGTCACCCTGCTAAATCTCTGGCCCCCTCGGCTGAGAGGGGACATTCTGCACATTGGCAAGAAATAAGCTCAGGCTAGACCCCATCTGGCAAAAGCAATGGTTTCTTCCTCTTTGGAGGCCCCGTCCTGGTTGGAGGCTGCTTCCTTTGCAGCCCCTCCCAGCTGGGGCAGCTGGAAGAGGAGCCAAGGATGGGCCCCCGACTCCCTTAGGATTGGGGTTAGCCAGTCTCAGCTGGGTCCTGTGGTGGAAAGGGCAGTGAGGAACGACATAGAACCTCCTGGCTGTGCCAAGTAACCTTCGCTCCACCAGATCCAGCAAGCATTTATTGAGCTCCTGCTCTGTGTCAGGCTAGGAGATTCAAAAGAAAGAATGAAAGAGTCCCTGGCCACCTTCCCATCTCCATCTCTACCTTTGAAGATGCCTTTGAATAGTTTCTCTTAAAAAATAGGAGACTTAGACTTTGTGTGCCCCACCCTCATGGGACAAGCAGAAGCATGTTCTGAAGGTGCAGTCTACTCCATCCTCCATTGCTGACAAGGGCTCAGGGTGGTCAGTGCTACCCCTGCTTTCACCAACCCCAGGATCTCCTCCTTTATTCAGAGATAAGGAGTGGACCTAGGAGCAGGAACCTGCCTCAGTACATAAAAGTGTCATTTTTGTGGTGGTTAATTTCCCATTTGCTTTTTCATTTACATTTCAGAAACTGATGTGTGTGTGTGTGTGGGAGGGTGTTATATGATTTTTTTTTTATTTGCAGCTATTTTCAGCACAATTTTACATAGGCAGAATTGTCTCAATATTTACATCCACTTTTTCTAAACCTTATGTAAATAAAGACTGAAATGTGAATTTGGAAAGCTGTGCCTTTTGGCATTTGGACAGAAGAGATCATTTTATATCTTCTTTTTCTAAAGCCATAGCTACTTTCTATTGCAGTCTCTGGAAAAGGTAGTTTGGGGGCCCAGTGGAGAGAGTGGCAGGCTTGGAGTCAGGCCCTCCTCAGCCATGAGTTAGCATTGGGATCTTGGCCAAGTTTTTCATCTCTGTCAGCCTCCTCTCCTCTTTAATAAAAAGGAGATAATAATGTCCCCTAAATCATAAAGTTATGGTGAGGAAGCTAAATGTAAAACGCTATAAACATGTTAGCTATCAGGAAGAACAACAATAATCAATGTGGCTTGTTTTTTTTTAAAATTCAAAGGGACAGAATTTCTTGTTGGAAAAATGGAAAACAAATCTGCTTCCCCCTGCCCTCCCAATCTGGCCAGAGATTTGAGTCATTCAGCAGGGGCATTATCTCTTGGGCGGACAATTTTGCAGGGAACTTCTTACAAACATCCTCCACCCCCCTTGCACGTACACCTAGGTGGTCTCCTGGCCTGGATAAGGCCAAATGAGTTGTGGGTAGCTCATGAGCAAAGTCAAACCAGCTAGGCCACTGTCTTAACCAGTAGACTTTCCTTTCTTCTCACAAACATCCCACATGTCCTTGGGAAGGCTCCCCAGTGGATCTGGTGGACCAAAGCAGCCCAAAGCCAGGAAAACTTCAGGCTTCTGAGCAATTGGTATCAAAGCAGTTGGCCTTAGGGTTGGTAACAAAGAGACCCCTCCTCTCCTTTATCTGGGGGTAGTTCTGGCTGATGCCAGTTAGGGAGGCTTAACCAGGCCGACAAAAGGTCTCCAAAATCAGCCAACAAAGATTTTAGAAAGAGAAGAGGATTTGGAGGCAGAAAGCTCCAGGCCAAGAAGATAGCCCTCATCTAGCCAGCCAGCTCACTTTGGGGGGAAGTGTTGGTGGGGAGCAAGGTGGGGGGAGGGGGAGATAATCATTCCATCACTATGCTGTTGGCCATCATTGAAGGTTAGCAAAGGGTTGCTAGAATCCTCACAAAAGAAGGGGCAGCCTTTGGGCCTTCTCCAGACAGCTCAAAGGATGTTATGAGAGTGAGGGATGGGTATGTGCATGGTGCAGTCAGATTTACCAGAGCAGTTATGGGCTGTGTCTCACTTGGGCCTCACAGGGTGGTTGTAACACCCAGGCGATTATCATCTCCATTTTACAGAGGGGGAAACTGAGGCTCAGCAGGGGAAGTGCCTGGTTCAGCCAGGTCCTCTTGCCTCCTTGTTTGGCACCCTGCCCACTCTGCCACCCTCCTGAGGATCCCCTCCTCCGAAAAGAGGAGCGCCATGAGTAAGATTGTGTTGAGCTGTGCTCCGCATCGCCAGGTTCGGGGCTCTCAGCCAAGCATGATTTAGTCTTTGGAGCATGGACAGACACTTCAAGGGTACAGGAGTATCTGGGGTTCTAGCCAGAAGTGAGCCCTCTGCTCAGAGGGTGACCCTAGAAAAGTATGTTTTATGGACAAAAGGCAGCTCAGTGAGATGGTGGCCAGGGCACTGGAGTCCGGAAGGCCTGAGTTCAAATCTGGCCTCAGATACTAGCCATGTGACCCCAGGCAAGTCATTTCACCCTGTTTGCCTCAGTTCCTCATCTGTAAAATGAGTTGGAGAAGGAAAGGGAAAGCCAGTGTCCTTGCCAAGAAAACCCCAAATGGGGTCATGAAGAGTCAGGCAGCATTGAAATGACTGAGTAACAACAACACCAACAACATCAGGTCTTTATCATGCATGATGATGTGACGGGGGGGGGGCACGTGTCGTCCTGTGATGGCCTCCGATTATATCATCTCCCTGTCCTAAAAAGAATCCTACTGTGTGTGAGGAGCCAGTGGAGGTTTCTGGGGTGGGGGTGGGGGTGGAATCGAAGAACATCCCAGCGGGTTAATAGTGACTATTTTTTATGGCATTAGGATAAAGGGCAGGTGAGCAGCAGCCGTTTGTCAAAATGGAACAAAAAGCAAGAAAACCTTGGGCTGTCTTCATTCACATCAAGTGATCCCAACAGCATTTATGTAGCGCTCTATGGCTTATGAAGCACTTTACATGTGCTGTCATCAACCCTGGGAGGCAAGTGCTACCATTACTCTCATTTGACATGTAATGAAGCTGAGCTTGCCTAAGGCCATGTGACTAATTGGTGTCAGAGGCAGAATTTGAACTGGGGTCTTCCAGACTCCAAATCCAGTGTTCTATCTACTGTACCACCACACTGCCAAGAAAGAGGGAAAAAAGGAAAGAATGAAATCGATGGAGCATTTATCAGACACTTAGGATATGTCAGGCCCTCTGCTAAGCCCTGGGGATAGAACTGGAAGAAGCTAGCCAGGCCCTACTCTCAGGCACTCACACTCTAAATGGGAGAGCTCAGAAGGCTCAGCTACAGAGTCTGTACGAAGCCCAAGGGTCCTTAGGTTCATCACAAGGTCAGATGGAGGACAGGTGTGCAGGGCAGAAAAACAAGTGCCCCTGGTAAGGCCTGGAGGTCCTCGGGACTCAGCGGCAGCGCAAAGGAGAAGGAAGGCCTGCTACTCCTTCATCTTATCAAAAGAAATAGGATTGTTGACTATGGCTCTCTCATTCAAGCCCTGTGACATGGTGGCCTGATGGCCACTCAGGGGAAGAGGGCAGGGGCCAGGGAGCGATGCATCTTCTCACCGCCTGGCCATCCTGGATGGGGTCTCCTCGGAGGACTGATCTAGCTCAGGCACCGAAGGGCTGGGCACCAAGTGATGGTCAACAAGCATTTGTTAAGTACCTACCAAGTGCCAAGCCACAACGACTCACAAAGCCACTTTCCAAAGCCTAGGTGAGGAGGAGTGGGGGAAGGGGAGTAGGGAGGGTGGCGTTGCAATTTGGATGGGAGGGCTGGAATGGTTGTACTTCAGATAGGAACCTTTTGAAGTTTAAAAACACTTAATTCATAGCCAGAGGGTGAAAGTCTGGGAGATGGGGCCTGCTCAAGACTCAAAGCAGAAAGCCCAACTTTTACTTCCCAGTGAAATCACAAGGGACTGAAAATTAAATGTTCTGAAGAGAAGAAATAATGGCCTTCAAATGAGAACTTAGGGCATTTCAGGAGACCAGAAAGCTAGGGCGTGATGGAGATAGCTGAGGCTGCGGTGAGGGAACCCTGGCCCTGCCCCCTTCGCTGGCGCCAGGGCTGGGCTGGTGGTGTGACGGTGGACAGGCTTCTCCCCCTCCCTTAGCCTTAGTTTCTAACTCTGTAAGATGAGGATTTGGATGAATCTGAATGTCTTCTCCTCCGTGATCTCTACAAAGTGTGGTGTTGTCATGACAGTCATACAATATGACCACTTTTCCTGGAGTCTTTGCAGAGAAAGTCACTTCTGCTTTGTGACCGTGGTAGGCCGTTGATGGGCTAGCTGGGCTGTAATACAGTATGGCCTCCCGAGGTCTGTTAGTGCAAAGCACAATCAGTACCCAGGAAGCAGAACCAGGCAGACAACATTTCTGTGTATTAATGCGGGAGCTTTTCAGCAAAGCATGAAGGAAGTAAGCCTGTAGCAGATGCCTCGCTTCCCAGACTGGCTAGGGATGGCTGTAGCTGGCTCTGCTGGAGATGACCCCAGCGAGGATGCCCTCTGCAAAGGCCTGCCAGGAGATGAGCATTGATTGAGTGTGATCAGTGGGGAACAGAGACAGAGTCACCAATTTTGGAAACAGGAATTTCTGAAAGCATGAGCTCATTGAGGGGGCAGGAGTTGGAGTGGCTTAAGCACCTACTGTGTTCCAGGCACTTTTGTAGTCTAGACAAAGGGAAAAGCATGCTCTGTCTCCAAGGATTCTATCATGAGAGGAAACATACATCATGAGATTTTATGGGAGAAGAATGAACCATCCTTGAAGACTGCTTGGCTGTGGGGATTGAGAAAGTACAAGAAGTCGAGGATGGTGCTGAGGTGGTCACCTGAGGTGTGATTGTGATGTGGACCTGTGAGTTCGCTGGTAATCAGGAATTCTGCATGAGGGAACACCCTCCACCAGTGCCTATAACTACCCTCTGCGATGTCAGCAGCCTTAGGGAGTTGCCCCAAAGCAGTGGTGGGCTGCCCGTGTTTGACGCCTCTGGACTCAAGCATTGAGTGACTTACCTGGGCTCATCCTGCAGCAAGTATATGTCATAGGACTTGAACTCAGGTCTTTCTGGCTTTGAAGCCAGAATCTTTTCCACATGGCAGGCTACCTCTGGTTTAAATAGGCATTTTTTAGAACATTGTGGCCTGGCCTTTTCTAGTGACTCACCTTTAAGCTTGGAAAGAAATACAATTAAGGAATTCCATTTCCACTCTGAATCAAAAAAAAAAATCAACCCACCTTTATTAAATGCGTCCTCTGTGCCAGGCACTGTGCTAGATATTGGGCATATGGAGAGAAAAAAGAAAAAGCCCCTGCTCCCGGGAGCTTCCATTCTATAGGGAGAGACAATGTGTGCCTGTGTAAGTCCAACCAGCTTCACCGAATAAATACAAGCTAATCTAGCAGTCATGGGGGTCTTAGTTACTGGTGGAAGAGGTCAGGAAAGGCCTGATGGGGGAAGCTGTCTCCAGGTCCATTGCTACGACAAAAACATTCAGAAATGCCAACAAGAATAAAACCTTAATCTTCTAATATTCACAGTTTAAAAAATTGATTAATGAGGCACTAACAAGAGATTTCTGCCCATGTCCCATCATCTGAGCTTTCTTAGAAAGCAAACAAAGACAAATACTAGGTCCCTGCCCTGTAGGAGCTCACAGTCTACTGGCAGATGTGGGGTTGGGCAGTAAGCCCATTTGGAACTAATTAGATGTGGGAGTTGAGAGAGTGAACAGTCAAAGTCTGAAAGGATGGTGGCTCCAGTCAGCTCGTGTGTGTGTGTGTGTGTGTGTGTGTGTGTTGTGTGTGTGTGTGTGTGATAGAATAGATGGACATGACTACTTATTACAAAACTGAGTTTGTTTCTCAGCCAATCCTTTTTCCTTCTTGTAGATTGGCATGTTTGTGAATAATTGTTAAGTTCATAATTTTAAAAATGATAAGAAAAAGAATGTTGTTGCCGTGACTGGTTTTAATTCTGCAGGTTGTAGTCAGGTCGGGGCCTGCCCTTTGAGGCAGGGTTGGTTTCTAGATGCCTTCACTGTCTCCTTGCATTTCTTTGTAGCCTTCATACTTGGCTTTTCTCACACTATACTAAGATTCTGTGCCGTTCCTGCCTGTGTGCTGAGTGACCTCTTGCTCTTGGGGCCCATGCCAATGCCCAGAGTTTTGCTACCAGATGTGATGCTGCCATGAATCCTTTTTGAACAAATAGTTCTTTTCCTCCCTATAAGTAATGTCCTCAAGGAAGAGGAAGAAGCTTGGCCACATACAGGGCATGTTGCGGCTGTCTGGCTCTGCCAACAGTATTATCATGTGTAGATTTCTCTACAGCTTAGACAGCATTGGAGTCCCTGGTTTTTGAGCACCTTCACCAAGGAATTTAGCCTCCAGAAAGAAGATGATAACAATCACTCACACTTCCAAAGGACTTGTTGGTGTTCACATTGCTTTTGTGGCCTTCTGTCATTTGCTTCTCACGGTAACTGGGGGAGATTAGCAAAGCATATGTCATGTCCATTTCACAGAGGAGGAGACTGAGGCTCAGCTAGCAGTGAGCTCTAGCTGGTTGAACAGTGCTTGGAAATCTCTTCTCAGTGACCATCTTGTGACTTGTGCGGGAAGGAATTCTGCATTTCCTCAGACTTGATTTTAAATACTAATCCATTTTCCATGTGGGTAGGTCCCCTTTGTACCTATGGCATTTTCAGCCTTTCTGGTCTCTCTCATTGGTACATCAGTAAGTTGATGACTCCACGTTGTAAGGAGGCAGGAAGACAAGTAAGACACTGGGTCAGGTTTGGTTCTTGCTGCAGACGTGTATTAGCTGGGTGACCCTGGCCAAGTCACTGCTTAGAGCCTCACCTTCCTTATCTGTAAAATGGGAGTAGTTCCTTCTTCAGAGTGTTGGGGTGAGAAAGTGAAATGGAATGTCTTGTTGTCTGGGCCCTCCCTCTCTTCCCAACCCTTAGCAACCCTGGATCTGTGCAGTCACGAGGCACCATTGGCTGCAGCCCTGCAGGAATGAGCAGGGGCTAGTCAGTTTGTGAGGATTTCTATTGTCCAGGTTACTCTGAAACGTTCCAGAGGCTTCTCCCTCTATCCTTGTAAATTCTTGGTCTGTTACTTGGAGAATGTTGCTTTTAGTGGCTTCTCTGTATTTGGGGCTGGGTGTCTACTCAACACTTTTGTTCTTTGTCCTGCTGACTAATGATGTGACCTTTCAAATTAAATTATGGCACATGGAGCTTTAGGGAGAAATCCTTACAAATGCAGAATCGTTCATTTTTCCGTGTATGCCTAGCTTTAGCCTGTCATTGAATTCTTTTCCACGTGAAATCATTTTTAGTGACGTGCGGTTGTTTTCCTTTTTTAAATTTTATTTTATCATTTTAGGGGCATTTTAACCATGCCATGAACTGTTAGAAGATACAAGTTGGCAAAGAAGGCCGAATCCAGTCTTGGTCCTGAATCCTCCGCATGGTGATGAATGTGAATCTCTTATGGATGGATTTAAGGGCCCACCTGTTCAAAGAACAGCCTGGATGTTATTTCCTGGGAAACTGTTTGCTCTCTCATTCAGATAATCCCCCAGTTCTCAGTTCTGGGGCCCAGAAGATCAACACCACTTCAAAATAACCTCCTTATTGTTATTCCTCACTCTTAAAATATGTCTTTTTGTAGAAGAGTGTGGAGTCATTAAGTCATGATCAATTTCGTATTTTTTTTAAAAAAGAAAAGGTTGTCAGGAGGATGACAATTCCTCCATGAGGAGGAATTTCTTAGAAATATGATGGCTTACAGTCCATGCCCTGGAGTAAGCCTGCTTAGCTCCTGTTAGATTATTTTGTCAAGAGCACTGACTTGTGTATATTCAAGACCACTTGTGTCCATTTTTAATAGCAGAAAATGTTATTTTCATATTATAAATGTGAAATTCTATTCTGCAGCATAAAACGGAATTTTATCATGGGAGAAATCACTCCATTTTTGTAATTCTTTATTTGGCTGAAGGCAAAGGACCATGTTTACAGTCAAATGGAAACACCCTCTTTTGCCAGGATTTTAATTCTCCCATTTCCAATGCTTTAGGTGATGGGTTTTGAGTTCAGAAATCTCTGTGAGGGGCCTCAGTCAGACAGCTGCTCAGGCTTCCAGGGGAGTGTGAGCTGATTAAGTCAGCCACAAATTCTGGAATGTTTCAGAATCAAAAGTGGGATGGAATACCTTGTACTCCCCATGCTCCCTGGATGGAATTCACATGAGGCCATGTTTTCTATCTCTGTTCAAGGCCATCTTGATGAGCCCAATGCGTAAGTCATCACAGATGACATTTTCATGTTGGGAAAAGGGAAGAAATGGAAGGCAAACTGATCGGAAGTGACTCTGCCGCTGCTTGTGGTCAGGATTCTCTAACATTACAAAGCATATTACAGTCATCAAGAAAGACTTAGGTCTCTGCTGCCAGAATCCTAAGGTCACTGGATGGATTTGGGTTTGGGAGATTTAAAAACAATATTATTAATGCTTTTGATGATACATGTAGGACCAAAAAAGCTGAGCAGACTCTGTGGAGAGGGACAGATGACTCCCTTCAGGACCCCCCACATGCTCCAGTAGGATCCTTCCCATGTCAGAGGGATCTGAGGAGAGCCCTCAGTGCATCCTATATGGGAAGGCTAGGGGAGGACGTGGAAAGAGGCTCAGAAGATGAGTAGATGTGGATGGGCTGAGGTCCACACAATAGGAGGCCATGCCTTCCTCAGGGAGGTCATGGATTCATTGGAGTGGAGGAATGTGGTTCTCAAGGCCATTTCGATATGCCCCCAACCACAACACCGATGAAAGAGCCAAACAAACCAAAGGCCTCATTGTCATTTCATTGTAATCTGTTCGTGGGCAGTGGGAGACAGGTAGAGGAGGAGAACCCGCTGCAGCCCTTTTCATACCCCAGGCAGAGCCACTTGATGTTGCCTCCATCAGCATTGTTTCCTAATGGTGTTGGTGATACATTGTAACCAAACTTAATCAAGAAACTGGTGTGATATTCCACTAATTGTCCCTGTGTAACCATGTGTCCCTTGCTCTGTGGCACTCATTGCATGCCCCCAGAGTCACTTTTTACAGCACCAGTCATTGATGGTAGGTGGGCTACACTTACTCAACAAGTTTATTTCTATTTCTGTGCCAAAAGTGAGGAACTGCAAAATGCTCAGATGACACAAAGCCTTTACCACTAGCTAATTCACAGACATTGTAAATGAATCAGCACTATCCGGTATTTCAAAGTTTAAAGGCGAAGAGTGACTCGAAGGTCGTCTTTTTAAAAATTGGGGTCATAAGATCATAAAGTTCAACAGGGACCTTAGGCACCAGGAAGCCCAGTCCAAAGGAGGTGCAGTGACTTGCTCAAAGTCCCACCGATTGCAGATATTTCATAGCCTGTGATTTCACAGATGAAGAAACAATCCCATACAAGACATGTGCTTGGTCGTCTAGCCAATTAGTAACATAGGCAAGAGTAGAATTCAGATCTCTTTGAGGTGGCACGATGAGGGCTACGGATCGACCAGACCTGGCTTCTGGTTGTGATTCTGGCCCTTTTTATTAGTATGACCTTGGGCAAGTCCCTTTGAGTCTTGGTGTCTTCATCTGCAAAAGATAGAGTTGGACTAAATGACCCCTGAGTGTCTTCCCAGTTCCAAACACAGTGCTCACCAAGCCTGGCTCTGTTTCCATAGCTCCACCTTCTCAGACATCCTGATCCTGACCTTGAAACTCCTCCTTCACAAGAAAGATTCGAGACACACACACACACACACACAGAGTATGTGAGAGAAAGCCCGGGCCAGGGAAAGTATTCCATCTTGGAGCCAGTGTTGTTATTCCCTTATCTCATAGAGCTTTGTGTCATCGTTTTTTCTAAGCAGCTAGTTAGGTCTTTACATGTTTAGTCTGTATGTATATACATATACACATACATACATACACACAAAATAAACGTATTGTCCCTAATTAACTAGGCCATTTCATCAGAATCACAAAATTTCATGAAGTCCTCAGAAGCCTTCTTCTCCAACCTGTACTCAGCAGGTGGTCATCTTACCTTTACCTGAGGCCATCCCTCCAATCAAAAGGAACCTACTACTTCATAAGACAACTCATTCCCAATTGGGATAACTTAATTGTTAGAAAATTCTTCCTTACATCAAGTGAAGAAATCCTCTGAGTTCCCACTTAAATGCTCCCAGTTCTGGCCTTTAGGGCTAAGCAGGAAAAAAAAAAGTGCTAATCTTCCTTCCCTATGAGAGCTCTTCAAAAGCTAGAAGAGTCTTATTAAGGCTTATCCAGGCTAAACATTCCCAGCCCTCCCCACTACTTGCTACCCACAGGGCAGGAAACTCCATCTAGCTGGGGCAGTGGAGCACCATTAGGAAGAGATGGCGGAGGGTAGCATGTACCGGACAGGTCGAACACAACCACCACTCAGACCACCATCTCCCTTCAGACTGTGATGGAGATTCTCCAGGGTGTTGTACTCAAGAGTCTTGGGAATAGGTCTTCAGATATCATCTTTGGAAGCAATCCCTCCCTCTGGAGATGCAGCCCTGGCAATTGCTCCCACGGGGGCTGCAGCCACAGCTGCTGAAGACACAGAAAAGGAAGTCCTTGCCATCAAAGTCCTTGGTCCTGTCAAGTGGCTCAGCATGTAAAACTGATTCTGTATCGTAGACTTAGAGATGAAAGGGGCATTAGAAATCACCTTGTCCAACCAGATTTTCCAGTTTCATTTTGAAACTGAAGTCCCAAAAGATTAAGTGATTTATTCAAGGTCACAGTAGGTAAGTAGCAGAGTTGGTTTTGAACCTAGCTCCTCTGACTCCAGATCCAATATTCTTTTCACTGCACCAGTCATGAGTGACCAGTCTTTGGGTCTGGCTATTCAGTTCTGAACCTATTAACTATACTGTCACAGTGGGCCAGAAATGCCCAACTCACTGCCTGAGGCCACATGCCTACAAAACCCTTAAAACTCCCCTTACTTCCTAAACCAGATGAAAATGTAATTAAGAAATGTTTAACAATATAAATGAAAATGCATTACAATATAAATAATGTTAACTTGTGGTTTTCTATACGCAGGCAGAAATCCAATCTATTTGAGGATGACACCACTGATTTAGGCCATCCTCCCCATCTTTTTCACAAGAATAACATGCAAAAATTTAGAAGGGGTTGTTAAAATTCCTAAAAACTTTAAGGAACGTGCTGTTAAAATCTGGGTAAATGACACCTTCAGTATTTGCCTGATGTGCCCATTTTAATGAGAGCTAAAGGGTCTGGCATAGCCTGTTCTTGCTGACACTCTGCTGGGCACTTCATAGCCAGCATTTGCTTTTCCAGCATTCGCTAACCATTCCTGCAGTTCCGTTCTTCAGTTTTGTCAAGCCAGAGTCATGCAGTGACCTGTAGTTTGCAGACATTGCTCTCTAACTTTTGGTGAAGATCAGGCCAGCATTTACCCTTTTGTCCTCTTGTGGTATTTCTCCCATTCTCCTTGATCCTTCTGAGACCTAATCAGGAAAAAGCTTTTATCCTCAGACAAGGTGCCAGTGGGCATGGCCACAGTTTCTAGAGGGCAATGCTTTCAAGGTTCTGAATGAAGGCTGACCTGCTTGTATGCTCACTGAGTTGATTGTAGGAATACCTTTTATGGGCCCCCTGCATCAGCGTTCCCCCTGCAGTAACCTGCAAACGTTTCTCTCTCCTGATCCTTTTGAATGAAGTATAAGCTTCCAGGGAAGCTGTCAGGAACGGGAATATTCGACAGGGGTACAACAAGCAGTTCAATCAGCGAGGCCGTAGGGAGTATGGAGGGGATTCACAGAAAACCAGTCTGGAGAGAAAAGTTTGAGCCAGACTGTGCAGAGCTTTGAATGCAAAACCTTGATCCTAGAGGTAATGTGAACCACGGAAACGCTGGGAGCAGCAATGTTGCACGAGAAGTGCGTATGCATTAAAATGTGATTGTAGCTTCTTAGGCAGGAGGAGTCGATGGCATTCACAGTGGGCACATTGCAGGAAGGGCAACTACGTTTTCCTTATTCCTCCCGAGCAGTCCCTCCTTTAGTCTTGATTTCCATGTGGATTTCCTTGAGAAAGATGGTATTGTATGGGAAGACCCAGCCTCAGATCCAGGAAGACCTGCAAGTCTTGCCTGTGACACATACTGAAAAGTTAGTTAACCCTTCAATGCTCTGGGCAATACACTTCTAGAGACTTTGCTGCCCTGCATTGGTGAAGGTGGTTTCCTCACTTGGGAATCTTTTTACTAATTAAAACATGATGTTGAGTCACCACCCTCACTGGTTCGGTGGCTAGAGCATCAAGGTTGAAGTCAGGAAGACTTGAGTTCAAATGTGACCTGAAATACTTACCTGCTGTGTGACCCTGGGCAAGTCACTTAACCTCTGTTTGCCTCAGTTTCCTCATTTGCAAAATGGGGATAATAATAGCACCAACATCAGGGTTGTTGTATATAATCATAAAGCACTTAGCATGGTGCCTGGCACATAGTAGGTGCTAGATATGGAAGCTATTATCATATTTATTATGTGTCTATGACTTGATGCATATTATCTATAAAATGGAGATAATAATAGTGCCTGCCTGCCAAGGTAGTCATAGGATCAAGTGAGACAATATTTGTAAAGCACTTTGTAAACCTTGAAGCTGTATCAAAGTCAGCCATTATTATTATCTAATTCAGGCAGTACATTTTTAGATCAGTAAACTGTAGCAAACACTTCAGACTTCAGAAACCCAAAAAGCCAGTTGGCAAACAGAACACCTCCCTTCTCCAGCCCGCAGAGGCATTGCTGCTGTTGACTGTCCGTGTCATCAAGAAATGTCATGTTAGTAATACAGAGAAATTTAATCCAGCATCAGTAGAAAACTCATTTGCTCCAGATCACATTCAGATGCCGGGGCCACAACCTTGTTTCCAGTCAAGGCCAAACCACAGTCTTGTCACATACACACACCTCCACTTCTGTGTTAACCTGCTCTCTGCTGACCTGTGATCTTGAAGGGCTGACCATTCTAGGACTAGAGACCTAGTTTCTGATCTTTCATTTGATATTTTGATATTGATGATGTAAAACACTCATGAGAAGAAGAGCTGAGGTTCTCACTGGAGTCTTAGCAGGTGTATAGGAATCATGTGTAAAATAAATGGTCGCTGACCCATCTCCTAGCACTGCCGTTTTACCACAAAACAACCACTGAATGTTATAAGTCAGTGGATAAACATTTATTAGGGCCTGTGCCAAGTGATGGAGGTCCCCCACCAAGGTCCAGGCTCTTAAGGAGCTCACAGTCTAATAGACAGGCTACAGACAAGCTCTAGACAGGCGACAGTGGAGCTAACCAACAGAGGAAGGCATCAGCATGAGGGGATATTAGGAAAGGCTTCCTTCCTGTATGTAGGAGGTGGGGTTTGAGCTGCTTCTAGAAGGAAGCCAGGAAATGGAGATGGGAAGGGAGACCATTCCAGGCATGAGATGCCACCAGGGAAGCCACCCTCAGCTGACACATGGAGCGTCTTGTACAAGGAAGAGTGAGGAGTCCTGTGCCCCTGACTCAAAGTGTTCATGGGGGAAGATGAAGCATGAGATGTACCAGCAGCCTGAAAAGGGAAGAGGGACAGGTGTTGGAGGGTTTTAAATGCCAAAGTAGATTGGATCTTTGAGCCTAGAGGGGAGAGGGAGCCAGTGGAGTTTGCCTACTACAAGAGTGATGTAGTCGATCTGTGCTTTAGGTAGATCATTTTGGCAGCTGAGTGGAGGATGGCAGGGAGTAGGGAGACACTTGTGACAGCCTTGTAAATAGTGCAAAATGCTTCGTATACATCCTGTCATTGGAGGCTTATAACAATCCCATGAAGTATGGACTACAAGTTTTATTGTCCCCATTTTGCGGAAGAGGAAACTGAGGCTCAAAAGTGGTTAAGTCACTTGTCCACTGCCACACAGCTTTTTAGTGTCAGAGGTGGTCTTCAAACCCATGTCATGCCTTCATGACTCCATGTCCAGCAGTTAAGGGGATACACAAGAAAATCCAGGTTCAGATTGCTGCTTGGAGAAAGGGGCTTCATAAAAAAATACAAGAAGGGTAGAAAGCAGAACTAACATATTGGAAAGGTACTGGATTCAGAGTCAGAAGCCCCGTATTGTAGTCTTGACTCTGACCCTTTCTAGCTGTATGGCCTTGGACAAGTCTTTTTACCTTTAGGTGAAGTAGCTAGGTGGTGTTGCGGTAGATTGAGGGCTAGTCCTGGGGTCAGGAAGACCTGAATTCAAATCCAACCTCAGATACTTATTAGTGGTATGACCCTGAGCAAGTCACTTAACCTCTGCCTCAGTTTCCTCATCTGTAAAATTGGAATACTAATAGTGCCTACCTCACAGACTTGTGAGCATGAAGACAATATTTGTAAAGTGCTCAGCGTAAAGTAGGTACTTAATAAGTCTCATCATCAGCCAAATGGGACGATGTTTGCCTGTCCACGTCACGGGGAGTGCTGTGAGCAAAGACACTTCTAAACCTCGAGGTGCTACTTTTGTAGATGTCATCGTTCTTGGATATTGGACTTTGACCATTTATAGTGAGATATGTTTTTTAATTCCTCAAATTAGTGTGTCTATCCAAGGATTAACTCTATCTCCTTATTATGGAGTAAATGATGTGATAAAAATAGAGCAGGCAGGGCTTCTGGTTGATTAGGTCTAAACTGTGCTTAATAGATTCACGTAGTACAGACATGATGGATGAGACTCTCAAAGTCAGTGGCGGAGGGCGAGGAGGGATGGGAATAACCATTTATTTGGCACCTGTGCTAAGTGCTTTACAAACATGCAAAACCCAGATGATGCGCCAGAGATGCTGCTATCCTGGACCCAAAGCTGGGAAGGGCCTGAGGAAGCTCTCGCTTTCATTTAAATCAAAGCCAAAGTCCTAAGATGGGAGATTCCTTGGCTAAGGTCACACTGGTGAGAAGGAGCAGAGTCGGGAGGAATGACCACTAGCAGGCTGAACTGAATTTAGGTCCAGACCTTTCAGTAATTCTGAACCACATTCTGAGATCAAAGCTTATCCCTTTAACATCAATATTCTTCCATTGAGATGAATCATAGAATGCTACAATCACAAAAAAAGACTGAGAATTGCAGGTGACCTGTAGGACAGTTGGAAGACACATGGTGGGTAATCAGACTGGAACATGTCACCTATGAGGAGGGGGTTGAGCAAAATGGTATAAAAGGTATCAAAGCTGTGTATGTGCAACAACTCCTTTATTCACACCTATGTTCAGCATGCTGTTTGGGTGAAAGCAATTATTGGAACCTGTTGCTTGAGCCCCCATTAATGTGTCACTATTGCTAGGTATACCAGAGACATGAAAGTCTTGCTGGAGAAAGCACTTAATTAACTTGAAGGAAGGTGAACAAGAAAGCAGTGAATCACTTGGCATCCAGACAGAAATGGATATAAATCTCCTCTGTCCCTAGGGGAGTTCCAGGCTAACTGCCCTTCAGTCCTTCTAACTGTAGCATAATAGGAAAATATATTCCTTTTGTTCTCACTAGCTGAGGTGTGAGATGAGCTGATTTGCTTCTTGAGCTCTTCCCCTTTAGGGCAGGTAGAAAGCTGTCTATCAGTTCTAATCTCAACCCTACTTCTGTCTTGAGATGTGAGCTCTCCTCTTGCTTCTCCCACTCACCTTGTTTTTGTGACTCTTTCTTAAACTCCCCCTGATAGGAAGCCTCATCATTCAATAGAAGGCTTTAGTTGGTGACACTATCAAGCTGCCTACTCATTCAGAACCTCCTAGGACATGTAGTCCAGAGAATTTCCTCCAGTAAATGAAGCTCTCTTGGTCCCAAGTATTGTGGGAAAATGGACATGTTCTCTACATATGATTAAGAAAGGATCAGTGATGGTTTCATGAGGGATGACAGAAGAATAGCCCAAGTGTTGACCTGGGGTACAGGAAAAGTAAGAAAGACCTGGTGGAAGGTCTGAGGTCCCCTGATGCATTCTCTGTAGAGAGAGCTTTTTGAAGGACATGGTCAGGAGTTGGATGGGATGAAAACATTTGAAGAGATTGCCATCTGTTATTACCTGCAAGAGGCCTTTCCTGGTCCCCCACTCCATTTGCAAGTGTCACCTCCCCCCAGCATTATCTGTCATCTACTTTGTTTCTCTTGTATTTCTCATTCTCATTCTCTTGAATTTCGTATTCTCTTGTATATTTCTCATTTATATAGACTGTCTCACCCATTAGAATGTAAGTTCCTCGAGGACAGGAACTGTTCTATTTATTTTTTCTTTGTGTCCCCAGTGCTTAGCACAGTGCCTGGCACATAGTAGGCACCTTATAAATGCTTGTTGACTGATTCTCCTATATTGGAAGAATCAGGGATTTCCTGAAGCGTTGCATAGTAAGAGCTCATGCATCAGCAGCACTTTGTGACTTACTAAGACTTTTCCATGCAGACCTTGGTTCTCTTGATCCTCATAATAACTCTGTGCGGTAGTTTCTATAGGTATCATCATCATCATTATTATTGTTCCCATTTTACAAATGAGGGAACTGAGGCACAATAAAATGGAGCTCCTTGGTCAGAATCACTCAGACAGTGAAGGGTGGAGCCAAGACTCATGGCCAGATCTGATCTCAAGTCCAGTGCTAGATCTTTTTTAAAGGAAAAGGGGTAGGGTAAGAGAGGGGAGAGGAGGAGGGGGCAGGGGAGATGGCTTCTAGAGGGCTGCAAGCTAGATACCCAGAGGCAGCTACAATGAATGAAGAAGGACAGTTGAGACATCAGAAGCTCCCAGATGACAAACTTAGGAAGGAACCAATTGGAAAGGAACGGTGTCTGGTCTGAAACATCTATCCACAAATGACCAAAGTTTAGACAACAAATAAGAGGGACTTGAATTCCTGAGACAGTGAGGCAAATTTAAACTTTATGATTGGACAATGGCTCTGGATGGTCTACCTTATTCAAAAGAATGAGTTAGGTAAAAGGGGCCGTGGGATAGGATTGCCCATTGAGAAGGACTACGCCTACAAGGAAATGAAGAGGAGGGGGCATGGTGGCACGGAATTGAGTGAAGGTCAGCAAAGGAGAAACGGGATAATAACATCACCTCCCTCTCTGGATTGTTGTGAAGTTCATACTAGACAATATTTGTCAAGTGCTTAGCACAGTGTCTGGCACATACCACACACTTAAGAAATGTTTGTTTCCTTCCTTCCATTAGAATAGAACCTCCTTGTGAGCAGGGACTGTTCTTGCTTTTTTTCATGGTAACATCAGTTCTTAAGGTAGTGCCTAGTATATAGTAAGCACTTAATAAATATTTGTAGATTGATTGATGAATGAATTCAAGTCAGTTGACTCAAATGCATTATATCCTTTGATACTGAAAGAACTAGCAGAATTGATTACTGAGCCCTATCAGGAGTATCTGAAAGTTCGTGGAACCTGGGAGAGGGACCCAAGACTAGAAAAGGGCAAATGTCATGATTTAAAAAAAAAAAAGGGACAGAAACAGAACCTTTAGGCCAGTGAGTTTGACTTGGATTCTTGGGGGAAATTCTAGAAAATATTATTAAAGAAGAGGTTAGTGAACCTCCAGAAAGCAAAGCAGTGACTGCCAAGGCAGTCATTAAGAACTCATGTCAGACTAACTTTTTCCTTTGTTTTCACAGGGTTACTAAACTGATAAATAAGGAGCATGCCATGGATATACTTTACCAACATCTTAGCAAAGCAGCTGATAATATATCTCATACTTATGGAGATGGCAGAACTATGAACCAGATGATCTATCACTTAATTAATAAACATTTATTAAGCATTATGTGTCAGGCGCTCTGGTAAGTGCCAGGGATACAAATGATAATATAATTCAGTGGGATTTAGAACTAACGGAAGGGCTAGACTCAGAAAGTTGTAGATGGTTCAATGTTGATTGAAGAGGAAGTCTTCAGTGGAGGGCCCCTATGGAATGTATATGAAAATGTACTTTTTACTATTTTTGTCGCTGACTTGGATAAAGATGCTGCCTCATTAAATGTGTGGATGACACAAACATGGAGGGAGGGCTTGTGCAGTAGGTGATAGCATCAGGACCCCGATGATCTTAACAGGTCATAGCAGGGTGTTAGACTTGCTGCCTGGCACCAAATACCTGATTGCAGCCAGAAGCAGATTAAACAATGTATGGGGAATATTTGACAAAATAAATAAAAATACAGTAAAGCATAGATAATGTTAACACATGGTTTTCTAAGTCATCATGCAGTCCCCAGGGATTGTTATGGACAGTCCAGTGTTTCTATTTGAGTTTGACATCTCTAGGCTAGAGCATTGGGCTGAAGCAAGATGAAGTCTGACCCTTGTGTTCAAAAAATTAATTTCACAAGTACAAGCTGGCGAAGACATGTTTAGACAGTTGTCTGAAAAAGATCTGGGGATGTTTCATTGTTCAGTCAGGCCTAACTCCTTGTGACTCAATTTGGGATTTTCTTAGCAGAGATATGGAGTGGTCTGCCACTCATTTTACAAATGAGGAAACTGAGGCAAACAGGGTGAAGTGACTTCCCAGGGTCCCACAGCTAGTAGGTGTCTGAGGCTGGATTTTAATTCAGGAAGATGAATTTTCCTGACTCTAGCTTTGGCACTCTATTCACTCTGCTATCTAGCTGTCCCAGGAATACCTGAGTTTAAATACTTTCCCCAAAAAACTTAATGGCTGTATGATCCTGGGCAAGTCATTGAATCTCTTGGAGTAGACTCTTAGATTCCTTGTCTTTAATAGTGGAGGGCAATACCTTTAGTCCCTCCCTTAGAAGGTTGTTCTGAAGATCAAATGAGGTAGTTTGTGTAAAACAGGTTGGGATCTCTAGAGCATTGATGGTGTTAGCTCGGAGGGCATCAGGGTTTTCTTACCTTGTTGCTACAGAAATGCTCCAAAGCTGCAACTCCCAGGAGAGTGAGATGCTGATGGGAAAAACACACCTGCTTCCACCCGTGGTTAGCTTTCCATGATGATCCCTCATTTGGCTGGTGTCTGTGATGGACACCCAGTCTAAAAGCTGGCTATGGTGCACTTGGCTTCGGATTGAAGAATTCTGTTGCCTTCTTTCTATTCCATTTCTGCACTAGAGCCTGGGCTATGGCATTGCCTCACACCCTAGCCTTCTCCTTTATTTCTTGTCCCACATAGGAAACAAAAGTGATCTGATGCTATAGAGAAATGGAGAACCAAAGCTCTCCACAATTTTGTTCTGTTTACCAAGGATTTCACAAGCTTTATTCAGAAGTAGGCTGACACGCTGCTAGGGTGAGAAAACAGTTCCATCAGAGGTGAGAAGAGGAAAGGAAAAGCCCTGCTTCTGTCCCCCTCCATTCATGCCTTCAAGGGGTTTGATGGAGGTAGGAGTTGACCAGGTCTGTAAGGTCCCTTGTAGCTCAACATTGTGAGAGCCTATACAATCTAGAATTCAATGAATAGGAGCCAAGGAATGGGATGGTGGTGGCACCTGGGGAGTGAGGTAGGTTTGGCCCCTCTCATCCATCCTGTAGAATGTAAACTCTTTGAGGACAAAGACTAGTTTACTTTTTGTCTTTGTATTTTCAGCACCTGCCAAGGCTCTATTGAGTAGATTTCGTAGATGTTTGATACCTCCATATTATCACTGCTCAGCAACCCCCACAACCAGTAAAATTGGGCCCAGATTGATGGCCCTGGTGTGAGGAGTCAACACAGCTGTGCTGATAGCTGAGCAGAAGGAAAGGCTGGTCCAACTGGAGCTTTACAATGTGGAACTGAAACCAAAGAGGTGTCTGTTTTTTTGTCTTTTTAATTTGGGTTAAGCATCCAGGTGAAATGTCCCTACCATAGTATATACAATTTTAAATGGTTATTTGCATTTTTAAAAACAAGCTTCTTAAAAATGATACTTTAGTGTTGGGAGAGGCAGCACAGGGGGAGAAAATTGTTTCCCAGTTGGATTGTCTTATCATCCTTCAATGGAAATTCCCTCTCACCTAAGGAGTTATTGAATCCCTCCATAAGCTTGTGGGTATGACTATAGAACAAAGAGAGTAAAGTCCATCTTTGGGGGTCAATTAGTTAGAAAAAGATCACTAGCTCTTGGACATTGTATGGGAAATACATCTACGTATATTGCATATGTAGCATGGGTCCCAGCCACAGGTATGCTCTCTCTCTCCCTCCCTCCTTCCTCCCTACCTCTCTGTCCCTCTCTGTCTCGGTCTCTTTTTCTCTCAGTCTCTCTCCCTCTCCCTCTCTCTCCACGTCTTTCTCTCTCTGTCTCAGTATCTGTCTCTCCATCTGCCTCTGTCTCTTGGTCTCTGTCTCTCTGTCTCTGTCTCTCTCCTTTTCTGGGAGACACTCCATTTCTCAGACTCAACCAAGACCATGTGTGCAAATGTGTGTGGGGGGGGAGCTCTCTGGGTGTGATTATTGTGTGACTAGTAAAACAATGCTGTCCTAGAAACCCCATGTGGCATTTGTGGCAACACAGGGTGTCACTTGCGAGTTATACTGAAATGGCAGCTTTCCGTATTTAAAAAGAACACGGAGTGCTTCGTGTCTGAAGTATGTTCCCCAGGAGACAGCCATACCGTTTGATCTATTTTTGATTAAAATGTAAAAATTAAAAATTAAATCAAATGGTGGTATAAATCCTTGGGGAAAACATACTTCAGTTATGAAGTATTCCCCACAGTAACCTTGAGAGTCTTGCAGCTGTATTGTCTCATCTGTAGGTGGTCTTTTTATGTCCCACATAATTAAAATGAATTGCTGTTGGAGAGCCTCTACCCCAGCATACAAATTTACAAACCTTCTGGTGTCCGCATTTAGATGCATGCCTAGACTGGGAAGCTGACAGTGAGATGGGAAGCTGCCTGTAGACAGGTCAGCTGCTCATGGGGGGGGGGGTCCTTGTCGTCTTTGACCTCCAGTCATGGCATGGCAAAGATTCCAGGGACCAGAAAGATGAGTGTGTGATGGGCTCATTCCCTCCATCAGCCAGACCACCTGGCCTCATTATACCACATCTTGTGATAAAAGAGCTCTCTGCCTCCTCCAGCCCAAACAGGCTAAGTACATTTTCTGTAACATTACCAAGTGACTAATATTGTGGCAGAAACAATCTTTGGTGAAATTGGATTTACTAGGGAAATGTGCTTTCCACAATCTAATATACAACTTATTTGTATCAAACTACTTTATCAGCCTGCCTCAGAATAGGGGAAGGAGTGTTTGATCAGATTAGCCAGGAGGAGGGATCGGAGAATTGGCATTCTCACTTTCCCAAACCTGAAGGACTAGCTGTCAGCAAGGCTTTGAGGTGTGGATGGGAACTCCTTACTGATGTTATCACCATCCATTAGGGTGATGTGTGGGGCTGGACTCTCCTGCACGCTAAGCACTAGCTCTCATGGGGCACTTTTTGAAGCCTAGAGGCACATGTCAGACATCCAGGGACTAATCATTTGCTGCTCAAATCAAAGACTATTCAAGTCATCTTCAGAGGTGACCAGGAAATTGTTCTTTGGGGTCCTGTGTGTTTCTCTCAAGGAAGTGGGCTTCAGGTTGTTGACACCCAAGCTTCCTCCCTTTAAATTTGAAAGAAAATGAACTGGATGAATTTTCACTCACTAATTTCATGGGAGAAGAGCTACTGATGCAGTCAGTCTCATGGTGCAGATGTCTGTGACTTGTAAAACAAGTTATGGATCACTCACTTGGCTCACCTCAGGATACCTACTGTCACTAAGCTAGATGTCTTGAAATAAAGGAGCCATGATGTTTCATGGGATGTGCTTATGGCAGGTATTAAAACCCAGCCCTACCATGCCAGGGATGCCTGTGCATCTGTGCTCTGGCAGAGCTGGGGGCCAGTTCACCGTCTTGGAGTGTAGCCTGGGTTAACCCAGGAAATAGAGGTTGGTGGGAGAGACAGTTAAAAGTCCCACAAAATGGTGCTTGGTCCATTTGACCCTCACAATTATAGGCCTTTCTAGAGTGGCTGGACTCTGGAGAAGGCAAATCCCAAATTGCCATCATACTTAAAAATTGCCTTGCCATTAAATTCTTTTATGCTTTGGATGGAAAAGGAGCTATTTTCCCCATCATATGTTGGCTCTGATTAGGCCCAGTGGACAAGGGAGGCAAATCCTACTTTGGGAAAATACCTAGAATGACTAATAAGTCAAGTGGAGACAAGAAGTGCTTACTAGGTGCCAGGCACCAGTCAAGCACTGAGGATACAAATACAAACAACAAGAAAAGCATTTCCAGCCCTCAAAGAGCTTCCATTCTATTGGGGTAAGATGATACGTTAACAGGAAGCTAAACATTGGTTGGGGGAGGAGAGGATTGACGAGAAGGAAAAGCACAGCCAGGAGAGGTGTGGAGGGTGGTTGTCCTAGACCCTGACTCCAAATGGAGAGTCTGGAAGGAATGCACCAATGGGAGAAAGGGGCAACTGAGGTAGAGGGATCTTCCATGGTAGCGAGTCAAGGGAGGAACGAGGGGTGCACTCACTTCCCTTGGACTGACCTACCAGGGAGATGAGGGAGGAGTCAAGGGAAGAACAAAGTTATATGGTGGGTAGGGAACCAGTGGTCAGCCATTACTGGGGGTGAGGAGGATAGGCAAGGAAATTACAATGCATCTTATTTGAGTTATGAAGGTATTTCTTTTCAAAGGGTAGTATGTATGGGAGGGGACATGGGGGGAAGTGGCCAGACATGCCTCTCATTTCCAAATCTGCAGAATGGGGGTATAAGACCAGCGTGGCTTTCCTCATGGGGAAGACTAATGAAATGATGGATGAGAAAGGAGTTTGTAGATTTACTGTTATTATTATTATTATTATTATTATTAATCTTTCTCTCTGGTCTTTCAGGGGTTTGCTCGGTCTTGGCATTGCCTAGATATATTTCGTTCTGGTTTAGTTCTCCTGGTTTTTTTAACCTTGCTGTGATTTATGCATACGTGTTGGGTGAGATATACAATATAGTTTTACATGGAGACAAGTAGGCTAGGATACATTACAAGCTCCGAATCATGAAAGAGGTCCAGCCTAGATGAGATCTTCTAGGGAAGGTCTGGGAGGAGAAAGAAAGATGGAGACTCATGGGGCAAGAGCAAGGGATGCCTGATGGACAGGACTGCCTGTGTGCTCCATTAACATCCCAGTGATGTTAGAAGAAAGCCAGGAAGCACCTACTATGTGCCAGATATTCTGCTAAGTGCTGGAGATACAAAAAGAGGCGAAAGACAGTCACTGCCCTCAAGGAGCTTGCAATCTAACAAGGGAGACAGCATGCAAATAAATATATACAACACAAACAGGAAATAATTAACAGGGGGAAGTCACTGGAAGTAAGAGGGATTGGTGGAGGCTTCCTGCTGTTTCCTTTTCCTGCTGATTTTACAGATGAGGAGACTGAGTCAAAAAGAGTTAAATGACTTGCCCAGGGTCACACAGCTACTAAGAAGGTAAGATTTTAGTTGGGACTTAAAGGAAGCCAAAGAGGTCAGTAATCAGAAGGGAGGAGGAAGAACATTCCAGACCTGAAAGATAGCCAAGCTTGGCAAGTTTACACTTTTAGCATGTGCCTGAACTTGGATGTGAACTCTAATCCTCTCACTCCACTGTTCTGAGCTGCCTCCTCAAATCATGGAAGTTTCCTCAGACCTTGAGCCATCAAGGTAGAGTGGGAAAGATTCTGGACCAAAAGCCCCTTAACTTCCCTGTGACTCAATTTTCTCATCTGCAAAATGGTCAGAGTAATGCCTGTTCTATCAGGAGGCCGTTTTGAGGCTCAAATTCTCCTCTTTAATGTTTTAGAAGATATTAAATAAAATGAAAAAATGCTATCAATGTTTTGGTGTCCCAAAAAGGAAAAGAGAGAGACCAGAATGGATGTTGTGTTGTAGAGATTTCTCTCTTTCTCTGGGGTCATGGATCTCTGAGGTATTTCATGGTGTTTGATTGTCCAGTGGGGCATCCGTAGCTGAAGGACAGCTCCTTGGGCCCCTGGAGAGGCAAATCAGAAAAGGGCGGGATTTTAGCCACAGACCCTTGCATAAACTATCCCATTGATCTCAAACATAAGGCAGGAGGTTTTTTTAATGGTCTACTAAATAGTGGCACCATTTTCCAACAATGTACTAAATCTCTACACAACAAGGGATTTGGGCGTATTTTGGAGAATTTCTATTTTACATTTTGTTTTCCTTTAACTGCCACACCCCTTTTAGCTACACCCAAGGTCACAGGGGCTTGGGGATCCTTATTTATTCTAAAGCACAGAGTGGACCCCATCAATACATTTCTATGTCAGATGACATAGAATGACACATGAATTCAAAAGTAGAGGGCATTTAATTAAGAGAAAATAGCACAGCAAATAACAATGAACTGACTAGGTAAAAGACGCCATTCTTTGCCTTATTTCTCTTTTTTTTTTAATAATTAATTTAATTTGATTTATCAACAATCACTTCCATAAGTTTTTGAGTTTTAAATTTTTCTCCTCCTCACCCCCCAAGATAGTGTGCAATAGGCTATACATATACATTCCAATTAAACATATTTTCACGTTAGTCATGTTGTAAGGAAGAATTAGAACCAATAGGAAGAACCACCAGAAAGAGAAAACAAAACAAAACAGAAGAAAAAAATAACAAATAGTATGCTTTGATCTGCATTCAAACTCCATAGTTTTTTCTTTGGATGTGGATAGCATTTTCCATCACAAGGCCTTTGGAGATGTCTTAGACCCTTGCATCACTGGGAAGGATTAAGTTTATCAATATTAATCATCATACAACGTGTTTGTCTCATTTCTTACCTAGCTTCAATCACTGAATGGGAACCGCCACAGTCAAACTGAGACCTGGGAAAGAACTTAAAAAGGCCAAGGCCTCCCACTGCATCTGGGGCCATCTCCAGTAGTCTGGATCTATATCTTGCCAGTGGACCCAGATAGCTACTGTGTGCCAAATACTGTGCTTAAGCCCTGGGGAGGTAAATATGAAAGAAAAAGGTATTCCCTGCCCTCCAAGAGTTTATAGTCCAATTGAGAAGATAACACACACACAAAAAATGCTGAAAAGGGGGTGGGGAGAGAAGGTAGGTCCTGGGAAGGGACCTAATAGAGTCCAGTGAAAAGAAAATGAAGACCTGGTGGGCCTGGGAGACCTCTCTTAAATGCAGGCTTTAGGAAGAGTTCTTCAATCATAGAAACAGAGGGGGCTAAGGGTATTGATGAGGGCTAAGTACCAAGCCAGATGGAATCTGGCAGGAGAATGAGCTTCCTGAGAAGGAAGTTCCCAGGAACTTCCGTATTGGAATTCTGTCCAAAGGAATGCTGCCAGGTGAAATCTCTGCTTCTGGCTTCTTGGGCTTCCTTCAAAGCCCAGCTGAAATTCACTTTGTGCAAGAAGCCTGTCCCAATCTCCCATAATGCCAGTGCCTTCCCTCAATCAGTCATCTCCAATTTATCCTGTATGGGTCATTTCCATTCATGGTTTTTTGCAGGTTGTCTTCCCCTTTAGATTCTGAGCTCCTGGGGAGGAGGACTATGGTTTGTCTTTCTTTTATTCCAAGCACTTAATACCATGCTTGGCACACAGTAGGTCCTTAATAAATACTTGAGGATGACTTATTTTTCTAGTCATACCTTAGTTATTACATTAAAGTAATTTCTGAAAGTGGGCAACTAGGAGGGTGGGGTGGGGGACAATGGATAGAGTACTGGGCCTGGAGTCAGGAAGACCTGAATTCAAATCTGGCTTCAGATTTACTATCTGTGTGTTGCTGGGCAAAATCCTGTTTGCCTCAGTTCTCTCATCTGTAAAATGACCTGGAGAAGGAAATGGCAAACTACTCCAGTATCTTTGCCAAGAAACCCCCAAATGGTGTCATGAAGAGTCAGACATGACTGAAAAGACTTGAACAAAAACAAAAATTTCTGAAAATTACTCTCCCTCCTTCCATTACCTCCAGAGCTGAATCCTCTCTCATAACAAAATAAAATGGTTAAGCCAACACTCTCTGACTGCACTCTAACCTCAACTCTGACCAGAACCCTATTCAACATTGCACCATAGTTGTCTCCCATCTCTCTGCTGAGGTGGGGCATGGATGAGGCAGGGTGTGTGTGTGTGGGGGAGGGACAGCTGCAGTGTTTCATTATTTCTTTTCAAATAATGTTCGTTATTGGTTTTTCATTTACTCAGAGTTGGGTTTCTTTTTCATGGTCTATTCAGAGAATTTTCAAGGAAGTTAATTGAAACAATTAGTAGTTTCAATAAAGTAGATGAATATAAAATACACGCACAACAAAATCGGTATTTCTATGCAGTACTAACGAAACCCAGAAAGGAATAATGAAAAGATAAATTCCATTCAAAATTACCATGACATTTATAAAATAAGTGAATGTTAACTATGAACACATCCAAGATTTATGCAAATATAACTTTTTTTTGTAGAAATAAAGACAAATAATTGGAAAGATATTCAGTGCTCTTGGTTGGGCTGAGCCAATATAATAAAAATGGTGAAACTACCTAAATTAATATACAGATTTGTTCCTATTTCAATAAGTTACCAAAGGAGTTTACCTTACAGAGATAAACAAAATAATTTTTAAAAATTCATTTGGAGGAACAAAGGTTGTAGAATCTCAAGGGATATAATGGAGGAAAAGTAAGAATGAAGAAGGCATCATATTATCAGGCTTCATACCATAATAATTCAAACTGTCAATCATCAGAACTATCTGATATTCATTAAAGAATAGAAAAGCAAGTCAGTAGAACAGACAAGATAAGCAAGATTCAGGAGTAATCAAAAATTACAGTCTAGTGTTTGATAAGTACATGAACATAAATTAAGTCAACTTCCTTTTTTATAAGAATTGTGGAAACACTGGAAAGCAGTTTGGCCTATGTTAAGTGGAGATTAGCATCTTACACTGAATACCACAATAGTTCCAAATGGATATGAAATCTAAATTTAAAAAGTCATAATCATGCAAAACATATTTCCATATTAGTTATAAGAAAGAAAACACAGACAAAAAACCCCGCAAAAAATAAAGTAAAAAGTAGCATGCTTCGATCCACATTCAGACTCCATCAGTTCTTTCTCTGGAGAAGGATAGCATCTTTTATCATAAGTCCTTCAGAATTGTCTTGAATCATTGTGTTGCTAAGAATAGCTAAGTCATTCACAGTTGATCATCATATGATATTGCTGTTACTGTGTACAATGTTCTCCTGGTTCTGCTCACTTCACTTTGCACCAATTCATTTAAGTTTTTCAAGGTTTTTCTGAAAACATCTTGCTTGTCATTTCTTAAGTATTCTATCTTAAGTATTCCACCACAATCATATACCACAACTTGTTCAGCCATCTCCCAATTGATGGGTATCCCCTCAGTTTTTAATTTTTTATCAGCACAAAAAGAGCTGCTATAAATATTTTTGCATATATGGGTCCTTTTCCTTTTTTTTTCTTCTTTATATCTCTTTGATATACAGACCTAGTAATGGTATTGCTGAGTTCAAGGGTATGAGCAGTTTTATAGCCCTTGGGACATAGTTCCAAATCTTCTAGGAGTAGAAGTCTTGACCAAATAAGGGAGACAGTTGATCATGGGATAAAATAGGAAATTTTTATTGTATTAATTTTATTTTAGTTTTTGCATGAACAAAAACAATACAGATAGAATAAGAAAAGAAACTCGTGTGAAAAAAAATTTTGCATCAGACATCATGGATAAAAATTTGATATCCAAGATAGAAATGGAATTGACACAGATATATAAGACCAAAGACAATTTCTCTATAGGAAGTGGTCAAAGGATATAAAGAAGCAGTTTTCCAAAAATTCAGCTAACTTCCAAAAAAAATTATTGGGGTTTTTTTTGGCATCATGATTATTTCTGATATTGCCCTCAGCCCATCTCCCTCCAAATAATCCAGTTTTATGACAAAGAAAAAAATTTATTGAAGTGACTGACACAGTGGTCATGACACATGCACCACTCCCCACCCACAGCCCCCCACCTGTTTACCAAGAGGAGGGAAGTGTCTTTTATCAGCTGTTCTCTGATACCAAGGCTGAGCATATTGCCTCAGCACAATCTATATCAGTATCTTGCTTTAAAAAGGGAATGTTTGTATTAGGGATAAGAAAAATGAGAGCTAAGAGCTTTGGCCATCATGTACTCCTAGGCCTAGTGATAGAGACTAGTCAACCCATGAACCTAACTGAAGCCATTGTGGGTCACCTTAAAAATGGGGGAGGCTGAAGCTCATTGTGGGCCCCCTTTTGGCCAGGCTGACAAATCGCCTATGTTAGTCGCAAAGGGCAGCCCCTTCCAAAAGGTGAAGAATCCAGTCTGGACTATTGAATTTCTATCTACATTCTATTCACTTAAAATGAGTAAACACTAATTAAGAAAATAATTCTTCCCCCTCCAGAATCATTTTTCTCCAAGGCTGAAATCTCATATACTGAGTTAAAGCCAGGAGGGAAATATTAACTCAGACTAATAAAGTCCTTAGCTGAAGCCTAGAAGGGTTCCAGCTCCCAAAGCTTGTCGTTGTGGATGGAGGCCACGACAAAGATACTCAGAGACAGAATCATACCAGAATGACTACTGAACAATTTTATATCCTCCACTGATAGACAAATGTTCACATTTACCCTGGGACTTGAACACCTATTTCTAAACAACAAATTAGTCATTTAGAAATGGGAGAAAAAAGTTAATGACTAAGAAATAGCTCATAAATAGCATTTTATTTTTTCCAATTACATGTAAAGATAGTTTTCAGCATTCATTTTGTTAAGATTTTGAGTTCCAAATTTTTCTCCCTCCTTCCCTTTCCTGCCCCCTCCCCAAGACAGCAAGAATCTGATATAGATTATACATGTATAATCCTGAGATATAGCTCCAAATAGAATGTTTCTGCCAAGGCCTCTTTTGCTTTCAGATATTTTTATACATACAAACATATATATATATATGTGTGTGTGTATATATGTATGTGTGTGTGTATATATATATATGTATATATATATATATATATGTATATATATATATATATATATATATATATATATATATATATATATATATATATATATATATGTCACCTGTTGGCTAACTAGAATAACTCTTGCTTCTTATTGTTATAGAAGAATTAAATACAAAATCTTTGTAGGAAGCAATTGTGGAGTGTGGAAGGTTCTGGTCAGGCAAATAAATTGGATTTAAGTATATTACAGTCATAATCTTTTTCTGCCTCTCTCCAGACAGCCTTTGTACAAGGAAAAATGAGAATGTATTCGCAGACAAATCTTGACCTGAGGGAGAAGGCTGCAGGAATCTGGATTTTCAATAACATAAGACAATAAAGCTTAGACTTCTAACCTGCCGCAATATGGTAAAAGTATAAAGAGCTTAGCAACTAATAAAAGGAAAGGGTCTTCCAACTCGTATTTGAGGATCTAGACCCCCCAAAAGGACACTTCATAAAGATCATAATGGGTTAGTCCGTATCGAGCTGATACAAGTAGTTTGTTGACCAATTGTCTGACAGTTGTCTTCAGCAGTGCTGGATATTAATAAGACTTGTGGTGATTTCCTTGGGGTATTTTTGTCCTCATAATTGCACATCTGCTTGTTGTGACACTGCACTTGGCCATGTGTTGATCTAATATTATTCCAATAACACGATACATGTATACGATTGAGTCTTTAAGTGGTATCCACATGGTGTAAATTTCACCTCCCTTTGTGGCTTGGGGAACTGAAGGGTCATGGAAGAAGAGGGAGGACAAGATCTCGGGGCAAAGGGAAAAGCTGGAGGTGCTTTCATTGACAGGCAAGCTGTATTTTCTTTAAATAGTGGGCAGAACACGGTCAAATCAATCCAGCAGCAATCCTTATGTTTTTATTCTTATGACTAGTCCATTGTCTCATTGTTTATTAGTCTATGAATAGCTATTGGGTGGATGAAGCCAGTATAAAGCAAGTGAAGTTGGTCACCTAGAATTTTTTAAGAAGTAGAAGGCCCATCTCAGCCATCCTCATCACATCCTTGAAATATTGAAAGAACTGTGTCCTGTTCTTGTTAGCTATCATATGAGCACCAGATCATCTGAATTTCCTAGAGCCGTATAACCCTTCTCAAACAGCAGGGGGATTTTTTTTTTGTCTCTATCACACAAGGCAACATCACTATAAAATTGGGAATCACATGAAAAAAAAAATCTGAGACCAAATTTTTGAAGAGATTTTGATTCTACTTCTTCCAGATCTTCCTGTAATCCATTTTCAGTGCAGAGTTTTCAGCAAGTGTCCATAATGGGAGACTCGGTCACAAACTTTCATTCAAGGGGGGCACTTTCTTCTAAGGGGATGGATTGAGGAACAAAAGGACAATTCTCCAGGCTTCATGCCTAGGGTTGGGGTAAGTGGGGAAGAAACAGGAGTCTGTTGGACATGGTCCAAACCCATGATTTCATCAGTGCAAGGAGCTCTCCAGTGAGGAAACTTGCTCTTACCAGTGTAGATGGATGGATGCTCTGCACATTATAATCTTAAAGAGACATTTGGGCACTGAGGTTTTAAGCAGTATGTGTCAGAGCCTTGAACCGAGGTCAGCCTGATGCCAAGGTCAGCTCTCTACCCAATATGTCGAACTGCTTCCGGTTTGACATCCTATTGTTATTAAATTCTTCTTTAAGAGGCAGCCAGGTGTTGAACAGTGAGGTCTGGCTCCGATGCAGGAGAGGGCCATAAAATTGCACGTCAAGACCCCAGAGGGCCGTGCAAGGACTTAGAAAGCCACATGTGTTCATAGACTTCCTTTCTTTATTTATAACTTGACATGTTAAAATCAGATAGGACTGCATTTGAATCTGGTCCAGGCTGCACTTGGAAGTATTGTTGGCCTGCAGGAGATATCTGCTACACTTCTGGTGTAGCGGATGGAAAACTGGGCAGAAAGAACTAAAGCCTCCAAAGCCTGAGATACTGTGTGACCCTGAGCAAGTCACTGAGACTGTCTGAGCCTCAGCTTCCTTATCTGCAAAGTGGAGTGAAGGACAGTGTCCATTCTTCCATCCTCCAGAGCTTTTTCTGGGTTTATTTGTATTTTGGGGGTTTTTGGACTGGACCCATCATTTCACTGGGAGGACTCATGGTGATAAAACACATTAATTGACACAGGTGCAAAACAACTCTGCCATTAATAGTCTTAGAGAGCTGCCTGGGCCACGGGGAATTTAAGTAACTTGGCCCAGGTCACATGGTCAGGATGTGTCAGAAGGCGGACTTGACCCTAGACTTTCCTGAGTCTGAGGCTGGCTCTTCATTCACCATTCTAGCATTTCTCTGCTAAATTAGCAGACTCCAATTAAATAATGTTCATAAAGTATTTGGTAAAACTTAAACTATAGATAAATGCACACTTCTATTGTTGCTCAGTCATTTTTCAGTTGTCCTACTCCTCTCTCTCTCTCTCTCTCTCTCTCTCTCTCTCTCTCTCTCTCTCTCTCTCTCTCTCTCTCTCTCAGTGAGACAATCAGGGTTAAGTGACTTGCCCAGGGTTACACACCTAGTGAGTATCACATGTCTAAAGCAATATTTGAACTCAGGTCCTCCAGACTCCAGGGCCGGTGCTCATGTCCTATTCTTCTTGACCCCATTTGGGGGTTTCTGGGCAAAGATACAGGAGTTGTTTGCCATTTCTTTCTCCAGCTCATTTTACAGATGAGGTAAACAGGGTGAAGTGACTTGCCCAGAGTCACATAGCTAGTAAGTGTGTGAGGTCAGATTTGAACTCAGGAAGATGAGACTTCTTGGCTCTAGGCCTGGCACTCTATCTACCTAGCTTCCTTCTGTCAACTTCTATTGCTAATAATTAATGATCCATCCAAACATTTTCCCCAAACAGCCTCTAAGCACAGAATTATTGAAATATTTAACTAATAGAAAGCACTCGCTGGATATTGACCATAGATTTGGAGTTGGAAAATATCTCCACAGTCACCTAGTCCACTTTGCAGCTGCTGATCTGCCTGGTTTGAGCAAGGCACCTCTCCCGGGAGAAGCTCATCACTGCTCGTCTTACCACCAGGCTGCTAAGTCAAACCTTAGCTGACACAACCCCCCCCTCAGCCTCCTCTTCCCCATGACTGGAGGCTGCAGGGTGGAGGAGCAAACTCCTCCCAATGCTTTCGCCTATGCAGGGCAGAACCGACTCTCAGCCCACCCTACTTTGGATCTGCTATCTTTCCTGATCTCAACTCCAAGGAACAAGATGCCTCCACACTGGGTCTCCATGGGCTCCCTCCACCCCTTTCTTGCTTCCATTTATGTGTTCTCTTCCTTTAGATTGTAAGCTCCTTGAGGGCAGGGACTGTTTCTTATTAATTAGCATTGAGGTCCAAAAATTAAATAGCAGAGCTGAGCCTTGAAGCCAAGTCCTCTGACTCTAAGTTCAAGGTGTTTAGAGCCTCTGGGATGGGACCTCTGGGATGACAGTAGTCGGGGCAGTGAGAAAAGACCTGTAGGAACCTACGGCAGAAGTAGACACAGGCTTGGTCACTCGGTGTAAAGGAGAACATCACAGACCATGTTTCTAACCCCAGCCAGTAGTGCCAGGGAGGAAGATGCTTCTTTTCTTATCTGTTCCTGGAGATGAATCTTCTAGCAGACAAAGGAGATTTATGGTGTTCCACCAGCCTCAGGGATTACTTCAAGAAGGATCCTCTTGAGTCAGTCCAAGCATCTGGATTCCAGAGAGGAAAGTCCCTGGGAACATCCTGAACATGGAGAGAGAAATTGCTTGGACCACATGGGCATTGTTCTGTGTTTAACAACTGGCTCTCCAAAAATTTTGCACAATATACACTTTGAAGTTTAATCTGCATTACCAACATTTTCTCAAGTCTAGAGAGCAATAACATAATAAATCACTTGTGGGCAACACAAAATCCAGTAGACCTGAAATATGAACAGCTCTTGTTGCAAGAATCCAAATAGCAGCCCTGAGTAAAACAAGGCTGCCAAATGAAGGCCAACTTAATGAAGTCGGAGCTGGATACATATTTTTCTGGAGTGGCCACAGTGAAGGGAGTGCTATGAAGCTGGTTTTGCAACCAAAACTAATCTAGTCAACAAGCTGGTATGCCGACCAAAAGGAGTGAATGACAGGCACATGACAGTGCAATTACCATTTGCAGGAAAACACATCACCATCATCAGTGCCTATGCTCTCACTATGACAAACCCTGATGATGTCAAAGAAAGGTTTTATGAAGACCTGGAGATCCTTCTCATCAATGTGCTAAAAAAGGACAAGCTTACAATTCCGGGTGACTTTAATGATAGAGTAGGCTCAGACTTGGCAGGGAGTCCTTGGGAGGAATGGAGTTGGAAACAGCAACAGCAGTGGTCACTCACTACTGAAGACCTATGCATCTCATGACCTTCTCATCACGAACACTGTCTTCCATTTGTCTAAATGCAATAAAACTTCATGGATGCACCCTTGCAGCAAACATTGGCCTTTAATAGACTATGTGATTGTAAGGAGAAGAGACAGACAAGACGTGAGAGTGATGAAGACAATGTGTAGCACACAGTGCTGGACTGATCTAGACTTATCCTTTCAACAAAATTGGCAGCCCCGAGGCAAAATGGCTACCAAAAGAATTAATGTCAATAGATTAGAGCTCTTCTCTGGACAGTGCTCTCATGCTTTCCCAGTCACCAATGGAGTGAAATAAAACTTGTGTGCTTATTCCTGATTTTTAGCGTGTTTTCAGCCTTGTTGTCAAATGCCTTCAATGAGGACTAACATGGCATCAAGGTCAGCTACCGCACTGATGGTAAGTTCTTCAACTGGAAAAGGCTACAAGCCAAGACTAAAGTGGAGGTAGTATTGGTACATCGTTTTCTGTTTGCAGTTGACTGCACTCAGTGCAGCCTCGGAAGCTGAGATGCAAAAAAATATGTATCGTTTCTCTGCTGTTTATGCTAATTTTGGCCTAGCAATTAACACCAGGAAAACACAGGTGCTCTATCAGCCACCACCACACCATCCACATGTGGAATCATCAGTTACAGCAAATGGAGAAGTTTTGAATGCTACAGATAAATTCGCTTACCTTGGGAGGGTAGTTTTCAGAGACGTTCACAGTGATAGTGAGGTTGACACATGCATCACCAGAACTAGTTCAGTGTTTGGGAGAATCCTAAGGAAAGTGTGGGAGAGAAGAGGTATTAGACTGACTACCAAACTGAAGGTCCACTGAGCCATTGTGCTGACCTCATTATTGTAACCTGGACAGTCTCCCAGCGCCATGCCAGGAAACTGAATTGCTTCCATTTGAATTGTCTTAGGAAGATTCTGAAGATTCACCTGGCAGGAAGATACCAGACATTGAGGTCCTTTCTTGAACTAAAACTGCCAAGCATTCAAACTCTGCTTCAGAGAGTGCAACTCCAATGTGCTGGCCACATTGTTCCAATGCCAAACATGCACTTGCCAAAAAGACCGTTTTGTAAAGAACTCACACAGGGCAAGCACTCACATGGAGGTCAGAAGAAGTGATACAAGGACACTCAAGATCTCTCTGAAGAACTTTGGAATTGTTTGTAAGACATGGGAGATGCTGGCACAGGACCACTCAGCATGTTGTGCCTATGTCAAAGAAAGTGCTGTGCTCAGTGAGCAAAGCAGAATTGCAGTAGCTCAAAAGAAATGTGAAATGTGCAAATTTAGAGAACCCATCCCAAATGTTCACACGGACTATTTGTGCCCGACCTGTGGTAGAACATTCCAAGCTTGTACTGGTCTAAATCAGCCACACGTGGACACACTCTAACTTGACTCCAACATAGTAGTGTCATTTTGGTCCTCTTCCAGAACGAAGGACAACAATCATGAGACTACCTGGGCTAGTCAGTGCATTTTTCAGCTCTTTGCTTATGCCCATGGTGACACCCAGCCAGCACACAAAAGGATACCTCAGAGGGTCACTCAAGTATTCAGTTTTCAAGACCATGGTTTTTGGTTTGTTTGGTTTTTTTGGTTTTGCTTGTTTTGTCTTTGACCTCACTTGCTCCCCTCTTTGGGCCCTCCTCTAGGCTTCTCTGACAGGTGAGGTCAAGTGAATTCCCTTTGACATCATTCACGCACCTGGTAGCTGGTACCAGGGGCTTGCAGGTTATCTTGAAGTTCTGATGAGTCTCAAGAAGGGATTTAGCAATGTTGGAATGCCCTGCATCCTGGCTTCTAGAACAGACTCTATCTCTGTTCCACCTAAATGGGGCTTTTTATTTATTTCTTTAAAATGCAATTTGTTAAGTGATGGATTTTGTATTTGCATCACATTCATTCCCAACTATATTCCCCTCCCAACTCAGTGAGTCTTTCCTATGACAAAGATTTAAAAGCCATGTCTGATAATGAACGCAGCAGCCCACCCCCACGGTCTCTCACTGCCACTGTATGGGCTGGGGTGCATGCTTTCATCTACTCTCCAGGGCCAAGCGTGGGATTCAGTATTCCATAGCCAGGGTTTCATTTTACTGTATTTTTCCATTTCGGTCTCTGTAGTCCTGTCAATTCTCCCTTTGTAACCAGTCCGGTGTGCTTCCCTCTTCTCGCCTCTGACGCTGCCCACATCCTGGCTCAGGCCTTCATCAGCTCACTCCTAGACTATGGCAGTAGCCAGCTCGTCGGCCGCCAGTCACCTTACGCCCCCTCCCCCATTCAATAAACTCCAGTGGCTCCCATCACCTCCAGGATCAAATACAAAATCCTCTGTTTGGCTTTGAAAGCCCTTCATTACCTAGTCCCTGCCTACCTTTCCAGGCTTCTTACAGTTGACTCCCTTCCACGCTGGCCTCCTGGCTGCATCCCGCACAAGAGAGCTTATCTCCAGTCTCTGAGCATTTCCCCTGCTGTCCCTCACGCCTGGATCTCTGTCCCTCCTCATCTCCACTTCCCAGTTTCCCTAGTTTCCTTCAAATCTCAGCTAACATTCCACCTTTTATAGAAGCCTTTCCCGATCCCCTTAATGCTTGAATCTTCCCTCTGAGATTATCGCCAATTAATCCCGTATGCCGCCCGTGCAGAGCTGTTATCTTAATGTTGTCCCCCACACCTTCTCTCTGCTCCTGCACCCCAGGCTTAGATGGGAGGTCCTTTAGAGCAGGGTCCGGGCTTTGTCACTAGCACTTAGTACAGAGCGTAGCGCACAGTAGGAGCTTACTAAATGCTCACTGACTTGCTGAGCCTTGCTTTGACATGCCCTAGCCTACTCCAGCCAGGGCCAGTTGGAGCTCCAGCAGGGCAGCATTCAGAAGAGTCGTTCTGGATGATCCATGCTGACCAGCCCCTCCCACCTTGGGAGTTTGTGTAGCAGAGAAAACACTGCCCTACTTCTGCAGAGATAAAAAAGCAACACACACACATGCACACACACACACCCCGTGCACGAGCCACACCCATGCACTTCTGTGCCCTCAGTTTCTTTTTGGCTAAGTACTACAGAATGGCCACATGCCACTAGCCACCCTGTGCTGTCCAGGGATGAGGCAGGGCTCCTTGATTTGTGTTTTTCTACTTTTCCTAAGGGACACACCTCCCAGGGAGTATTACCCCGAGTAAGACAGAGACTGGCTGGAGCTGGGTGATTTTAGACCCAAGGGCGGCTGGCTTCTGATGATCACCATTCTCCTCCCTCCCCCCTTCACGGGTGCCTCTGGACCTTGGGTGCTCACAGGTAGTGGAAGAGGTGAAAGAGAGCATGGCCACGGCTGGGGCTACTTTGCTAGGTATTCAGAGCATACGAAGCAGGATTAGAAGGTCTTGTAGATGTCTATTATCTCTCACACCCACATATTGCTGGAGGGTGGGAAGACCTGGTATGGTGAGGCCCTCCACAAAATGCAGGCATTTAACCAGGAGGAGGGGGTCACTGTGTGTGTGTGTGCGTGTGTGTGTGTGTGTGTGTGCGCGTGTGTGCATGTGTGCTATCTTACATAAGCTTCTTGGTCTTTACTCAAGGTCTCCTATAGAAAGGTATCAGAACCTGGTTGAATTAAGAGTTCCTCAATTGGTGTATAATTGACAGGCTCTTACCCCTCATTGCTGACTCATCTCCACAAGACTTTCTCTACCATGAATCCAAACCAGGAACTTGTGCCCCATGGCTCCCTTTTTTAATTTTTATTTTTTATTACATTAAAATTTTTTTAAATTTTTATTTTTTATTACATTATTACATTTATTACACATTTATGGAACAAAACTAGCATTTCCATAACATAGTACAACAAAAAGATGATTGCACATGAAACAGCAAATCCACTATGCACAACTTGCCATTTCTTTCAAATCTACAACAAAATTATCATGTACATTTTTTCCCTTTTTCTCTGCCCCCCCCACCCATGGCCACCATTAGACACAAATAGGTATATATAGATATATAGAATTATTCTATACCTACTTCTATTTATCAGTTCTTTCTCTTGATGCAGATAACATCTTCCTCCATTGTACTGTAAGCCCCTCAAGGACAGGGACCATCTTTCTTTCTACTTATATTCGTATTTCTAGCACTTAGCTTAGTGCGTGGAACATAGTAAGGGCTTGGTAATTGACTGACTGACTGACTTACACTCTTTTTACAGAGAAATCATAACAGATGGTGTAAAACCTTCCTGTTTAGCATTTTTATCCAAACACTTTCTTGGCCATGAGCAGTCCTGACCAACACATCACAACAGAATAAATGCAGAAGCAGGTAGGAGAGTCCTATTAAGCCAGACATTAAAGTGACTTACAAAAATGTAAAGCAATACCACTCTTGTCAATAAATAGTTTTTAGTTTTGTAAAAGTTATTTTCCATAAAATTTGTTATTTCAGTTAACAAATAATGTTTATTATTGTTATTTTAAAATGAATCAATAATTAAACATTTACTATATTTTAATTTAATTATCAATCATCATTATTTTAATTTCTAAGATAGTAAAAGCTGATAGATATAATCCATATATTTCAAAGTTTTTGGGGTCCCCAATAATATTTAAGAATGTAGAAGGGGCCCTGAGGTCAAGGATTTTGGGAATGATTGTCACATGATACAAGCAGCTTGCAAAGAAAGACATCAAGAGAATAGATATAAAATCTATAGAAGAGTAGTTTATTCCTGTTCTCATGGTACTTACCACCTAGATGATTTCCAGATCATTGCTACATCCCTTTCCCAGAAGATCTCAAGAGCCTCAGTTTTAAATTTTGAATAGAAGCCCGTTTGCTTTTTTGGGCCTGACCTGGGATCTGTCTGCTGCACATCCAGTTCAAGATGTCTGAAAGGAACTGGAGATCCAAGATCAGAGGTCAGCTGAAAAAAAAGGAGGAAGGATAGGTAGATCTGAGAATCAGCAGCATAGAGATGGTCATTAAATCCATGGAAGTTGATGAGATCATCAAGTGAAGTAGTCTGGAGGGAGATGAGAAGAGGGCTCAGGACAGAACCTGAGGGATACCCATGGTTAGTTTTTCAGTTGCAAACTGAGGGGGTTGGACCAGAGCAGTGGTCCCCAAAGTGGAGTGTGCACAGCCCAAGGAGTCTTCAAAATGGTCCTATGAGGTATAGGGAGAAAATATGAGAATTCTTCTGTTTACTTTTAGCTAAAATAATGAAGAAATTATGCATTATTATTTGAAGTTCTGACTAACATAGTCACCCTCATCTGGTCCACATGCCAGATAATCACAGGTTATCTATAGAACAATGTGTATCTTGAGATAAAATTATGAGTACCAGGATGCTGTGGGATTGTCATTAGCTTCTCATATTCCCTGGTTCCCTTTCAGTGTGTTTCAATAGATTGCAGCTACCAAATGCCCAGTTAAGTGGCTCTATGGATTTTATTTAGCTTTAAACTGTCTCACAAAATGAACAAGTGAAACTGCTTCAAAGAAATTGCTTCAAAGTCTTTATATCATGAATGTTTGAAAGTCCTCTATTGCATTAAATATCTATTTTTGCATATTTTTTCAGTTTTGCTGGGTAGGTAATTCTTTGTTGTAATCCTAGCTCCTTTGCCCTCCTAGAATATCATATTCCAAGCCTTGCAATCCTTTAATGTAGAACATGCTAAATCTTGAGTTATCCTGACTGTGGCTCCATGATATTTGAATTGTTTCTTTCTGGCTGTTTGCAGTATTTTCCCCTTGACCTGAGAACTCTGCAATTTGGCTGTAATATTCCTGGGAGTTTTCATTTTGGGATCTCTTTCAGGAAGTAATTGGTAGATTCTTTTAATTTCTATTTTGCCCTCTGATTCTAGAATATCAAAGCAGTTTTCCTTGATAATGTCTTGTAAGACGATGTGTAGGCTCTTTTTTGTTTTGATCATGGCTTTCAAGTAGTCCAATAATTCTCAAATTATCTCTCCTGGATCTATTTTCCAGGTCAGTTGTTTTTCCAATGAGATATTCATATTTTCTTCTATTTTTTCATTTTTTTGATTTTGTTTTATTGTTTCTTGATGTCTTGTGGAGTCATTAGCTTCCACTTGCCCAATTCTAGTTTTTAAGGAATCATTTTCTTCAGTGAGCTTTTGTACCTCTTTTTCCATTTGACCGTTTTACTTTTTAAGGAGTTCTTTTCTTAGTGAAATTTCATGTGTTTTTATTCATTTGGGCAGTTCTGCTTTTTACAGAGTTATTCAATGAATTTTTTTACATCTTTTTCCATTTAGCCAAGTGTGCTTTTTAAGGAGTTCTTCTCTTTAGTAGATTTTTGTGCCTCTTGAACCATTTGGTGTATTCTGTTTTTTAAGGTGTTATGTTCTTCAGTATTTTTTTTTGAGCTTCCTTTCCTAAGCTGTTGACTCTTTTTTTTCCCCCATGATTTTCTTGCATCACTCTAATTTCTTTCCCCAATTTTTCCTATACCTTTGTAATTGATTTTTAAAATCTTTTTTGAGCTCTTATAGGAATTCTTTTTGGGCCTGAGACCAATTTCAGTTCTTCCAAGGTGGCATGATCTAAGGAGAGGTGTGTTTACTACTCTTCTGGCTTGTACGCTGGTCTGTGAGTGACCACGAGTGCTCTTTTCTTTCCTGGAACTGTGACCTTTCGCTAGTGCTTGCCCTGTGACCTGGAGCCACATGTGGGCAATGCATCAGAGTCCTGCTCTCAATGACAGCAAAGGGTCTCTGATCAGGTTTTCAACTCCCTTACCATCTGTGAGCTGAGAGCTTGCTGATTCAGTCACCCCCAAGGCCTTCTGCTGGCTTGCCAGGGTGTGACCTGCACTGAGCTGCAGTCCACTCTTACCCCATTGAGATAGACCTTTGCTACTGACCTTGTAAGTTTTCTTAGGCTATAAAATTATTTCACCCCACCCTTTTGTTTATTCTGCACTCCAGAATTTGTTTTGAGGCATTATTTTAAGGTTGTTTAGGGGGGAAGATTTAGGAGAGCTCAGGCAGTCCCTGCCTTTGCTCTACCTGTGTGTGTGTGTGTGTGTGTGTGTGTGTGTGATGAAGCAAGCTCAGAGAACCCCATGGGTGGAGGTGCTGAGCTACAGGAGTGACTGTGAGAACAAAGGCAAAGAGATGGGTTGAGAGATATCTTGGATCCATAATGCACACAATTTGACAATTAGTTGTGGGGTTCAGTCTTGTGAGGAAGAGAGAAGAATTAAGAATCATTCTGATATCATGAACACCCAAGAGTCTAGATAGTTGGCAGCCATCTTACTGTACATGGGAAGTTCAGAGGAGGGGGTTAGTTTCAGAGAGAAGGTAATTGATTCTGTTGGACATGTTAAGATTGAGATTCCATTGGAAATGTCCAGCAGGTGACACAGAACTGGAACAAAGGAGACAGATTAGAGTTATATATAAATGTAAAAGCCATCTGTGTAAAGATGATAAGTGGACCAACAGGAGGTGAGAGAACATCAAGAGAGAAGCCTAAGAGTGAGAAGAGGCCAGGGCCCGGGTCAGAGATCTGAGGGTCACTGAGTTTAGGTGGGACAGTGAAATGGCTCATTGGATAGGCCGCTGGACCTGGAGTCAGGAGATCTGAGTTCACATCTGGCCTCAGACACCTACTAGCTATGTGACCCTGGGCAAGTCACTTTACCCTGTTTGCCTTAATCCACTGGAGAAGGAAAAGGCAAACCACTGCAGTATCTTTATTAAGAAAACCCCACAGACAGTATGGTCATGAATAGTTGGACATGACTCAAGGATTGAACGACAGCAAAATTCAGGTGACAAAATATAAATGATGAATGACTAAAGGAAATTAGGAATAAGTGGGTCAGAGACATAGGAGAAGAAGGAGAAAGAAATGCCCCAAACCTCACGGAGCAGAGAGGATCCCAAAGGATGGGGCTAGGGTTAACAAGGCCAAGAAGACTGAGGACTGAGAAATCATTTGATTTAGCAATTAAGAAATGAGGGTCTTCTGGACCCTTCTATATTTTGCCAAGTGGCCTCATGGTATTCTCCTCCCATTTTATTTGTTGAATCTGTACCTCTACTTTAAGGTTCACCTGAATTGCCACCACCTCCAGGAAGACTTCCTTAATTTCTCTGTCATTAACAACTTCCCCCTCAATTCACTTCAGTTCCTGTCAAATCAATTCATTTCCCCAAAGATTGATGGAGTAACTACAATGTACCAGGCATACTACTAGACACTGGGAATACCAACACAAAAGAATCAAACTCTACCCTCATGAAGTTTACATTCTATTGGGGAAATGCCACGTGCACAAAAATAATTACAGAGTAAATTAAAAATAATAAACGTAATTTTAAGAGGCAATGAGAGCTAATAGCTGGGCAACTCAAAAGGGCCTCCTAGAGGAGGGGGCCTAGAAGCTATGCCAACAATTCTTCCAGACAGAGGTGATGGGGAAGGGCTTTCCAGAAGTGGGAGACCACTTGTATAAATACACAGAGGTGGGAGATAGGATGTTGGGTACAGGGAATAACTAGCAAGCCATTCTGACCAAACAAAGAAATGAATAGGAGTAACATGAAATGAGACTGGAAAGGTGCTTGGAGCCAGACTGTGGAGGGAGTTCAGTGATGAGTGGTACTGTTTTATTCTAGTAGCAAGGGAGGCCACTAGAGCAGAGGTGTTAAGAACACCAAGGGCTATCTCTGAACTAGTTTAAAGTGTAATTGTGAAATATTTAATAAAAGAAATAAAAAGACAAGAGAACATACGCAGTTTTCTTTCTTTTTGATGTTTTTATGCTTTAATACATGGCTAATTTTCATAAAATGCAATGTGCAGGTAATGAGTATGTATATTATTTTTCTTCCCATTCAGTAATTTCCAGAGATCTATCAAGTCTTAATTTTATAAAATTAATGACTGGTCTTAAAAAAAAAAACACATGATTTTCTGAGACAATATGCTGCTGACAGGGATCCTTGTATAGGGCTTAGAGGACCCTTTCTATCTGCCTTTGACATCATTCTACTAATAGGTCAGGTCTGTGTTTTAGGAATAAAAATTGTTAGTTATGGGGAAGAGGGACTGGAGGTGCAGAGCCAATTTGGAGGCTATTGTGATGGTCCACAAGGAAGAGGATAAGATTCTAATCTGGAGTAAGAAGAAGCTCTGTGAGTGGGGAGGACAGGACAGGCAGATGGTCCATGAGGTATCGAAGTAGGATGGATGTCAGGCCTCACATCACAGCACGCACCTCTCAGATCCATTCATCAGATATAATAAGTCAATGCATACTTTGATATGTTCTGAGGTACTTTGATAACCTCACGATGTCAGGAGAGAGTGATTTTAGTTGGAGCTTCTGTGGATAACTTCTGGGAAGACATGACATGAGTCCTGCATGGGTGGGTAAGTTATGATGGATATGATACCTGTATCCTTAGAGGAGACTTCATCCTCAGTGAGATTACAGATGCAGTTGAGTATTCTTTGACACTTGGTGACTTCGGTGAAAAGTTTTGAAGAGATGAGAATGGAGAAAGAACTATTGGAAAATGTGCTTCAGAAATAAGGGATCTAAATGACCCAAACCTTGTGGAGTTCATAGAAGCCTCATACCTGCACCTTATAGACACTTTCTATGGAAAAAAAAAATTGGAGTACACTAGACATGGCAAGAACCAAATTACAACATGAGCTGTGAAATTGATAATATGTTAGCAGACAATTCATTAACAATGTGGGGGTCATTACTGAACCAGTGGTTTGTGCATGGTTAGACCAGCAACTTATAAAACAAAAATCAAAATTAACACAAATCTAGGAGAAACAGGAGAGAGAGAGAGAGAGAGAGAGAGAGAGAGAGAGAGAGAGAGAGGTGGAACAATGAACATTGACACTAAAAATGAAATCACATGCAGAAGTTGAATTAATATAAATCAATCACCATGATGAAGAGACCAAAAATAACAACCTAATCAACAAATACTTGTTTTACATCCAAGTAGAGAAATATGACAGTGAAGGGCAGCAGTAGTTTAGAATATAAACTCATTGGTAACACACAGCAGAGAAGGAGAGTGCAAGATCATTATCAACATTTTTTCATAAAAGAATAAAAAGCAGTGGAGGAAAAATTTCTGTTTGACAAGAGACTCGATTGAACAAAGACATCCTAATGGCATTTTCTTGTTTAAATGTAACTTTATTTTTATTCTGAACCCAACAAACACTAAATACAATAAGAATTTCCATAAACAAAGTAAAATAGAAAAAGAATTGTACAAGAAACAATGAATCTCCATTATGTACCATTTGCTTTTCCTTTTAAGGACATCATAAATTCAACATGTCACCTTTAAAGCTGTCTCGCTTGTCTGTTTCCTTTTGGCCTTCCTTTTTTTTTTTTAATGTACACTTAAAAATGCTTCAATGAGTCTTTTCTTTTTCTAGCTTCCTTTTTTTTTTGGACAACCTTAATGCTAGTCCACTTCTCCCTCCAAGTTAAAAAGAAAAAAAAAACAAAGAAAACCCTTGTAGCAAATACTCATAATTGAGCAAAATAAATTCTTGTGTTGGCTGTATCTGAAAAGGTATTTCTCATTCTGCCCCTTGAGTCCATCATCTCTCTATGAGGGTGTGGCTAACATGCTTTATTATTTGTCCTGAGGGCATTTAAAATAAAACTAGAAGGGGTATAATACAAAAACAAAAGATGGAAAAGATCTGGAGAAGATGGAAAAGGAGGGCAAATAAAAAATGGAAAAGAATACATTCTTTTCAAATCAAACACAATGGAGTCACCACACTTGGAGTCTAACACCAACTACCAGTTATTTTTTATAGAAGGTATGGAAATGGCACTGAAGTAAACAGCATCCTTGGGTGATGGCTCTAGAGGAGAAAGCGAGGCTGGTGACTTTGCACAGCCCTCCCTCGCTAAATCCAATTCACTTGCATGTCCTGGCATCACCTCCCTGATGTCATGGTCTTCTTTGAGAACAAAGGACAAATAGCAGCAGCAGCAATCTCTTGGGTTAGCATCTCTCCAAAACCACAGCTCACAAGTCCCCACTGATATATCTTTTCTTTTTTAATGAGAAGAAACCAGTGTACACATAAATTTAAAACAAAGTGTTTCAATTGAATGGAATAGCAGCGTAAACAGCAATGAAGATCCGTACCACACCCCAAACCATATACCTGGGGGACACATTTCCTTGCAGATTCTCTTGCCACCAGTGAGAGAGGAAACGTACATAGACGAATCGCCTATACAATTTGCACACCTCAGGCTGCATCCTAGCTTGAACACCTCCCTGCCTCTCAAGTTTCTGTTTGCTATTCTCCCTTGGCATTGCTAACTCCCCCTAAGGGGGTACTTTCTCTTTGGGCTACAAGCTGTTGAAGTCATGTGCTGGGCCATTTTCTCCGAATGCATTGTTATTTGCTGGTTCTCTAATGAACCACTGCTACCATCTGATGGATCTCTGTTGAATCACAGCAGCCATACAGATTATTCTTGTCTGGGTAATCATCACAACTCTTTTGTGAGAAAGATATTTTAGCTTCTCTATGAGTCAGACCTATGGTAGCACCTAGCCAGCATGGCAAGAAGCCCTTAAGTCTAATGTGTCTTTTAAATTGCTTTGCTTTCACCTTAGCAACAAATATCCTATGTCCACCTATTCTTTGGGTTTGGGTGTGTGCATTCCTTTAATTCCCATCATGCCCTATGACAGCTGCGTTTATCCACAGAGACTACCTTGGGACTTCACTTAGCAAGACCAGAGGGGTGGGGGTGGAGCTGAAAAGGCCCTGTTTTCCTTCAGCTAAAATGATGTTTTCTCTTCGTGTATTAAAGTGTCTAAAATGAAATGCCCCATAGGAATCTCCTGAAAATGGCCTCCTTCTTAGTGCAATGCCTTGTTTCCAGTAAACTACTCAGGCTCTGAATAGAATTGTCAAAATGACTCCTGATCAGTCTAAGCCTCACCCTGTACCTGAGAGGGAGTCCAAGAAGGGCTCCAGGGTGGGATTTTTTAGGGTTTTCCCTAAAGCCCTGTATTCCTGGGGCCACAAACTGGCATTCAGTGAAGGCTGCTGGAAATGCTAAACAGGCAGCCAACGCTTCAGGCTCCAGTGGTGCTGATGTATTTGGCTGAGCCTGGTTGAGTTTGCTTTTCTGTTTTGCTGAGCGTGTTGAGTTTTTTGATAATCAAAACATTTGCTTTGATATTTATATTCTTTTCAAATACATTCCAGCCTGCTTGAGATTTCTTTTAGAATGTTTTCTTATTGTTCTGTGCTTTTAAAAATTTATTTCTGCTTGCAAGTGGAACGAAAAAAATGAATAATCATACACACCAAAGAAGCCAAAGACAGAAAGCAAAGCTTCATATTTACCATTCAGAACGGTACTGGTTATGGCAGCTAAGCCTGTCCCCCTTCCCCCACCCCCCAAAAAGAGAGGGTGCCTTCTGTCAAGCAAAGGGCCCCAAATGGTCATTTATGGATGTAAATGTCATGGGAAATAATTAAGGCATAAGGAATGGTAACTATAACTTTAGAGAAAATGGAAAGATTTGGATGAGTAAATAAGGAAGGACGAAGGCAGAACCAAGAAAACAATTTACAAAATGACTTCCTTAGCACCAATGAAAACAATACAAAAAAAGGGGAGCCAGACTCGGATGAAGTGAGACAACCCTCTCTCCTCTCTGCAGAAGCTGGGGACCAGAAGGCGGAGCACATTCCCTGTGCCACCATCTGTCTTTACTGCAACAGAGTTAAGTGGCCATCAGGAAATGACCGTGCTTGACAAACAAAAAGCTTCCATGAAATTTTTTTAAGGTCACTCTCCTCCCTTTGGTTATCCCAGGAATAAGCAAAAGCAAAGAGCTGTGTGTGGTCCAGGCCAGGCCCAGCCAGCAGCTTGACAAAGCAGGCCCACACCAACGGCCTCTCCCCAGCTCTAGCCATGTGGTCATTTTTCAGATAAATAGATGTCTGCTTCAACAGTCTGACTGTTGGAAGGTCAGTGAGCCATGGAATATGGACAATAACAGAAGGTTTTCCATTGAAGATTTGGTGGGAACATTCCTGTGTGTGACAACAAATAAAGCAGGAGAAATGCCTGAAGCCCAGGAGCGTGACTTGGGGCACTGCAGCCCCTTCCACACCTTTTCCTCCACTTCCATCCAGTCCCTTCATGATGTCATCAGAGCTACTCTCTGCTCCCTGTGTAGCTGCAATAGCAGCCTGTTTAGCATGCTGTTTGATATTGGCTCTTTTCTGCATTTTATTTATTTTGATATGGCCTAAAATGTTTTTGTTGCCTTAATATTACACCTCAAATCCCTGCTTGGCATCTCCCTGCTCTGAGACATTTCCGAGGTTCTAATTCTCAGTTAAACACTGGGATAGTTTGTAAAGATACTCTGGGGCCCACAAGGGGGGACAAATTTCAAATTAGGGAAAACTCCTTGGTAATTGGGAGAACTTGGAATCCCAGTAGCCTTACAAACATAATCATTTCTAATTGCATTTCAGAGAAAGGGGGAAAGTGTTCTCTGTGTGGGGGTCTTACTGTTGTACTGGAAATTACTGCACAGAGAATGTGTTGAAGCAGCAAACACATTAGAAGTTCTAGTGGGGAGAGGTGCTCAGGCATTCCTGTGCTGACAGACTGTTTTTACAGCATGTACAACATGGAGGACAGCGGTCACCAAAAATGGACGCCAGGCTCTATTAAGGTTATGAGCATCAGGAGATGCAGAGTTCGGGGGTGGGAGGCGAGGCCATGCAGTGCAATTCTAGTATTTATCAAGCAGTAATTCTGTGCCAGATACCTTACCGGTACTGGGAGTAGGAAGACCAAGAAGGAATAACCCCTGCTCACAAGACACTCCCAGCCTATGGAGGACATAAAGCATAAATACAAATAAGTCAAACATATAAACAAATAAGTAAATAGATAAAAAAGTACAATAAATATGGGAAGTACTGGGTGGAGTTAGGAAAGGTATCACCATCATCATCATCATCATCATCATAGCTAGCATGTATATAGGGCTTTAAGGTTTGCAAAGCACTTTACGTGTTGCTCATTTGATTGTCACAACAATCAGATTGTGAGGTAGGGGCTGTTATTATCCCCACTTTACAGATGAGGAAACCGAGGCTAAGAGAGATGAAATGTCTTACCCAGGTTTGCACAGCTAGCGTCTGAGGTAAGCTTCAAACTCAGGTCTTCCTCGATCCAGTCCAATGCTCAAAGCTACACAGCTGATTGGATGAGGATGGTGAAGGAAAGTGACAAGCCGAGGGTTATTGATCGGCTGACCACTAAAAGGCTAGAGAGATAAAAGGAGGGGCTTAAGTGGAGACCAGGAGGTGGCTTCGGACGTGTCCGGTGAGACGTGGAGGCTTGGGCATCATTGCTGCGAGTTGCAGTCAGGCTGACTCGGATTCAGACCTCACTCTAGCTGTGTGATCATGGCCAAGCTGTTCGTCCTCCCTCAGCCTCAGGCTTTTTACGTGTTAAATGCAGACAGGGATATCTGCAGCACCCAGCACAGAGTTGTTGGAAGGCTCAGATGAGATCCCGCGTGTAACGCCCTCCACCCTGGCCTTCACAGCCAAAAGGACAGCCGAGTTACCCTTCGCCCCTCTCCCAGGATTCTCCAGCGCCCCGAAGGACCGAGGGGGTTTCTAGACTCACGTCACTAGCTCTAGCCCCCGACAGCGGAATTCTCCCCAGGTATAGAGACGATCCTCTGCACACAAGCTCCATTTAACCTCTAACAGCTGAATTAGCCTTTACAAAGAAATATTTACCTCAAAAGATAGAATTAGAAATATATAAACTTACTCCCCCAATTTGGCTGCTTAATCATCTTCTCCCTTGGCAGTCCCCTCAGTCTCTAGGGAGGAAAAAGAGATTATCAGGTTTCTAGCTTAGCTCTCTCCCTATGGAGCAGGGTTCTAGTTCTAAGTCCAAAACCCTCATCCAAATTCCAGTCTCCAGGTATCCTGGCTTCTCCCAGCTTCCCTGGTGGGCTGGCTGGCTGAACCATGAGGCCTGCAATCCTGCCTCCAAGGCACCAGGGCTCCAACTCCCAGATCCTGTAGGGATCACCACCGGCACCTGAACTGGAGAAATGATACAGAACAGAAACAAACACCCCCATTGCTCAGAGCAAGCAAAGGAAGTCTCCCTTTCACAGGTTCAGTTCACGGCATTCATGCTATGGGTGACCTGGGATCTTCACCCTCTGACTGCAGTAAGTAAAAGTGTGATCCAGGAGGAGAGAAAGGGGAGGGGGAGGGACAGAGATAGAGAGATAGAGACAGAGACAACCTCCCAAGTCTTTTCTCCTCCTCAGTTTCCTTAATGATCCTGATGGGATCCAAGGCCCATCACCTTCATGGCTGCCCTCCTCTGGATGCCCACCAGCTCATCAGCGTTCTTCCTAAACTGGCACCCAGGTGACCCTGGTGATGGTTCTCAGCCCTGCCACAGGAAGAGGCCCCCAGAATGCCCTGTGATTGCTTGCTTTTTCATCTGTTGGCGTCTTGCCAAGGAGATTCAGCTTGCAGCCCTTCGGAGTCACCACAAGCCCACAGGAAGCTTCCCAGCACATCTACCAGCCCAAGACTTCCTATGGATTAAAGTGGAACCAGATTTGGAGTCATGGAAGCCCCAGGAGAATTCCATTGCTCTCCACAATGAAGAATTGTTTTCCAGGATCACCATGACGCGTTTTGCTTCTTGTTGTTGTTGGGGCATTGCTGTTGGGTCCAACTCTTCATGACCCTATTTTGGGGTTTTCTTGGCGAAGATACTACAGTAGTTTGCCATTTTCTTCTGCAGTTCATTTTTTATGGATGAAGAACTGAGGCATGCAGGGTTAAGTGACTTGCCCAGAGTCACATGACTAGAAAGTATCTGAGGCTGGATTTGAACTTATGAAGATGAGTGATCTTGATTCCAAGCCCAGTGCTCTGTCCACCATCCCACCTAGCTGCCCTGTATCACAAATGCTCCAGAAGCAATGTGGTGATATGTAGTGGAGAGGAAAACTCTTTTCCTAGGGGCACATTCCAGTCCAGTTCTGCTGTTAACTAGTAGTGTGACCTTGAAAGTTTCCTCCTCTCCCAAGACCTCAATTTCCTCATTTGCATAATGATCAAGTCGAGTTAGATGCTATCTAAGGCCCCCAACATTAATAACATTCTGTATCTCCATTGAATGAAGGAGCCGGTGTGAAAGGTAGAGCTCTAACTAGGGTAGAGTGATCAGGGCTCTGTATCAGTATGCCAACAAGGTGAACCTGTCTCTTTCTCATTTCCATTATGGGATGTAATGCTCTGTCATCCAGCCCTATACCACCCACCTCTCTATCCAGGGTCCCACCACAATGGTACCCCTCTTTCAAAATCCTCCTTCCCTCATTCTTGTACTCTAGGCAGATTCAGTCAGCAGTGGCCCTAAGGGATGGTACGTAAAAGATACCTCACCCCAATATGAGAAGTGTATTAATCTTCTCCGTTGGAAGGAATAGTAGATGGGCTTCCCATTGGAGATCTGGGACCTTGTCATGTTAGCATCAGCAATACTTTTTCCAATGTTTGATGGACGGCCAATAGCTTTCTGCTTGGGTTAATAAGAAGACGCCTTCTTCTGGAGAATGGGTCTAACATGTTTAAGGGTCCTTCTCTGAGCTCCCACAATGGAATTTGCCCCAAGCTGGACTTGGATTGGGGCAATTCACTTCACAGAGTCTCTGTTTTTTTTTCTTTCATGAATGGATGAATGAATGAATGAATGAATGAATGAATGGGAAAGTTTTTATTAAGCACTTACTCTGCACCAACCACAGTCCTAAGTGTTATGTCTGCCCATAGAATACAGAGGTAGCCCCTGGACTATGTGAAGAATAGCAAAGAGGCTGGAAACACTGGCTTATAGACAACATGAAGGGGAGAAAGTTTCGAGAGGGCTGGAAAAGTGTGAAGAGCCAGGCTCAGAAAGGGCTTTAGAGAGGTTTATGTTTGACCCTGGAGTTAACAGGATCCCCCTCATTGTTGGTGTTCAGTCGTTTACAGTTGTGTCTAACTCTCTGTGACCCCATTCAGGGTTTTCTTGACAGAAATACTGGAGTGGTTGGCCATTTCCTTCTCCAGCTCATTTTACAGTTGAGAAAACTAAGGCAAACTGGGTGAAGTGATTTGCCCAGGGTCACACAACTAGTAAATGTCTGAGGCCAGATTTGAACTCTGGTCTTCTTGACTCTAGGCCTAATGCTATATCCACTGTGCCACCCAGCTGCCCTTAGAGCCATTAGACTTTATTAAATGGGGGAAGAGTTTGATAGAAAGGTCACTTTGATAGGTAAATGGAAGATGGACTAGAGTAGGGGGATACTTGAGGTAGGGAGACCCACCAGAAAGCTATGTAATGGCCCAGGCATGAAGTGAAGAGGGGCTTAATGGGGGGGGGGAGCGACAGTGTCAGAGGAGAGAAGGGGGCCAGATGTCAAAGTACACCTGGTGTCTAGAAAACCGAGTTCAAGTCTGGCCTCAGACACCTTCTAGCTATTTGACTCTGGGCGAGTCATTTAACCTGTCTGCCTTAGTTTGCTCATCTGTAAAATAGACATAATCATAGCACCTACTTTCCAGGACTGTTGTGAAGCTAAAACAAGGTAGTTGTAAAGTTCTTTGCAAACCTTAACGGGATATATTAATGATGTTGTTGTTGGTATTCCTGCCTAGCAACTCCTTTTGGGTTGTGGCATGGCCACAGTCAGCAGAGGCACCCGGGGAAAATGGGAGTTTCCAGTGGTGGCTGTTCCTGCCACTTGATGGAGATGGAAACATTTGCCCTGACTGGTCAGTGGCTTGTAAGAATGCTGTTCTTGGAGAGCGGAAAACCTGAGTGCAAACCTCACCTCTAAAGCTTACCGTGACTACCCTCTCTGATCTTGAATGTGTTAATCCACAAAGTGGGAGGCATAATTCTCAGAGTATTTAGCACAGGGTTATTGAGGGGCTCGAGGAGATCCTATAATTCATTGCAGACTGTAACTAAGCTAAACAAACGAAAGCTCCATAGAAATGTTGACCTCTGTTACTATTATTTTATTGTGATTAAAGTTTAATGAGCTATGGAAACAGCAGCTCTTCCAACATTTCCTCATTAGACTAACAATGAAATTCTAACTTTCCCCAAAGCCAGACATGTCATTTCTTCCTTTCAGAAGCTGATGCATTTACAGAGTGGATCAAATGGTCTCCAAAATCCTAGCCCTGGGGATCCAGGATCCCCACTCCTTCAGTTGTATTTTAGTCGGTGATATTCTCCTGATGTTCGCTTTTGTCTTTCTTCATTTCCTCCTGATGGGCTCTTGGTGTCATGGATGGAGAGCCCATCCTGGAGTCAGGAGAGCCCAGAGTTCCAGACTTGCCTCACATGCATACATCAGAGCTGTGTGACCCTTGGCCAATCACCTAACGTCTTAGGCAACTCCCGAGTCTGTGAGGCACAAACAGTCCCCTATACCAGTGAAATCACAGATGTGAACTGAAAAAATAAAACCCATCCTGCTTCTTTGAGTTGTTTCTCTCTTTCTTGTCTGTGGGATTCCTTTCTTAGTCTTTGCATTTCAGAAGCTGTAAAGGCAGGCTATAATTAATACACTTCACACAGCTTTCAAAGATGTACTGGACAATGTTTTAAATGTTTTAACAACCAGCTCCCTGAAAATGCAGACACACTCTTAATTTAATTTTATTTTTTTGAAGAGGCAATGGGGTTAAGTGACTTGCCCAGGGTCACACAGCTAGTGAGTGTTATGAGTCTGAGGCTGGATTTGAACTCAGGTCCTCTTGACTCCAAGGCCAGAGCTCTATCCACTGTGCCACCCAGCTGTCCACACACTCTTAATTTTAACCTTCATCAGGCACATTTTCTCCATCACTTTCTTAAGTCTAGACAGTCAACAAAAGAATACATCAAGCTCTGACTTGTAGCATTTGCAGATTTCCATTGTCCAAATGCTCACACTGAAAAGTGAACTGTTAGATCTTGGGAGCATGAAGCAGCCTCCAGCACACTCCTGCTTCCAGATGATCATTTCCTGAGTTAATTATTTCTCTACCCCCTTTCAATTGAACAATTTATTCTTAAGAAATCTAAAGTTACATAGTATCCATTTCTTTTATTTTTTAACTAATAAATATGGATAAGTTCTAATCCAAGACAATTCACCCATATTTTAGAGGGTGTGTAAATTTAGGTCAGTATGCTTATACAAGACGCTTTGAAAAGATGGGGTGGTCTTGGCCGGTCATTTGAATTCTTCCAGCCTCAGGCTCCTCATCTCTGAGATGGGGGGCTGGACTCAATGGGCTCCAGAGTCCTGAATGTCAATGATCCTTCTCAAGGCTATAGAAAGGGCACACAGTGCAGCATTTTGCTCTTTGTTTCACTGTGCTCCAAAGATATAACTTGCACTCCACAAACTTAGTGAACTCACCTACTATTTCAGGCTCCATTTCAAAACTAAAAACACCCAGCTTCTCATGGTAAATCTTCGTTTCCTTTTCTTTGAAGTGAAGCCCTTACAGCCTTCCAAGGCAGTTTTCTTAGACATCCATCCTCATGGCTAGCATTAAAGGAAGTGAAGAGTAAATGCTTTCCTTACCACTAAGCCCATGGAATTGGCCATCAAAGAAAGCATTTTCACAAAAGAAATCTCATTCAACATTTTTTAAAATATTAGAATCAGTGATGCCCAGCTGGAAATTGGTCCAGAACCCATGGCTAGGAACCCTCACATAGCAGACGTCTGTCCCAGAGCTCTCTTTGTCCACCCAGGAAAGCAGACTGGTGCCATACCCAGGGAAGGCAATTTTCTGCAGAGCAACCTTGCCCTGGTCACACTTACCCAAGCTCCATTTCTCCAGATGATACTGCCCCCAGGTGAGTCTTGTGACCATGCTGGTGCCTGAAGAATCACCTCCATTCTCTGCTTTGCCAACCAAGACCCAAACATTCTTCCATTGTTATCTATTGTTCTGGCCCACTTGTTATCTCCCTTCTACTAGGGGCTGGAGGGCTTCCCTTTTTCTACTTTGGTCAATGGCTTTTTTCTTCTTTCCAAGTGACATCTGTCACTTGGCAATGATGGAATCTATCTCTCAACTCCAAATTCTAACTAATTGTCCCAGAGAGAGAGGAAATCTTCAAAGTTCCAGCTGGCCATGCAAGGCTCATTTTCTGAAAGCACCATGCACCATTAAACTTCCAGCTGTTGCTTGTCCTTTGGTTTTGAAGAGGACCAGTGACATCATAAGCATGATATCTTGACCTGGGTGTGAACTGGATTGAAGTAAGGCAGAGCTGCACTAAGTCATCAGCCTCACTCTGTCTTCCAGAGTCATTGACATCCCCGAGGCAAGACAAAACTCAAGATGACTGGTGGTGGCCCAGGATGCAGGGGGTGACCTGGGCATCTTCAATGTCTGACCAAGCTCTAAGTGTCCCATAGCACCTGCTTCAGCAGCCTTGATGACCCTTGGAACAAATGGTTCTCATCTGCCCATTCTGCCAGGGAAGTTTTCACATGCCTAGGACATCCCCTAACTCACCAACAGCTGTCCTCAACCTACTGTCTACCAAGATGGCTTTACTGGGCTGTGTTAGCTACACATGCTACAGCTTCTTGGAGTCACAGGTGAGATTTGGCTGAAAGCTGCTCACCAAAGGTGACTAAGCAGCCCTGAAAAGGGTTTGGCAAGCCCTCACACCAGAGCGCTAACTCTCCCTAAACACCCTATGTCCCAAAACTTCCCGGTAAACGGTAGGCTTTGGTAACTCCACATGCATCTTCCTCTGCACCCAACAGGCACCCTCTCTCTGACCTGCCCAAGAGGGGAAACAACTAGTCAGTTAGTCAACATTCATTTAAGTGCCAAGTGCTGAGGATATGGAAAGGAGAAGAAAGAAAGAAAGAAAGAAAGAAAGAAGAAAGAAAAAAGAAAGAAAGAAAGAAGAAAGAAAGAAAGAAAGAAAGAAAGAAGGAAAGAAGGAAAGAAGAAGGAAAGGAAGGAAGAAGGAAGAAAGGAAGAAGGAAGGAAAGAAGAAAGAAGGAAAGAAGGAAAGAAGAAAGAAAGAAAGAAAGAAAGAAAGAAAGAAAGAAAGAAAGAAAGAAGAAAGAAAGAAAGAAAGAAAGAGAAGAAGGAAGAAAGGAAGAAAGGAAGAAAGGAGAAGAAGAAAGAAGAAGAAAGAAAGAAAGAAAGAAAGAAAGAAGAAGAAAGAAAGAAAGAAAGAAAGAAAGAAAAAGAAGGAAGGAAAGAAGGAAAGAAGGAAAGAAGGAAAGAAGGAAGGAAGGAAAGAAAAGAGAAAGAAAGAAAGAAAGAAAGAAAGAAAGAGAAAGAAAGAAAGAAAGAAAGAAAGAAAGAAAGAAAGAAAGAAAGAAACTCCTTCCCCTAAGTACTTTATACTTTACTGGGGGAAGATAACACTCAGAAAGCGGAGCTGAGCAGCCAGTGAGAGGAGGTGCTGAAGAAAGCTCCAGGGTGAGGAGGCTGCCCAGGCATAGTGGAGAATGCAGAGCTGGAACAACAAGGAAGGAGGCAATGAATGAACCAGGCAGGTTCATTTGGATGGAGAATAGCTCTTTCTCCTCAGACAAGCTGACGAGGCATTGCTTAAACAGTCTCCCCAAACTCCACAATGTCCCAGTGCCAGAGCGACAATTCTGCCACTTCCCTCCTGGGCATCAACCAGGTTTAGCCAAGTTATCACTGTTCACTGGCACCCTACAGATGCTCGTTAGTCACCCCTTCCCTGGGGCAGGCTAGAATTTCATCTGGATACCTAATTAATTTTAATTACTAGTATCACAATATTGATTATTTGGCTCTTGCAATAATAGTGTTTTAAAGCAGGTACCAGAATATTTGCACTTGTGTTATCAATGATGACCTCCAGGACTGGAAGGATTAGGGAGTTAGCACCAGGACAAGCTGAGGCTGCCCACTGCTTCCCCAGCTGCAAGCCAGCCGAGAGTCCAAATAACAGGCTACAGCTCTTTTACAGTGAAGGAAGAAATTCCTTTATTCAGTTCTTGTTCTCTCTCTCTCTCTCTCTCTCTCTCTCTCTCTCTCTCTCTCTCTCTCTCTGTCTGTCTGCCTGTCTCTCTCTCCAGAGAGAGAGTCACCTTTCCCCTCCCTCCAAGACTCAGATTGGTCCAAGTTATGATCAAAAGTTTCACAATTGGTTAGGTTCACAATTCCATATTCTAATTAGAGAGACCACAATCTGGGTTACAATTGGTGGAAATACAATCCTGATTCTTTAGTTAATATGCATGAGGTTCACTGAGATTCTTGTGCCCAGACATTGACCCCCGATGGGCTTGGACTGGTTCAGGCCTTGGGCTGCAAAAACAAGGACTTTGTAGTTAAATGAGCTTCTTGCTTCAAAATCGATTGGCTGGGACAAGCTTCTGTTTTCCTCTGGGCCCCCTGTCTCGCCATCCTGTGGAAGCCAAACATCAGCATATTTCTTACACTTGGGAAAATGTTCTCTTGAGTGTGGGATAAGGAGGGGAATAGATGGGAAGAAGGGACACAGGGAAAAGGGATCTTCTGGATATGCTGACGGGGAAGGTCAAGGAATAACTATACCCATTGCTCCCAGCATCCACCTGAAACTCACCTCAAAGTGAATCTTGGGCTGATCCCATTCCCAGTGCTGCAAATTTGAGGCAGTATGGTACAATGGAATGAACACTAGGTTGGGGAGAGAGAACCTGGGTTCAAATCCTAATCTAGCTACATCTTGTGTATTCCTGTGTGACCATGGGTAAATCATGTGACCTGACTCTCTGACTTTCTGACTTTGCTCAGCTGTGAAATGAGCAGGTGAGATTTAATAACATCTCAGGTCTGCCCCGGGTCAAACTCTAGGATCTAATGGTGTTTCCAGCTCTTAATCTCTCATACTCTTACAAAAGAGGCAGAGGATTCCTTGATATTTGAAGTTGAAAAGATGGATCTCTTCTAAACTAGGTGAGTCTGAGTGCTTGGAATTGCTGGGTTTTCCCACCAATATTATCAAGGTGTTCGTCTTGCTCGATCTGCTCATCCCAGAGGCGAGGCTTCAGAAGTAGGATTCTGCTGCCACAAAGAGAATCCTGTAATCTCAGCCTGGGCCGGTCTCGAGTAAGCGATGCTTAAACAAGAATGCATCTATTCCCTCCCCATAACTGGCCCTCCAGCTTCTGCTGAGAGATGATGGTGGGGGGTGAGCCCAGCCCCTGGTTAGGCTGCCACCTCTGCTTTGAGAAGGCTGTCAACGTGAGCAAAGGCTTCCTAACGCCAAACCCAAACCCACCCCTCAGCAGCCTCCCCTCATGGTTCTGGGTTCTACCCTCTGCAGTCAAACAAGACCAGTCTAGTCTCTCTTCCTTGAAACAGTCTGTCGTTCACTCTGCCTCACCCCAATTCTGTACCAAACCTTCTCTTTTTTGGGTTGAGTGTGCCCCTTTCCTTTATTTGATGCTCACATGGCAGGAGCTTGAGGCCCTTCACAAGCCCAGCTACTGCTCTTCACACTCTTCACTGTTCACACTCTTCATTGTTCACACCACGGATGCATCATGAGCTTGTGGTTCACTTAAGCCTCAGGATCTTTCTCGGAGACCTTCCCCTTAGCCAGGCCTCCTCCATCTTGTATTTGTGGTTACTGAGCAGTGCACGTACTTGAACAGGAAGGTGGATTTCCCACAGTGGGGCTCAGCCTTTGTGCTTGGGTTGTCCCGAACTCCCTGATTTTTTCACATGCAAGGAAATTGATTGCAAAGTTTGTGATATTTGGAACTGTATTCACTTTTCCAATAAAATGTATTTCCAATAAATCATCTCCATCATTACTACCACCACCACCATCGTCATCATCATCACCATTGTTAACACCACCACCACCATCATCATCACCATTCACTTTTTCTAATAAACTCTGCAGGTTCAGTCAGTGTTTTAATGTTTGCCTTTGTATCCCACTGTCTGGTACAGTTCCTCCCACATAGAAGGCATTTAATAAACCTTCATTGAATTACATTTATTATCTCTTGAACCCATGTCAAACTTGACATTTTTCCCGATTCGATTTTATTTGATTTTGCTTAGCCCAATGTTCTAGGCCTGTCGCGATCTTTTTGGATACTGACTCTGTTATCCAATGTGTTCTCTATCCCCCCTAGGTCTATGTAGATTTGAAGAGTGCACCATCCATGACTTTATCCAAGTTATTGTATAAAATGTCGCACTGCACCTTGGAGCTATGCAGTGGAGATTTACTGCCAAGCTGATGCTAAACCACTAATGACTATTCTTTCGATCCAGCCATTCAAGTCCTGAAGCTTCCTACCTGTACTACTGTCTGGTCCACACCTCTTCATCTTGTCCACAATAAGGGCGTGAGAAACTTTGTCAAATGATTCACAAAAATCTAGAGAAACAGTGGATGCCGTTTCCTGGATCTACCAGTCTGTGAACCCTGCCCAAAAAGGTTAATGAAATAAGTCTGGCTTGACTCCTTCTTGATGAAAACATGCTGCCTCTTTGTAACTACTACTTCCTTTTCTGGGCAGCCATTAACCTTCCCTTTAGGATTTTGCTGGGAATTGAAGTCACACTCACTGGTTTATATGGCCTCAGTCTCTTCTCTTTTTGGAAATTAGAATAACCTTTGCCCTTTTCCAGTCCTTCAGCATCTCTCTCATGCTCCATGATTTTTCAACAGTCACTGACAGCATCTTGGTATGCTGGATAGAAGGCTAGTCTTGGAGTGAAGAAGACCTGGTTCAAATCCCACCTCTATACTTTCTAGCTGTGTGGCCATAGACAAGTCACTCAGGATCCCTGAGCCACCACTTCCTCATCCATAAAATGGGATAATACCTGTCATACTAACCTCACAATGTTGGGGTAAAGTTCAAACTAATTAACACGTAGAGTGCTTTGGGAGCTGTAAAATGGTATAAGTGTGGCAGCTACTCTCATTCCCCCCATGCTTCAAGTGAAGGAAAGAACGTCAGATTGAGGAGAATGAGAGGTTGGAGCCAAGTTTAGAAATACTGGAAAGCCAGCATCATTGGATGGGTCTGGGCGCTGGACTCAGGGTAGCTTTGGAGCTGTTTGCTGCTGTCTACACATTGGTATTGAATTGGCTCCAACCACCTTTTAGCCTTTAATAGGACAAGGCATTAATAGGTCATGGAAGAGTCCTGGATCTTTCTCTAGGCCAAACTCTCCTCACTCTCTCTCCCCTTCTGTAGGAGAAAATCTCCCAAAGTGAAAATATCCTTCTACCATCTTTGAAATACCGTTATGTGAGCCATGCAATCAATATTATAAAGAGGGAAATTAAGATGGAATAATTAAAAATCCAGGAGAAATATAGCATCACTGCAGATGACTACAGGGTGCTTGAGATGGCTTTAAACTGCCCCACTCTGGTGAAGAATAATGGAAGGTAACAGAATCCCAGAACCTCTGAGTTGGAAGGTGCCTCAGTAGCCAATTCACCAAAAGCACACAGAAGAAATCATGCCCTCTACAATACTGCTGAACTATGGTGCTCCAGTGCTTGTGTCATTTGACTTCATGGTCCTTACACTGCCAGGAGCTCAAGTAAATACCCAAGTCCCCTCTCAGAGAGGGATGGGAAGTTTTCTCTCTATTGAGCTTGGATAGCTGTGGAGAAGGGGATGCTGGCCACCAGTGACAACTCAGCTTTCCAGGTCTCTGAAGTGTCTCCTGATCTTTCTCAGAAAAATTCTCACTCCTATCAGTGTTCTTAATCATCTCCATCACTAACACCACCACCACCACCATCATCACTATCATCATCATCACCACCACCATCATCATCACCACCACCATCATCATCACCATCATCATCAACATCATCATCACCAGCATCACCAGCATCACCATCATCACCATCATCATTATCATAATCAGTAACTGAAACAGCATTTTTCAAGTGACCCTCTAAGAGGTGCCAGATCAGTCAAGCTATACGCTTTCACTTATCCTCTTTAAACATTAAGTTAGTGCCATCAGTGATGACACAGGCGTGCTAGGGGCACCTTGGTGGTCCAACAGATAGAGTGCTAGACCTGGTGTCCGGAAGACCTGAGTTCAAATCCAGATTCAGACACTAGGTGACAACTTCCCTCAGCCTCAGTTTCCTCATCTGCAAAAATAGGAATAATAATAGCCCCAACCTCCCAGGTTGTTGTGAGGATCAAATGAGATAATATTTGTAAAGCACTCTGGAAACCTTAAAGCACTACATAAATGCTAGTTCTTACTGCTGTTATTGTTATTAGGGCTTGGAAAAATAAGCAAATCCATTTTAGGGGTGAACAGACCAAGATGGTGTCTCTGGAGTTGGTTCTGCTCCCCGGACTCTCTCATCTAATTCAGCTGGAGATCATGGAGGAGTCTTGGGCATGCCATTCCTTCACTGATGCCGAGTTACTTGGCCCTTGCTGGCATTGCCAGGAATACCTTTGACTTCCCATTGTGCTCTTTGGCATTCCTACCCTCCAGTGAAAGGTTAGAGTGAGGATGGGGCCACACTGGCAGTGCTCACTCATCTGACCAATCTGTCCTTTGGTCAGTCAGCAAGTGTTTGCTAGCTGTCCACTGTACTCAACCCTGTGCCAGCTGACCTAGCTGCCATCATTCCCAGAAAGTCGATGGTAGTCCAATTTGGTGAAAATCCATCTGGATTTTTTTCTATGAAAAAACTGGGAGAAAAACCCTGACCTCACTGCCCCAATCTTTTCAGTCATTCAGTCAACAAGCAGTTATTAGATGCTTACTATGTGCCCAGGCACTGTGCTAAGGGCTAGATTCAAAGATAGGCAAAAACCCCATCCCTGCTCTTAGGGACCTCACAGTCTAATGAGGGAGACAGCATGCAAACAAAGACATAGCAGAACACATACAGAGTAGATGAAGATAATATGAAAAGGGAAGGCATTAGTGGTTGTTGCAGTTGAGGAGAACCAGGACAGACCTCCTGCAGAAAGTGGGCTCTGAGATATCTAGAAGAAGTCAGAGACTGAGAGGCAGAGATGAAGGGGTGGAGCATTCCAGGCATGGCAGGCAGCCAGCGCAAATGCACAGAAAGAAAGATGGTGGTGTGTTGGAGGAATGGCCACCGTGTAGCTGGATTGTAGTTATTGGAAGCTTGGAGATGGACCTACAAGGAAAGGAAACTTTGGGCTGGCTATTCACATCTCCTCTTTTCCATTAGAATGTGCACCACCTGAGGGCAGGGACTGTTTTTTGTCTTCATGTCCTCAGCGTTCGGCACAGTGCCTGGTACATAGTGTTGTAGCAGATGGGTGTATGGTGATAGGCTCACCCTTGATGATCCACAGAATTACAGAATTTTGAGTGTCCATCTTGTCCAAGTTGTGGGACCCTGACCGTGGCTCTCTCTGCTCTTGGAAACTCTAAGACAAAAAGTTGCAGACCAGGTGCTAACCTACATTGCCAGGATAAGTCCTCCTCTGGGCCAGTGATGACATTGCAGGTCCTGTCCAGATCTTGAACAGAGGAAGCAGGTCATGTCTCTTCTGCTCCCTAGCCTCAATGGAGATACCTTAGCTTCTCTTTGCAGGGTCCTGGACATAGCACTGACCCTGCAGAGGCCTGACCACCTGTTATGGTGCTGCCAGCCACCTTCACTGTGCTCAGACAACCCCAGTAATGGTCCAGATTTAAGCTGCTGCTGATTGATTACTCTGAAGTATTACAGTCCAGCTAGAGTTTTTCTTGGGGATGCTTATAGATCAGGCCAATGTGATTTGGTGTATTCTTGGTTTTGGATGATTCCAGAGGCTCCACATCCCTGGGTCAGCTCTGCTCCTGACACATCGAGATTCTAAGCCAATATAGGCACAGGCGGTGGCAGCATTTCTGGCCCCAAGTATACCATGTGCGTGGAGTACCGAGATTGAGCCTAGAGTTTTATAATGAAATTGGAGGTTGGGCAAGAAGCTCAAAATGCCACTTTTATTCATTGATAATTCAGACACTGGGGTTTGCATTTGACAGCTCTGTTTAGAGCAGATGTTTAATACCTTCTGAACAGAATCTTTAGCTATGGCTGGGCACTTGGCACCAAGTGCCAAGGAAAGATTGTCAGGCAGCTTGTCACTCTCACGTCATGTTTTCTGCATTAGAGGTCCAGCCTCTGGTCAAAGGAAGAGTGATACTCCTGGGCATTGTTGCTGACCAGCCCCTGGACTCCTCACCATTACATAGCCCTTCAGAGCCTCAGAGCAGACCAGATTCAAGCTCCATTTTGTGGCTTGGATGAATCCAAGGAGAAAAAGCCAGGGCTAGTTCCTTCATTCCCCACTGCAGCCTCAATCTGGGCTGATTTTAATATGGACTGTCACTTTGAAAGTCAGGCACTGGGGTAATTAATTTGTATCAGTAGCTTCTGTCTCATCAGCCCAAACCCACCTGCCTAATTGGTTCAGCTTTATTTTCAGTATGTTGTCACATCATAATAGGGCCTATTTTAATCCTTACAACCAGGTACAAGTTCAGTAGGCTAACCACTGGACCGCATTGCCTCAGATGCCATGTCGTGCTCAGCTGGATTTTGGATGCTCAAGAAGCTCTGCTTATTAGGTAGACTGTTCCTTCTGCTGCTCTGCTCCATCAGACCCCAGAGGATGTGCTTACAGTTTGTTTCATAAGTAGATGTACCTGACAAACAAATTACTCACGTATTCATACCCCTTAAGGGAGACATCATCACCTTGATAAGAAAACATCACGATTCTAAATCTCTGGGAAGGAGCTCACTCAGGAAGGCAACAGAATCAAATTTTTAAATGTAGCCTAAGTGAACCAGATCGAAAAAAAATCGTAGAGAATTCGCTGCTATCCTTGCCAGGGCATTGTTATTTTAAAATTTTGCCAATTTTTGTATTTATGCTGCAGTATTTTCCCTTGAAACCCTGCCTCTTTTCCATTATCAGACCCTTCCTTGAGTTAAATAGAGTTACCTCACTTTATACCTGTAGTCCCCACTTTCTGCTGAGAAGAGGGACATGTGTTTCCCTATCAGATCTCCAGGATGGAAATTGTTCCGTCTGAAGAATTACAATTCACCAAGCTTTGGTTGCTTGTTAGTGTAAGTATTTATACCATTGGGTGATGGATATGATTGTAGTCACTGTGCATATTGTTCTCTTAGTACAGCTTTCTGTCTTCTGCATCAGTTCTACAAGTTTTCTGAGTTTTCTCTGAATTCCTCACAATAGCCAAATCTTTATGGTAATAGTATTCCATTAAAGTCATACAGCACAATTTGCTCCTTCATCCTTTCATCAGTGGACACACATTTTGTTTCTAGCTTTTTGGTACCGTGAAAAGTGTTGCTGTGAACATCTTGTCATATTCTGGGCTATTTTTTTTGACATTGACCTCTTTGGGGTGGAAAGGGTCCAGCAAAACCAGCCACCATGTCAGAGAAGCTTAACATTGCATGCAGTCTGCCACACCCATAGCCTCCATCTCTGCCAAGAAGGGGGACAAGGTTCCTCGTACTTTCTTTGCATTGAGCCCAGGCTTGGTTGTTATAATTTTGCAGCATTCCATTTTCATTGTTTTGTTGTTGTTCTTTTCCAGTTATATATATTTTTGTTTGGTTACTTTCTTCCCATAATTCTGAATTACTTCCCAGAAGGGTCAGACCAATTCATAGCTTCACCAACAATGCATCTGTGGACTTATCTTTCCACAACCTCTTCCACATTGATAATTCCACTTAAAAAAACAAAACAAAACAAAATCTTTGCCGATTTACTAGCTATGGAATGAAGCCCTCACAGTTGTTTTGATTTGTATTTCTTTCATTATTGATCATTTAGAGCATTCTTTCATAGACATCCTCCCTTTAAATGAAAATGGAGAGGAAAATAAAGTTGAGGCTAAACAGAAAGATGGCTCATAGGCTTTCCTTGGATAAGCAAATAAAGGCATTGTTGAGGTTAGGTTTTTATCTCATCAAAAAGCAACAGCAAACACCATGATCAGCACAAACACAAAGACTTCCTGGAGGACAATTGCAGCTTATGGGCCAAATTTTTTTTTTTGCAGAGGATGAGATGGTAGAAAAATACTATGAAAATGTTGATAAAAAACCTTAATAGTTTACATCTATTTTAAAACTCAATAACTTCATGGCTGAAGGTGGTGAAAAGTACGCTGGTAAATATAGTTTAGAATCAAGAAATTAAATCAAGAAATTAGTGTGTAAACAACACAGGCTCCCCACACATGTAGGTAGTGACAAGTTTTGTCAAGAAAACAATCAGAAGGTGCTTGGCACTGGGATCAAAGAATCACAGAACTGATGGCTGGCTGGGATCGCAGTGGCCAGCTGGTCAGTGACCCACCTGCCCTCTATCTGAGGCTTCTCCAAGGAGGAAGGAGCCATCATTTCTCCGAGCAGCCAATTCCATTGGGGGGTGGCTGAGATTAAGAAACTTGTCTTCACACTCAAGCCTAAATTGGTCTCTTGGTAGATTCCACCCATTGGTTCTGCACTCTGGGCCCAAACAAAGTTCCTCTGCATGAAAACCCTTTAAATGCTTGAGTACAAGCATCATGTTCTCCTTGAGTCTTCTCTTCTCGAGGTGAAATATCCCCAATTCCCTTTATCAACGTCCTGTGATATCCTAGTTGCTGTCCTCTGGATACTCTCCAGCTTATCAGCGTCCTTAATAAACAGTAGCTCACATTTGAAAATTCTCTAGATATGGGCTGTTGAAGGCAGAATACAGTGAGGTCATCATTTCCCAATTCCTGGAAGCCATTCTTCTCTCCATGTAGTCTTTTCAATTGCTCTATCCCACCGCTAACTCATATGAGATCTGCTCAAAGTCAAACTCCCAAACTTTTCAGAACGATTGCTATCTAACAATGTCTTCCCCATCTTTTACATAGGAAATTGATTTTTTCTACTTAAGTATGAGAATTTTTCCCTATTGAGTTATGTCTATTGCATTCAACCCAGTGTTTTCACCTATAAATATACTTTCGGATCTTGGCTATCATCCAGGCTGTTAACTCTTCCTCCCAGCTTTGTATTGTCTGACAATTTGATGAGCATATCCCTCTATGCCTTTATCTAAGCCATTTATGAAAATACCAAGCAGCACAGGGCCAGGAACAGATCCCCGAGGTACTCCACTAGAGACATACTGCCACACTAAGATTGAATCATGACCATGAATCATGAATATGACATTGAATCATGAATCATGAGCAATGTCATGAACTCTTTGACTTCAGCCATTAAATGAAAATATCATGTATATGAACTGTAGGGGAGATGCTTAGCTAATTAATATATAGTAATATCATAATACTTAGCAATTATAAGGATCTAAATCTATCAAATTAGAAATTCAACTCAGTTTTCTAAAATTTGTTAAACATCTATCAGGCAGTCAGTGCTGTGCTATGTGCTGAGAATTACAAAGACAAAAATCAAATAATCCTTGCCCTCAAGGAGTTTTCAATCTGCTGAAGGCAATGTCCCTTGTCCAAGGAAGATGTCAATTTTGAATCACGGGGATCCTGATCCCTAAATGAGCAGAAAGTAGATCCCTTAAACCATGACCCTTTGGGAATCACCATCATCATCCCTTCCTGACTCCTATTATCCTGGCTGGAAAGAAGGTAGGAAGCGGGGTGATGCTATCCTAGTCCATTTCAAACAGGTAGAAGGTAATTTGGTATTGGTTGTAAACCATAATTTTGCTGAGGATGCCTGAGCAGGCAGGGTCCCAATAGACTCTCCTTTGGTGAGATGATGAGACTTATCGTTATGCCGGTTACATCATGGCTTCACAGCCATATTATTAACAGAGCCTAGAAACTACCTCAGCCATGAACACTGGATCTCCTCGCCAAGCACAGAAATGCATCTATCAAGCAAAACTCTGGTTTCAGATACAAACTCATTTCTAAAATATTATATAGGGAGATAGTGGAAGATTTTGAGCAATGACCCATCATAAAATAATGAGACATGCTAGAGGGAAAAAACAAATTTATTGAAAGTTTATCAGAGACCCAATTCTGTCAACTATTCTCAGAGCATTTAGTGATGAAATTGAAGGACCACCAATGGATAAAAAATGGGGAAAATTTATTGATATTTCTCTAACAAGTTATCTTTTTTACATCAAGGACAGGAAGGGTACCACATACAGTTATACCACACATATAACACCCACATATAGGTATACCACAATATATACCAGTGTGGAAGCAGAAACAACACCAAAGCAAATAAATATGGAAAGAAAAGCAAAATGCTACCAGTTATTTAAAGAGGAAGTAGGTCTGCATTGGAAGTAGTATAATTGTTAGGGAGTTGCGGGATCACTTCTCAGGATTTTAGGAAGAGTGCCATGCAACGTCTCAGGCTTTGAGAGCCTGATACAGTGGCTATGCCTCATGGTGGTATGGGCCAATGGAGGACTACAAGGCTAATTATAAGGATAACAGTTGCTATAGGGAGGAAGTACAGCCTCCCCTCCAAAGTGGACCTGCCAGTAAAGAAGCCGGCCTAGCCTCACATATTAGCACCCTAGGAAAATGTCCTTTTTGCCCTGGGTTAGGTATGCCTCTGTGTACTGCAGATCAAATCCTTATGGTCACACAATAAACTGAAGGGTTCAGAGGTTAAAAGATTCCATGAAAGATGCAACATTTACTTTGATGACTCTCTGATTATTAATATCAAGCAAGGCATACCATGGGAAGACGTGGAATCACCCAAGGGATTAGCTACTATCATGGCAAATTTCCAGGTCAAAGTCCAAATAGAAATGGGATAGGATCAGGCCATGAAAATGGCACCATCTTGATAGTAGGAAGGAAGCCTGGGAACATTACAATGCATCTTCAATGAGATTCAATTCCATTCACAAGAATTTGGTCTAACTCTTCATTCAGGAAAAACCAAGTAGATGAAGAATGCCTATTTCAGAGACCATCTCTTGGTTCTGACATGCTGTTGGATTGACAATGTATAGAGCTGATTTATCAGTATATATCTACTATCTGGGATAGACACTGTAGATGAGTAACAAAGTGGGCCCAGAAGTGATTGGGAAGAGGCCAGAGGGATGAATTGTCTTTGGAATATTTCAACAACCCCAAGCTTCTCCCTGAAAAAGGAAAAGATGAGCTGATGATGAAGTTAAATAAATGAGAAAAGGAGCAAAGTGGTGTACTGAAGGGAGGCAGAAAAGGAGAGTTATTAAGAGCACAGCAGAATTAATAAAACAGAATAAAGACTTACTCAATTCCTACTGAGTCCAAGGCACTCTGTGAGCTAGGGAAGGTATAAGGGTTTGAAAATCATGTTGTCTGCCCTTCAGATATTTACATTCTACAAGTAATTTGAAAAGGTCAATAAAATCAATAACCGAGAATTTAATGAAAAAGAGAGAGAAATTCAAAATACCAGGCTTAGAAATGAGCAGTATCCCATCTTAACAGAGGAAAATGAAAGTGGAGAAACTATCAGATTTCTGGTGTAGCAGATAGAAGACCAGCCTCTGAGTCAGTGATGTGTGTGTGGTGGGGAGTGTGGTAATGGCCCATGGCCCTGGGCAACTCTCTGAGACTGGGAGGTACAGACAGACTGCTGACCTGCACTAGAAGAGAAGCTTATGCACTGGGAGTTCCCTATGCTAATGAGAGGTAAGGATCAAAGGGCTCTTTTAAAATGGGCATACTATGCGCAGTATTTTGCTCTATGTTTGAGAACATACAATACATCAGTAAGTATTTGCTAAGCTGTAAAATATGTAGAGCGATAAAACAGGAACTAGAAGGTGCGTATCGGAAGGGGGAGCTGCATGAGAGTAACTGATGCTCCCCGAAAGCTCCAGGGCTTGGCAAGGGGGCTCACACGCTCTGTCTTTTTCCAGTCTCAGAGCATCCCTTCCAAGTTGTTATTGTTCTTCCCATTTCACGGGTGGAAATCAAGGCAGAGAAGTGAATTGGCTCACAGGACCAATTCAGTGCCAGAGGCAGAATGGGCTTGATGGACTCCCTGACTCCTCCCGGGACAGCTCTGTGACCCATTGTTAACAGCGGCCACCACAAAAAGGCTCCGAACAGACAGATGCAGGCAAATCGTGTGTAGCTTCAAAAAACAAATATCTCTTGTGGCACAAACTGCTTCTAAACACAGGGAAATGTGGTGGTTTACTCAATTCTTTTTATGAAGAGAGAAAAGTTTTATTCCCAATCCTGACCAAGAAAAAAGGAAGGTGTAGGTTCACAGCGTATTGATGCCAATTTAGCTTCATACACTGATGGATTTCTGGTTTCATTTGAGCTGGTTCCAGGACATATAATCCTGCGCAATGTGCTTCCCAGTGTAGTGAGCGATCAGGCGGCTAAGTGATATGTGGTCATGATGCTGGATTGAGAACCAGGGAGATCTGAATTCAAATTCTGCCCCAGACACTTGTTAGCTGTGTGACCTTGGAAACTGTTAACCAATCTGCCTTAGCTTCTTCATCTGTAAAATGGGGATAATGATAGCACCTAACTCCCAGGGTCTTTGTAAGGATCAGATGAGATCATACTTGTAAAGCACTTTGCCAGCCTTTTGGTGCTATATGAAGGTGCACTGTTTCCCTTTTCCTTCTTCATTTAGCTGGCTCAGTGGTGCTGTCCTGAGGTCCAGTGCTATGGGGATGGCTAGGAAGAGCAGATCTTCTTGGCTGAATTGAATAATTTCACAGGTACTTTAAGAGAGTTGGCATTTTCTGTGCTGTTAGGATAATGAAGTGCTTGGCAGAATACAGACCCCGATGTCCATATCTTCTGGTCATCTTATTAAGGAGAATAAGTTTTAAACCTGAATGACTTTTAGCATTCTCTAATATGATGATGTCTGGGATGCAATCAGTTCCTCCAAAAGGACAATCATAATTAAAGTGGTAATCACAAAGCAAAGCATTCTGGGCTATGTGATTACTGGCTGCACGATTTTAGATGGATTATTTAAGAGCCCAGAGCAGAGGAAGCTAAAACATATGAGGGGGGGGAAGTGGTACCTCAGGGATCCGACCTGCTACCATCATCAGTTAACATGTGAATGCCCCAAATAAGTCACAACTTCCTAGAACATAATTAAAGCCTCCACTGGGTAGATAAGTATTGAGTTCTTTCCCAGATCTCACTTGATTGTGGCAGGCCGGGCCCATTTTAGAAAAGCAACTTCTAGAAGCATACCTGGTCCCTCTGAAGCATGCTGTCCATGCAAACAACACTGATCAGTCCACTGTGTCATTCAAGGGGGGTCAGCTTGCTGGGGAGCATGTTGGCAGGGGGCTTTGCTGGCTTCTGAACATGTGTTCCCTTAGGTGATGGAACGCCATCCTGTGTATCAACAGGGTAAAAAATATAAAACTTTGTGATCACCGTGTCTGTGGTCACCACGTCAAGTTTGTAAAGGGACCCTGCTCTGGGCAGGCTGCTCTTTACTTAGGAGGCAGCTGGTGGCACAATGGATAGAGCGCCAGACCTGGAGTCAGGAAGACCTGAGTTCAAATCCACCCTGAGACATTTACTGGCTGTGTGACTTTGGGAAAGCCACTTAGCCTCTGCCTGCCTCTGTTTGCTCAACTGTAAAATGGGAATCATAATAGCACCTAGGCCCAGGGTCATTGTGAAGATCAAATGAGATAATATTTGTTAAGTACTTAGCGCATAGTAGGAGCTTAATAAACATTTCCTTTCTTTCAACTCAGAGGCTTATGTGAACAGAGAGCTAGGGAGTAGCTGTAGCAGGAGAAAGCCTCTGGTAAAGCAAATCCTATGACAGAGAAAGTTTAATTTTTTTTTTGCTTTTTTGGTAAGCAATCGGGGTTAAGTGACTTGCCCAGGGTCTCACAGCTAGTAAGTGTCAAGTGTCTAAGGCCTCATTTGAAGTCAGGTCCTCCTGACTTCAAGGCCAGAGCTCTACCCACCGCAACACCTAGCTGTCCTAGAAAGTTTAATTTGACAAAGATTTTACACACACACACACACACACACACACACACAAAATCAGACCTGGTTAAGAGACACATAAGTGACTGAAGAAGGAAGTTCTGGGGACCCTATAGAAATCATCAATGGACGTCTCCATCTCCAAAGCCCCAGCAGAGGGCACTCCAGGCTGACACCTGCTGCAACCAATAGGAGGCTGAAGAAGGGCAGGTGACAGAGGGCAGTGCCAGGAGACACCTGGGGGCAGTGGGAACCCCCACAAATGGAGCCCCAGAGAGACTCAGGGGTCAACAGTGAGGAGCAGCCCAGAGCCCCTCTGGGGCATCTCTCCCCCCAACAAGGTTATGAGCAGGGGAACAGTCAGGAAGCCACAGAGAATAGCTGAGATCAGTGGGAGACCCCAGCTGCCCTGAACACCATGTGATGGCAGGAAGAGACCAAGATTCACTAAGAGCTTTATGGGCTGCTTGCTTGTTGGTGGGGGGGGGGTTCTCTTTCATTTTCTTCCTCTATGTAAAATTTCCCACAAACTGTGTGCTTGCCAGGGGACAGTCCATCTTGGGGTCCCATAGTATCAGGATTCCCATAGATTTTCAGGGTTGGGGTACATGAACCAAGAAAAGTGAGACATCCCCCTAAGGTATAGCCAGGCCCTTCCTCCCATATGTCTGTCCATAAATGCTCCATAGAGCATCCATCCATCATGCAGGTCTTCCTCCAGCTTTCGTCCTATCTTGAGGGTGAGAATGTAGCACAAGCACTCATTCTCACTACAGGATTGGCCATCATCTTCTGGCTCTAGGAGTACTTGAGAATATCTTTGAGGCTAGTCCTCAGATGTGAGTCTCTGTCAGTTTTGTCACAGCTCACTTTTGTCCACCATATTTCTTCCCATTGTCCTTTAACTTCTTATCCTTCTAAAATGGGGAATTCCATGACTCACAGTTTCATTGCACCCTGAGGAGACCTCTGAATTAAAGGAATCAGCTTCTGGCACAAGTGAGCGGTCTGGGATGATGGAAAGACTACAGTTACCGAATGCTACCCACCCTGATCATTAACATTCACTGTCCATTGGCAGTGCCTGTCCAAAATAGATGTACTGATGAACCAACTAGCAAGAGGCATTTTTTTAATCCACTTCCCCCCTCATATGCATGGCTAGACCTGCCTCTATCTATGTCACTGAGAGACTTTGTAGTGTTCCAGACTCTGATATAACTAGTGCAATAGTGTCAGAGGGTAATGACTCTCAGAGAACCTCCACAGTGATGAGGAAGACTCCCTTTTTGTGGGCTGCTCACCGAACACCTTCCACACCACTGGCGGACAACTTAGGTGAGCACTGGGTTCCCCATTGGCTACCTCGCTCAATGATTGTGCTCCGTAGATTGTTGATCCACGTTATCTCTGTAGCTGATTCTTCCCTTGAGTCTTGTGTAATTTTAATGTATGTGTGGAAGATGCTTTGTGTGAGAAGAGTCTGCAAAGCTGCAGATTGATCTCCTGAGTCAAATCCATTCTCTCACTCACTCATTCATTCAATTATTCAATCATTCTTTCAATCAAGAAATACCTTAGTGCCTACTCTTCACAGAGGAGATATGACCTTTATAGAAGACACACAGACAAACTTGATGTAAGCTCCTCATGGAGCTCACAGTCTAATAGGAAGATAAAACACAAATCCAGACAATTTTATTACATGATATATCATAATAAACGCATTACAGAAGTACAAACAAAGCAATGTGTGTTATCAAGGAGGGAAATGATTGTTACCAGCAAGATCCGGAAAGGCTTCATGGAAGAGGTGTCCTTTCCAGGGGTCTAAAGGATAGGTAGTGACTCAAAAGGCTAAGCAGTTACAGGAGGGGATGAGGGGGAGACACTCTAGGGCACAACACGAGTAAAGGGAAAAAGACAAGTAAGTGTTTGATGTGGGGATGAGGGTGGGATGGAGCTGGGAGAGAAAAGTACATAAAATATTTGGTGAGCTACATTACAGGGCAAGGCTAGAATGGTGGAGAAGCACCAGATTATGGAGGGCCTTCAATGCAAGGAAATGGAGTCAGAATTTTACTCAGTAGTCATTCAAGATTTGAGGGCAAAAGAATCATAATACCTGTACGTAAGAAAGTTGTTTGTTTGTTTGTTTGTTTTTCTGGCAGCAAGAGAAGGATGTATGAAATAGACTATGAGCTAGATGTAGGTCAACAGTGTAACACTGTGGTCACAAAGGCTGCCCTTGGGCTCTGTTAAGAAAGGTGGAGCCCCCAAGAACAAGTTGGGGACAGTCTCACCATACTCTGCTCTGGTCAGATCATCTCTGGAATGCTGGGTTCAGTTCTGGGCATATCCCAGCTTAGGAAGGACACCAATAAGCTAAAAAGCAGCCGGAGGATAGCAACCAGCATGGTGGTTTGTGCCTACAGAGCCCAGGGTTTGTGCCCCAGGACTATCATCTGTTTTTAATTTTTATTAATTCATTTTGATTTATCAACAATCACTTCCATAAGCTTTTGAGTTGTAAATTTTTCTCCCCCTCCCTACCCCCCTCCCTCCCCAAGATGGCACACAATCTGATGTAGGCTCCACATATACATTCCTATTAAACATATTTTCACATTAGTGAAGTCATAAGGAAGAATTAGAGCCAATAGGAGGAACCACTCCTGCTAGATGCAAGAGAAAACAACAAAACAGAATGAAAAAAAAATAGCAAATAATATGCTTCGATCTGCATTAAAACTCCATAGTTCTTTCTCTGGATGTGGACAGCATTTTCCATCATGAGGCCTTTGGAGATGTCTTAAATCCTTGCATTGCTGAGAAGGGCTAAGCCCAGGACTATCGTTTGAAGGAAGTAGGAATCTTTAGCCTGGAGAAAAAGACTCAGAAGGGACATGATAGCTGTCTTCAAGTACTTGAAAAGTCAAGCAGAAGAGAGATGAGACCCATTCTCCTTGGCTCCAAAGGACAGAACCAATGAACCAATCAACCAATAAGCATTTATTAAGGGCCTACTATGTGCCATGCACTGTGCTGGGAATGCCAATAGGAAGAATGAATCAATCCCGACTCTCAAGCAGGTGCAGTATGTATAAAGGCAAATTGAGGCTTCCAAGTAGAACCATCCTAGTGACCAGAACTGTCCTGATGTGGCCTGAGCTGCCTTGAGAGGGTGCAAGTGCCCCTCACTCAAGGACCATAGGACTGTAAACAAAGGCTGGATAGCTGTATTGGGGCACATTGTAGTGGGGATCGGACTGGATGCTTGCCGAGGGACCTTTTAAAGCTCAGTTGTGATTCTATGAACCAGGTCAAGGAGGAGGAGCCAGCGGGCTAGGAGACAGGAGAGGTAGAAGAGCCTGGAAACTGCCTCCAAGGCTGAGGGAGAAAGAAGCATCTAGCAGGAGAGGCAAAGTCATGGGGTCAAGTGTTATGAAAGGTCAAGGAGGAATAAGGGAGGGAAGAGATCACTGAGAGAAAGTCCTTGAAGTCAGCAATGCAAAGGCTATTGATGATCTTCAAGAAAACAGTTTCAGGGACTTGGGCACAAAACAGGTTGGCAGTAGAGAGGGTGTTAGGAAGTGAACGTAGCAGATACACAAAACTGCTTCAAGAACTTTCCTGGTGAAGGAAGGGGAGAGAGAGATGGGAAGGGACTGGGCAGTTTGGAAGGGGGAAAAGTATGAGGGAGACCTGAACATGTGTTTAAGTCAACAGAAAGGAGCCAGTGTGAAGAAGTGGGAGAGAAAGGAAGGGTCTCTGGGAGGGCAGTCCTGGAGAACATAGAAATGGGGACTTGGAAGATGCCAATTGAGAGATTAGTTTCCTACAAAAGAGCAGGGACAGCTTCTTCCAGATGAGCAAGAGAAGCAGCAGAGAATGCTTTTTAAAAAATCAATACACAATAGAGTAGAATCTTCTGTTGGCCATATGTCTCTGTTAACTGGGGCTGTAGTTGTAGTCTGTGTCTACACCAGATACACAAAAATTAAAATATTGGCAAATAGGATGAGCAATATATTAAAACATTTTATTCATTATAACCAAGTAAGAATACCAAGAATATAATGATAGTTTAATTTTAGGAAAAGAATCCATATAATAAATCATGTTAACAAGAAAAATAACAAAAAATAAAATTATATCAATTGATCCAGTAAAGGCTTTTGCTGAAATATAGCATCTTTATGTCGCGTTTGTATCCCTTATGTCAGAGGACTCCTCTTTACCTGAAGGGCCTGGGCACATCCTGGCATCCTCTTACCTCTACAGCTCATTACTCTCATTCAGGTGGAGTCTGAGAACTGTGATATCTAATACTCCATCAAGGTGGCCACCAGGTTTCTCTACAAGCATCCAAGCTCACAAAGCTTCGTAGCATAGAACCACTTGACTCATACAGTAAAGGACACTGAAAGAACTCACATCTAAACCCACAGAGAGTCACGAGTCACTTTTCTCTTGTTGGCCACCAGTTTGGCATCTCCTCCACAAGTCTCATTTTTCAGCTGCCAGCGATTCTTTCTCTGATGGCTGCTCCATCTATAGTCCTTGCCTTCTTGGCTGTTGCTTTTTCTACCTCTTCTTGCCTCTACTATTGTTAAGCTCTGCATCACTTCTCTGACCTGTTCATCTTCCTCCAGCATATGATGTCATTTCTTCCTCTCCTGGAGATCAGTGAGTGGCCTGCAGAAGATTATTCTTAAGCCCCAGCTGATAGTGTTAGAGGTTCATATACATACATAATAGAGATACATACATACATATACATATATATGTGTGTGTGTGTGTGTGTGTGTGTAATTTATATCTATCATTTATCTATCTACATATGAATATGTATGTATACACACATATGTATATATATACACAACACACACATATGTATGCACACATATATGTAAATATATACACAGAGACCAGTATCCTTGGTCTTTTGAGAATATGCTGTTTCCTATGGTCTCACAGTCTCCTTCTTCAAATGAAGGGTATTTCCAGGAGGCCAAGAGGATGCCTCTTTCTTAGATCACTCAGGTGAATCTGTTTTTCACTCAGGGTTGGCTCACGGTGAGTCTATAGCTGTTATCTACCTCCAACCTCGACTAGCAGGGCAGCGTACCTTCTGTTCACCTCCGTATTTCCCATTGAGTCTTTTGGGACTCTCCTTCCCTCTTCCAGTTTTCTGTCTCCAATTTTCCTCTGGGGCAGCTGAGTTGGGTTAGCAAATCACGCTCCTTCTCAAAGTTCTCCAACAGGGGTCAGGAAAAGAATGGAACTGGTGACTTCCACTGGACATACGCTCATCATCTAAAGGGCCAAAGAATGATCTCTTGCTACATTTGTTATGTTACAACGTTGATTAGCATTTTATCATATGTAGGATGATTTGTCTGTAATACTTTTTTAAAAAAGTATTTGAAATCAAGAACTCTTATATACAATGAAGAAACATCAGCTGTTCATTCCCAATAAAACCAGATCTGGAGTCACGCTGTCTGTCTCCTATCACCATTTCTATCTGACACAGTCCTAGATCCCTGCTGGTCACCCAGTCTGACAAGAAGGCTAGAAGAGAACCCTTGATTCATTCTCGTTTCTGCTTGGTGGATAGGAGAACAGAAGCTTTTGGGCTGTCTTTGTCTTGCTTCTCTATGGTAAATATTTCCAAGATTGTTCCCCTGGAAGCCTCTACTTCCCTGTCTGTCAGGGAGAAAAGAGACTGAGCAAGTATGGCTTCTAAGGACTTGTGTCCTTGAGTCACTTTGCTATTATTTCAGGCCAGGTTCAGTAACATGCTTGCATGCAGGCCTCTTCAAACCTTGTCTGAAGAGCAAAGGAAGTGTGTTCCTCCCTTTTCAAGAAGGGAATCCACTCTGAATTCAGGGAGACTTGTCTTACTGAATACAGAAAGCTGCCTCCTCCTCAGCCACATCAACATGACTCACTGATGCTACTTATTGCTTTGCTGGAAAAGGGGAAGAATTGCATCCCCCCCCCACCACCATTTCAAGCATTAACAATGTCACCACCACCTAAACAATTAGGCTCCTAACAACCTACAAGGAGTGTTTGAGGCTCCTCATTGCCAATATGAATTCCTTTCATTTCTTGTTCCTACTTTTTGGAAGAAAGCATTCATTTGGGGGTTGGTGTGCATAGGACATTCTTTTGGTTGACAGAAAACTGACCCACAATTCCCTTCTTTTATTTTTCCTCCAGGCTAAGAGTTAGGCTGTCTGCATGGCTTCAGCTAAAGGTAGTCTCAGCTGGTCCAAGAGAGGATGTATCCATTGTCATCCATTTTTCAGAAACATCTTCTTATCATCATTTTTAAAGTTCCAGTTTCATTGGGTGGGGACCATCTCTTATGCAGTTGTGTCTTTGTTTTGGAAGGGAGGGCATTTTCCCAGATAGTGATTATCCAGGTGCTTGATGACCCTTACTAAATATCTTGCTTTTAAGGGATAGGGGATTGGGGGAATGTGTATGTTTATGTAGTAGGTTATAACCCATCAGGAGCTCCAGGCTACTACTGCTGATGAAAAATCCTGGGGGGAAAAAGAATATTGTCCCTTAGCAGACTTAAGATGTTGCTGCCCCTTAGCAGTTTTTGGTAGAAAGATCTGAGTGGTGGAGATAACTGGATTGTCCTGTCAACAATATGGTGGAAGGATGTAGACATAAGAGCCCCTAAAGGTCCCTTCCCTTTGCAGTGTTGTTAACAGATGTTTGCAATAGGGGAACACGGGCAGTACCTCCTCCAAACTCCATGGGCTGTAGTACTTTTAGCCAGTTACTACAACCATGCGTCTAAAAATCCAAAGAGACCCAACAAAACACTAGGTATGAGATGACCTGCCTTTAGCAAAAGCACCAAATCCCCTGTATTTTACAGATCTCTCCCAAAGACCTCTGCAATGACCAGCTACCTCCTTGGAACCTTCCTGGAATGTTCTCCCCCCTCACCTCTGCCCCATAGACTCCCCAGCTTCCTTTCAATGTCAGCTTAAGCAACACCTCCTACAGGAAGTCTTTCCTCATCCCTCCCAATTGCTAGTGCCTCCATTTTCCAAAAATTACCTTGTATGCATTTTGAGCAGACGTGGTATGGACTTTTCTGCCTATGTCACAGTTTGTGTCCATAAATAGAATTTAAGCTCATTGAGGTCTTTTCTTTTTGCTTTTGTGTTCCCTAGCAAAGTTTCTGGAACATTTAGAGACATGATAACTGTTGACTGATGCAGAGAAAAATAACATTTAAAATAATGAGCAAATGCATCAACTCTTTGGGCTTTCAGACTCACACATCATGGCTATAATGACAACTTTAAGATGTTCTTGACAGAAATAACAAAAACCTTGAACAACTGGAATCATGATGCCTGCACATGGTTAGGTGGAGCTAATATAGTAGAAATGTTATTACCTCCCAAATTAATGTATAACTTAAGGTAGTAACAGAGAAGAAAGGATGGGGAGATTTCAGGGACTTAAGTAAAATGGTTGCAAAATGTCTATACATTAACAAATGGACACAGATACATGAGGGAACTGTGACACCATATTTTTCCCGAGCTGGGTCCTCCAGTTATAACATACAGTTGAAGGCATGCAAACCATCCAGCAGGGGATCAAAATAGACAATTAGATCAATGGCACAAAAGAACAGAGACTCTAGGAATAGAATCTGAGGTGTAGAAAAGGTCAATGTATGATAAAGTAAAGAGTCAAAACACTGGAGAAAGGAATCATTGATTCAAGAAAAACTGTTGGGAAAGTTGGGTGGCAGCATGGAGAGAGAAGGCAACCTCTCACACCACCATCTGTTTTCAGTGGATCAAATCAATACGCATAAACATTTTAAAATTATATTAGAGTGGAATGATATCAGTGGATTGGGTAGAACAAATTTCACCTACAGAATTGAGGGACTTGATGCAGTAAACAAATTTTAAAAATTTACACAATGGAAAATATGTTCAAAATAAAATCAACATAAACTGGGTAAAACTGTTTCTGGGAAATACAGGGATAAGGTCAGGGAGTAGACTTGTGATTTTGCTAGGACAGGGAACTCCCAGGTGAGGAAATCACTTCTTCCAGTGCCGCTCAACACCACCTCTGTAACTTGAGTTTTGGAGAGTGGCCTGGGAGAAGGGAGAGGGCAAGCCACTTGCCCAGGGTCACACAGCTTGGATGTAGCCAAGGCAAGACGTGAGCTTGGATCATGTTGACTTGGAGCCTGGCTCTCTTTCTATTGTGCCAAATGGCATTTTCTCTCCCAGATAGAACTAAGACAAGCTCCATGTGCAGCATGTCCAAGAACACATCCATTGGAGTGCTTATATATGGCTTATTTGTAAAAGCAAAACCTTAAAATTAAATTAGTGTCCCACAATTTTGAAAAAATTTAAAGGCACTGATGTCATAGATATCATTACACTTGGTAAACAATGAATATTAAGGTTATGGAGAAGGTGAGAACCTTACCCAAAAGTTGTGTAAAGTGAGGAAAGCCAAATCAGAAAAACCAGGGACAATTTATCTGATCTAGATTTTAAAAATGGAAAAAACAAACCTAGGCTTTATAAATTCATAAATGGAAAAGAACAGAAACAAGCTGGAGGGAAGTTGTGATTATTTTGTTCAAGTTGATCTCGTTTTTTTTTTTTAACAAAATAGAAGTAGTACAGTTTTCAAGATGTATGGAAGATTTTATTTTTAACTTCTTTATTTGTTGACATTACTGTTAAGTTAATAACAAATATGTAAGGATACTCATGAAAGGGAAAATGTAGAATTCAGCAAACCCAAACTACCACAAATAATAGAGCTTTTTCTTTCATTTATTCAAGGTGTTTTTCAAAGGGGACCTGGGAAGCAAAGGTTCAAGTATTTTGTCTGCAAAGCTCTTCAGGAAGAGCCCATTGTCCAGGGGGAGTCAGATAATCCACACATCTGCCAGCTCACACTTTTTTTTTATTGCCTGTGGTAGCAACCTGGTATTCTCAGCCATTCCACTGAAAGGTGACATGAGCTGACCCCAGGTGGAAGGCAGCAGCTGGATGCATGTGTTAAAATAAGAGACTGGTCTTCCCACAAACATCCTTTTTTTTAGGCCCCCCACGCCATACCCATCTCACTACATTGGAAGACCCAGGTGCCCAAAGAGACGCCAGGTGCAGATGTGGCTAAAAGCATCATTTGGAATATGGAAATGGGCCTCCTAACCCCATTTGTCATTTAATCAGCTCACATGACAGCCATATGGTACAATATAAAGGGAGGATTTAGACTGAAAAGGAAGAAAATCAGTTAAAATTGGCATATCCATTGGAAGATTTCCCAGCGTCAAGTATGGTCTTCATAAAGTGTTAAGATGATATCTTCTGGGGGGAGGGGAGTTCCATCAACTGCACACCTCATTGGGGTTGATTTCCTGTTTCATCAAAAAAATTCTGTTCCTGAAATGGATGGATGCTTGCCTTTAGTAAATTGTGAAAGGAAATTTGGATAACTCTGTTAACAAATCACAAGCAGGTTAACCTCCTAAATGGCTGATCCATTATGAAAATGGTAAAGCATTCACATTGGAGGATCCCTGGGTTTGTAGTCAGAGGTCCTGGATTCAATTTATGTTACCTATTTGCTTTGGAACCATTGATAAATTCCCTTTCTCTGTGAAAGGAAGGGGTTAATCTGAAAATCCCTCCAAACCCCTACTGACAAGAGAAATGCAAATTAAAACAACTCTGAGATTTCACCTCACACTTACCAGATTGGCAAAGATTGGGGGGGGGGAATGACAAAGGTTGGAGGGGGTGGGCTGTAATAGGACAAGATCCTTCATGTATTTCTGGGATAGAATGACAACAGTAAACTTTTCAAACAAAGAAAGTGCCTTCACACACACACACACACACACACTCGTGCACACACATACCCCATGCTAAGACAGAAAAGGCATCAGGCGCCATGAAGGAGACCAAGGGGAGAAAAGAAATATTTACCACACTAGATCCATAGACTTGGCAGGAATTTCAGTGACATTTTAGTTGGTCCACACGGCCTTACTCCTGGCATCTTGGTCCTCGGCTCCTTGTGGTATTTGCCTCCATCCTAGCTCTGATCCTTCTAGTTCCCAAGAGCCTCTTATAGGCTTCCCAGCTCTGTGCCTCTTTTGGCTTCTGCCTATCATTCAAACCAGTGGCCTCTTGAACTGTTCCAGGGCTGTGGCCAATAATGGTTTCCTCAGTAGTGTTGCTTTCTCCTTCTAATTAACCCAAGGGACTTATCCCTACTTCACAAAGGGATTGCCATGGGGTGTGGCCACATTTTCAGCCCTTTACTTTCTACATTTGGAACCTAAGCTCAATTTGCATAAAGTTAAGTGGAGCTGAAGTGGACCCCGCAAAAGGCATTCTAGACAGGCATAATTGTTGAGGCTCCATTCAATCAAAAGCATTCATTAAGCCAGGCACTGTGCTGCTAAGGATACCAAAACACCCCGCCCCTACCACCACCACCACCAATTTTCTTTCCTCAAGGAGGCTGCATTCTATCTGGACTAGTATTTCAATTGATTCATGAAATAATCCTGTGAGATGGATTCAACAAGGGTCATTATTTTGGGTACAGTGACTTGCCCAGGGTCATACGACTAGTACATCACCCAGCTAGCATGGTAAGCAAGATTCCCTTCTGACTTCAGGAGCAACTGGATTCCTTCACCATGTTGAAATATTGTTTGATTTAGAAGCAGCATGGGCAGTAGCCTTCCTATCAGATGTGCTAGAGCCCACAGAAAGCCTTTCTAGCATAAATATGCTGGCATTTCAATGACATTTTTATAGTTCTTGAAAGTTTATAGAACACATCATGGGTACTGATGAGCATCAGAATATTATAGTATTACATCTGTTTTAGATGAGAAAAGTGAGGCTCAGAGAGGGGAGGAAGTGATTCCTGTGGTCACACAGCAAGCAGATGTGAAAGGCAGTATCATATCTGGCCCCCTGTTCAGGACTCTTGCCCTCCCCCACCTGCCTGCCATCTGCAGGGTGAAGGTCAATCTTGTAGATTTCTATCTAGCCTTGACCCATTTCTACCTGGCTTGTTGAGTTTCCCTGAAGCAAAGGCTGGTCTGAATCACATGCTCCTAACCCAGAAAGGCTTCTACAGAAAGAGATTTTAAGTTGGAGGAATTTGATTCAAGTCAGGAATGTGTGGGATCAGAGGCATGGGGCCAAATTAGAAGAAACACAAGAGACAGACTGAGCTGGAAGGTATGTCAGCGGCAGCCCACCATGTTATTGACCGAGAACACTTTTGACAGCATTCCCAATGAGTGGTCCCCAGCCCTGGCCTGAAGATCTCCAGGAGGGGGAGCCACCACCACTGTTACTGGTGGCACTCATTTCTGGTGTCATGGTTGCATGAAAGCAGGATCTTGTGTCAAAAGCTTCAGGTTTGAATCCTTACTCTGATACTTCTTTGCCAGAGATGTGGAGAAAGCCAAGGTACCTCTTTCAAGCACAGTTTCTCCATCAGTAAAGCGGGGATAATAGCATTTCTACTATCTGTCTTCCCACTAAGGGCATTCTTAACCTTACAACTCTACATGGATGTGAGTTCCTATCACCTTCCACCACAGCCCAGCTCTAAAAGGTAGGGAGCTTTTCCCCACGTCAGGCCTACACTTGCATCTTCACAATTTTCACCTATTATTCTTGATTCTTCTCTCTGAGACCAAAGAGAACAAGGGTAGTTTGTCTTTCTTACAACAGTCTTTCAAGAACTTAAAGACAACTATCATGCCCTTTCCCCAAGCCCCAAAGAAATTTGAATTCTCGGATCCTAACTTTATGACCAAAATATTACCAATAATTATGAAGGGTTGGATAAAAGACAGAAGACCATAAGGACATAGGTTGCATTTTCCTCACTTGTACTCACTGAGGGCAAAGGCAAAGAATGCAGAAGGGGACAATTAACTTGGGAAGTGAACAACTGGCTAGGAAGGTGATACCTGAGAATAAGATTTGGATCATCATGGCTTATAATATGAGGTTGACAGAATCCCGACCAGAGACGGAGTACACTTCAGAAGGGTTTGTAAGAATGCCAGGTGTTGTTTCCATCTAACAAAAAAGGCTTTAAAAGACTGAATATGTCTTTACATATAACCTAAATCAGCTGCTATAAAGAGTAACCACAACAGGGACAATATCAGAGACATCCAGAGAATCACGGGAGACAAAATCCAAGAAAGGAGATGTAGTAAAACCATGACCTCAGAAGTCTAGACGTGAATGTCAAAGTGTAGGCAACAAACATGAAGCACTGGAGATCCTAACACGAGGCAGCAAACTGGCCTGCACTGGTTTCATTGAATCCTGATGGGATGACACCACGACTGGGCCAGGGTCTGGAAGGCATCTCTTAGTCAAAAGAAGTAGGATAGGCAGAAGGAACTGAGGTGGCACTGCATATTCAGAATGTATGCTCATGTGAAGAAATCCAGGAACCAGAGGGGGAAGCATGATGTATTAGGATGAAGGTGCAAAGAAAAAGACAGAGAAGTGATTTTGATTGTGGTATTGATGTTCTGCTAGAAAACTCTTAGACAGAAAAGGAATTAGATGGAGAATTTCGGAACAGATTACAAACCTGGAACAGAGGGTCGATGTTGTAGTGATGACTACTTCAGTTAGCCAGATAACTGCTAGAGTGAGTAACTTCTTGACTTGCTGTAGTGGTAATAACATCATCCTTCAAAAGATGGAGGAATCAATGAGGGAAATTTTATTCTGTATCTGATTGCCACTAACAGAAAGGAATAGGCTCATGGAGTGGAGATGATGGGAACATTATGAGAGAAGTGATCACTTTATCCTGTAGTTTGTGATAGAGAATAAGAAATCTGGCCATCATTTGATACACACCCTAGATGTGAAGGAAGCATATTTCAAAGGATTCAGAGGAAAGCTAGGTACAGGATTCCATGGAGTAAAATGCTTCAAGAAAGATCAGTCCAGGAGGGATGAGAGAACAGAAATGTAAGTCTGAAGACACAAAGGGAAACAATTCCAATGAGGAGGAAAAATGAGAAGAGACAAATGTAGATCCACGTGAAAATCACCAACCGATTTAGATTTTTAAAAGGGGTGTGTGTGTGTGTGTGTGTGTGTGTGTGTGTGTGTGTGTGTGTGCGTATGTAGATGTAGATATAGATATAGCTATAGAGAATGGAAGAAGACCAAGCAACAGAGGATGAATATAAGGGCGTGTCATGGTCTTATAAAAATGGTGCCAGAAATGCTAAAGCTCAGAATGAGCAGAAACTGGTGAAGGAAAGTTAAGAAGAAAAAAAGAGGTTTGTTGATTTTTTTTTTGTGAACCGCTAGGTGCTACTGTAGAGCTCACCAAGCTCCCTCTCTCCCAGCAGCCACATGGGGCAATTACAACCAAGAGACATGAAAAGCAGGCTTGGGGTCTGAGGGGCAGCCCGAAAGAAAACCCTTGGTTCCATTGCAATTCTGGCTTTGGAGCTGAGTTACAAAAATACAGAATACAATCCATAAAATACACCCCAAGGTGGCCTTCTTGACACCAAGCCATTTGGTGAAATATAAAAAGCTTCTCAGAATTCTGTCTACCCCCTCCTTAACACACTTGGATGGCATTTACAGTCATACTCAAGAAAACATTGGAGAATGAAGTCTTTCTCTAAATGAATCAAGCTTCACACACACACACACACACACACACACACACACACACACACACACGATTGCACATTGAAAAGTCCACATAAAAATTTTTCAGGAAAAATCTCCCCCTGCTGCAGATGAAAGGAAGGGAAAAGGGAAGGAAAGAGAAGCTGCTCTCAGCTGCATGCTTTCACTGCCTGGAGGGTATATGTCTATGGCCATTCACGTACTTTACTCTTCACTTTGGGTGCTGGATGTCTAGTCTCTTTTGAACAGCATCTGTTCTCCCTCCATTGATCTTCATACAACTGCAAAATCCCATATTCTCCCTCCTGAAGCCCCACACAGCCATAATTGCCAACTGATCCCTCCATGGAACTATCTCATTAGTCATGGGAAGCTTGTGGAAGGGACTACATCTGCTATGCTGGGAGAAAAATGGAGGACAGAGGAAGGGCTTGGGGCTTTGGTTTGGAGTGAATAGGATGACAATGGCTAAGTTTTCTCTGCAAAGGAGAATGACCTTTCAACTTGAAATGATGGGAATGAAAACTTCTAACAGGGAGTTGATACCCAAGACAAGAAGATGGTGAGAGTACCTGGGGACCCTCGATAAACTCAGTCCCTCTGGTTCAGATCAACTACGTTCTCCTCTTCTTAAAGAGCTGGCAGGTGTTATTACTGAGCCACTGACAGCGATATCTGAAAGCTCGTAGAAGCCGGGAGGAGTAGCACGAGATTGGAGCAGGACAAGGGCACCATTTGGGGGCTGGGGTGAGGAGTGGGGAGGAAGAGATCTGCACAGTCTAAGCCGGTGAGCTTGACGTGGATGCCTTAGAAATTCTACAGCAGATCATTACAAATGAGTAGCCAGGGAGGCAGTGATTATAGAGAGTCACTGCGGTTTCATCAAGAATGGGTCATGTCAGGGGCAGCTCGGTGGCACAGTGGATAGAGCACCAGCCTTGAAGTCAGGAGGACCTGAGTTCAAGTCCAGCCTCAGACCAAACACTTGACACTTACTAGCTGTGTGACCCTGGGCAAGTCACTTGACCCCAATTGCCTAAAAAAAAAATGGGTCATGTCAGACTGATGTCATTTCCTTTTTTTTGAAAGGATAACTGAATGGTCGATAGATATAGTTTGCTCAGCTTTTAGCAAGGTTTTTGATCAAGTTTCTCGGATTGTTCGGTGGAAAAGATGAAGAGATATGGATTAGAAGACAAAATGATGGGATGCATTCCAAAATGGGGGAATGGTCAGACTCAAAGAGTAGTTGTGGTTACTGGTTCAATGCTGACCTGGCCTGAGGTCTCCAGTGGAGGACCCCAGGGATCTGTGGTTGGTCCTGGGTGGTTAACCTTTTTATTGCCACCTTTTGTAAAGACACTGATGGCCTGCTCATCGGATTTGCAGGTGACCCAAGCTAAGAGAGGAAGCTAACCCAGTGACAGAATTAGGACCAAAAGGCTCTTGACTGGCTCTCCGAGCACTAGGATGAATCTCATAAGATGAGACTGGCTACGGATCAATGTAAAGTCTTACATGTGGGCATTGTAGCAATGGAATGAATAATGAGTTCGCTAATCACCTCGATTCGCTTGAGCTCCCTGATTATGCAGGAGAGGCTGCAATAACCTAGGAATCAGAACCAGCCAGTCCGGAGGCAGAACAAGGGTTGCTTGAGTCTGACACCCCAGAAGCAGTGGGTAAAGTTGCCAAAAGGCCAAGCTAGGCTTGCTGTCCTATGTGACAGGAGAAGGGTTTGTCTCCCATGTGGAGGCTTCTCCCTCTCTAGGGGTCTTCAAGGAGAGGCTGGCTGGTGACCAGAGGCTCTCTTCCAGTTGAGGATTCCCCCTACATATTATCTGGAGAGGACCACTGAAGTCCCTTCCAACTCTGAAATTTGGTGGCACTGTGACTCGTATGGCCTGTATTTGAGGCCTGCCATGGCCTGGGTTACCTCCTTTGATTACCTATCAAAGTCCTCCAGGTGTCCTGCAGACCCATAGGGCTGAACACTATGTGGTCTGAGGAGGCTGGGGGACCGGGCAGGATCACCTCCTTAGTCCCGGGTCAGTGCAGCCCAAGATTGCCAGGAGTAGTTTGGGTTGTTTGGTTTATCTTTCCTAGACACCATAACTAGGATTTCTGGTGCCAGAGGCAAGTTTTGCGGGTGAAGAGGGAAGGGAGGATGCAGAAGAAAGTCCCTTCTGGTTGTGCAGTCTCCATGGGCAAACCTCAGGAGGTGGGAGGGCGGGAGATCGGAAAGGCAGTTTACCCCAGTCCAGGAAGTCTGCCTATGAGGAGGCAGTAAGGCAGGGAGGCTGGAGGTAAAGGTGAAGACACAGAGCGGAAGAGGGACAGATCTCACTGGTGGAAGGTGGGCTCCAGAGACAGGTAGAATTCTCTGCAGAGGCCAAAGCCCAGGGCCAGAGGTGGTGCTGCCCTGCCCTGCCCTGGTTCCCACTCTGCTCCGAGTCTCTCTGTGGAGCCACAGTGAATGTGCACTTAAAATGCCCCTGCCCTGCCCCACCCCTGCCTCCTCAGCCACCCAATGCCAAGGTGACTTTTTTTAAAAATCCATTTGTAGAAATTCTGGGTGATTTTGTTCTTCTAGGCCCATGTCACCACTCAGTTGATGGTCACCGAAGGTTCCATTCCCAGGTCCTGTAGAAGTTATCTGGGGGCCCTGCAGTGTTAAGGGACCTTCCCAGAGGCAGACAGCCAGTGTGTGTATATATCAGCAGCAGGACTTGAACTCAGCTCTTCCTGACTCCAAGACTGGACCTCTATCCACTTCAGCTCCCTTGTCCAATAACTCATACCAAATGAGAAGAAAAGACAAAAATCTGGGTGATTGTAAGCCCCTCAACACGGTGGTTGGCACAGTGAAAAATGCCCACTTAGACTTTCATCATTTCCTGCCACAGTTTAATGGAGATAAAGCCACTACCACAATAAAGAGACCTGAATCTGCCTTATCCAGCAAACACCCACCCTTCTTTACCAAGAAGGGCCAGGGCAACCCAAGGCCCCATTGATTTAAAATATAAATCCATTTACAAAACATTAAGGAGGAAAGTGGTAGAAAAATTATGAGCAGTATCATCAAAAAAGTAAGAAGTGTGAGGTTTTGGAGGTGGAGCCGAGATGGTCGATTAGAAAGAAGAGGAAGAGCTGAGCTTCCCTTTCCTGCCTTCCTGACCCCACAAACACACACAGCTCCTCCACACAGATCTAGAAAATATGCCAGTCCCTAACAGGAAATCCAGGACAAAAAACCCGCCCAGGGCAGCACAGGGGGTCTACAAACACTGGGAAGAGGGTCTATCCAGCCATGCTCAGTGGCATTCTCTCTGTGGAGGGGAAGAAGAGCACAGAACAAGAAGAGAACTCGGGTCTGGCTTTGGAGGGGGGTGCAGGAAGAGCTCACCTTGTGCAGTGCTTAGGAGCAGGTAGCAGCTGGTAGCTCTAGCACTCACTACCCAGCTCTGGGTCACAAAGCCAGTGTTCTAAGGAGAGGGCCTGCACCTCAGCCGGGCATTCCAGAGGACGGTCTTCCCTGGGTCTTAAGCGGTAACTGAGTGAGGAACACATTCAGAGGTGAGCAGCAGCTGTGTGGCGTGGGCCCCAGAAGTAGAGCAGGGTCTCAGCTCCAACTCCAGTCCAGCCTGAAGCCTGCAGTGGAATAACTAGACCAACAGGGAGCCTGAGGTCTTGCCCTGTTGCATCAGCAGAGCCTCCCAGCTAGTGGCTAGCAGTTAAGCAGAGCAGTAGTCTACTGGAACTACAAATGGACAAACCCACAGATGTGTTGCTCAGACCCAAAGCCAGGTCAGAAAGTTCCAGGGCCCAGGCAAGAAGAGCAGCAAACTTTTTCCTTCAATCAGATGACTTTGGGAACATTCAAAGCTTTCAGGTCCCTGGCCGGAGCTGTCCCTGAGAGCCTAGAATAACACAACACTCAGTACCCCATGAAAGTAAGAGCAAGATGCTAGAGGACACGAAGTCTTCACAGACATTCCCTCCAGAAGCATACGAAATCTGGTCCTAACATCAAGCCAGAAGTTAAGAAGTCGGCTGGAAGAACAAGCAAACCAAAAAGAATCCCACCATGAAAAGCTATTATAGTGACTGGATTGCTGAAGACCCAAACCCAGAAGAAAGTGACTCTAAATAGCTACAAGGAAAGCCTCCAAGAGAAATACAGCTTGGGCACAAGTTCACCTAGAAATCCCAGAAAATATGAATCAAGATATGAAAAGTGTTTTATCAATTAAATGAGAGCACTAGGTGAAGAAAGGAGAAATGAATGAGAACTATGGAAGAAAGAATTGGAAACAGAATTAAATAGATTGGTACAAAAAGTACAAAATCTTACCTAAACAACAAACTCTCTGAAAATTAGAAAGAACCAAATAGAAAATAATAACTCCATGAGACAACAAGAAATATTAAAACAAAGTTAAAAGACTGGAAAAAAATAGAATATGTAAGGCATCTTATAGCAAAAACAACCGACCTGAAAAACTGATTGGGGAAAGGTAATTTAAGAATCACTGGGCTACTTAAAACCATGGCCAAAAAAAAAAAGTCTAGGCATCATACTTCAAAAAATCATGAGAGAAAACTTCCCAGGTCTCCTAATACTGGAGGACAAAGTGGAAATGGGAAGACCCCATCAGTTACCTTCCGAAATTCCCCAAGTAAAAACTCCCAAGAACATTATAGCCGAAGTCCAGAGCTTCTGGGTTAAAGAAGAGTACTGTGAACAGTGAGAAAGAAAGAATTCCTGTACTGAGGAGCCACACTTAGGATCACATATGATTCAGCCACCACCACCACTATAAAGAAGTGGGCAGCTTGGAATACGATATTCTAGATGATGAAAGACATAAGCTAAAACCCCAAATAATTTACCACAAAGAAAGGAACCGTATGCCGCAATATATTCATAGTAGCACTTTTTTTTCAGTAGTAAAGACCTGAAAACAAAATAGATACCCACCAATTGGGGAGCACTTAAAGAAACTGTGGTGCATGTCTAACAAAGTCCCTGGACCTATTCTCCTGACTCCTAGTCATACTGGCAGGCTGGCTACCCAGAGCTCAACTGCTCCTCATCTCTCAGGTACTCCTAGAAGTACCACTGAGAGGTTGAGTAATGTCTTTCCAAGGCTTATGGCCCACAAGCCCACACTGGTGTGCTTTCCCCCATGATTGTCAGTTTATAACAATCAATTAGTCATTAGCTTAAAAGGGGTATTTATTATGGCAGTATAATTTATTCAGTCATTTTTTCCATCACAGCTGACTCTTTGTGAGCCCATCTGGGGTTTTCTTGGCAAAGATATTGGAGTAATTTGTCATTTCCTTCTTCAGCTCATTTTACAGATGGGGAAACTGAGGCAAATAGAATTAAGTGACTTCCCCAGAGTCTCACAGCTAGTAAATATCTGAGGTCACCTTTGAATTGGGGAAGATGAGTCTTCCTGCCTCCAGTTCCGGCACTCCACCAACTTCTCCACCTAGCTCCCCTTGTTGGCACGATACATAAGTCTGGGATATACTCTCCCACCCATGTATCCAGAGTCCCAAAGCTTAGAAAGCACATGGTAACTCACAGCTGTGATGGCCTAGTTTTTCTGCTGGGTTCCTTGTAGGGTTTTGGCCCTGCCTTTCCCTCACCCTACTCATCTGCCCTCACCTCCTGATGCAGACACGGACAGGTGGCTGCTGTTGGTGTCTCTTTCTGTGCAGGGCTCCGCGTGTTCAGCCTAAACTTAAACAATGGTTACCATAACACAGAAGCGTTCTGGATGTGGTATTGAACCTTCCTTTGTAAGACGGAGGACATGCAGCCAGCAGGTGGCAGGCCTGTGAAGTCAGAGACAGGAGAGGACGGCCAGCCTAATTAGAGCAATGAAAACAGAGGACGATGCTCTCTGTTCCAAAGCCTGTCTTGGTTGAGGAGCCTAAAAGTCATTTTTAAATGTATTTTAACCTCCCGCTTAGTGACTTTTGTGACCTCCGCACTGCCCACCAAAGTGCAGCTCTCTTCCCCAGCAGCTCACCCAGACTCTGGGTTCAGACCACTAACTGCCTTTCCAGTTGTGGCACTCCATTGGCCCAAAGTGACTAAAGCAAGATGGATGGTAAAGGGCTGTTAATTTCCGCTCCGACAAGATCCATCTTGCCTGAGAAGTTAGCCAAGACGCATCAGTCATTATTATTGCTAGAGAGTAATTGGCTCCAGGGGCCCAAATAGCTCATCTCCCACAGACTTCTTTCTAGCTTTCTCTGGACTGGCCTTCGCAGGGCCTGGAGTCCTCGGCTGGTCATTTAGGAAATTGCGCAGAAATGACGGAGCACCACCGTTGGGTCACTTTTGGTTACCCCTCACAGGCTTAGAGCAGCCGGGCTCTTCTTACTTTGTGAGAGGAGCTGCCACGTCAAACAAAGCTCCAATCTGTGGCATGGGGTCTGCCAAGGACAGGCAGCTCTAGGCCAGCAAAACAAAGAAATGGGTTGGCAACAACACCTTCCGTGTGGTGGGGCGTTAAGGAAGTGTGCTGACTTGGGCCGGGGTGCAGTCCTCTTGGGCATTTGTGAAAAGCTTTATGTCATGCCAGGGAAGGGAATGAGGCTGAGGAGCAAGACGAGGGTGATCATGATAAGATTTCAAAATATAGAGACCTTGTGGAAGAAATTAGCACCATGTGGGAACAGGATACACTTCCATCATCCCTGCTGTCCTGTCTGCTCCCGGAGCTGTCCCGTCCAAAGATGCTCCCAGGTAGCCAACAGAGGAGGAAACGAATGTTCCAGTGCTTTATTCAGCGACAAGAAGCCATGTTCTCCCTCTGCCCAACGGGCAGCAAACCATTTTAATGTATTTTTATTTATTTTGTTAAATATTTCCCACTTACTTTTTAAAAGTTTTAAGCTTTCATTTTTTTAATTCAGAATTCTGAATTGTCTCCTTCCCTCCCAGCCCTCCCCCATCCCTTGTGAGGGCAAGCAATAGGTCATTAAATTGTATGTGTGAGGTCACGAAAAGCACATTTTTCAAGTTACAAGCTGCAAAGCATAGCACACACAGCAATAAGAGTGGTGACCTGTCTGCAAATAGTTCTCATCTGAATTCTATCAAAAAAGATGAGAATGAGATAAAAATAACACCAACCACCATTTAGTTATTTCTTTAGGGAAAAGAGTGCACAGAGTGCTGGCCCTGGAGACAGGAAGTTGCATCCTTATGAACTCAAATCCAGTCTCAGACACTGACTAGCTCTAGTCTGACCCTGGGCAAGTCACTTAACCTGTTTGCCTCAGTTTCCTCTTCTGTAAAATGAGTTGGAGGAAGAAATGGCACACCTGTTCCAGTATCTTTGCCAAGAAAGCCCTAAATGGGGTCACAAAGAGCTGGACATGGCTGAAAATGACTGAACAACAACAACAACTAGAGTTTGAAGCGCACTGGCCGAACTCCTGCTTTACAGAGGAGGAGCCAAAGCTCAGGCAGACTCAAGGACTTACATGGCCAAGGAAGCTCTTCCTAGCAAAGCCAACGCTCTGCCCGTTCTCCCACACCACCTCTTCATTACAAACCAGATCACTGAAATGCTACCAGTGGCTTATTAGATGACAGTCACTGTGTGAGGGAGAGAGGGTGGCATGTGGAGTCTGAAGACCTGGTTTGAATTTCAGCTCTGCCATTTCCTCGGCCTGTGACCCTGGGTAAGTCTCTGCTTCTCATCGGTAAAGACAAGAGCACCTGCAAAGCTTCCTCCCAGCCTAAATCTGGGATCCTGGAAAAGCGATTCTATCAAGGCCTTGCTTTGCCCTGCACTCAGGCCCTGGGGCCCTGGGGCCCTCGGGGCTCCCCACTGGACTGGACGGAGTGACAAGAGGGGTTCCTAGAGTGAGAAGAAGGAGGCAGGCCAGGCAGATTCCTTGTTCTGCAATTTGTGGTTTTCTGCATTTCCATGGCTTGTTGGATGGCTTCTTCACTGTTGTTCACACTGCTTATACAGTTTTTGACCAAAAAGTCACTTTAGAAATCCTTTCCCAGCTGGTTGGGAGGTTCTTTCTTCACCCCTCCTGTAACATTTGAAGATGTCCCTATTTCTGAGCAATGTCAGCATTTTCTGGATGTCAGGGCTGCCTAGACAATACCGGCGCTGTCAGTGCAGGTAATGCCAGTTCTGGTCAGGCAGAGGCTAAAAGGCAGTCAGGGACAAGGCTTCTTCCAGGCACAGGGGGCTGTGGGTTTCACTGGAGACACCATCACTTCCTCATGTCAGCTCCATTCATTTTAAATGAAATCCTTTAAAACAAAATCCAGATTCTGGGGAGCAAAGGGCTATAAAACTGTGCAATGCCCTTGGACCCAGCAATCCCACTGCTAGGTCTGTACAGCAAAGTTATTGTTTATCCTTTGTTCTTGAAAAGGACCACGATGTCAGGAAGGTGACACCATGACTGGCTCACGAACTGGATTTAAGTGCACAAGGGCTGTGCAAGGTCACCAGCCTCACCTTTTGTTCCACAGCCATCTGGGTCCAGTGGCAAGATATAGATCAGGATGACTGGAGATGGCCTCTGTATCCCAATGAGATCAAATACAAAGGAAGAGGAGCTATTTGTACAAAAATATTGATAGCAGCTCTTTTTGTGGTGGCAAAGAACTGGAAATTAAGGGGATACTCATCAATTGGGGAATGGCTGAACAAGCTGTGGTATATGAATGTAATGGAATACTATTGTGCTATAAGAAATGATTAGCAGGAGGACTTCAGAAAAACCTAGAAAGACCCATAAACTGATGTGGATTGAAGTGAGCAGAACCAGGAGAACGTTATACACAATAACAGCAACGCTGTAACAATGATCAACTATGAACGACTTGGCCATTCTCAGCAATGCAATGATCTGAGACAATGCTGAAGGACTCATGATGAATAATGCTATCTGCCTGCACAGATACAACTGGTGGAGTATAAATGCAGACTGAAGCTGACTATTTTTCACTGTCTTTCTTTTTCCATCTTATCTTGTTTTGATTTGAGTTTTCTTCCACAAAATGACTAATGTGGACATTTTTGTTGTTGTCCACATTCATTTTCAAAGAGGACCAATGACATCACAAGGGTGATGTTGTTGACTTGTCATGAATAGGATTTAAGTGAGGCAGAGCTGCAAAAGTGTCAGCCTCACTGTCTTCTCCAGAGTCATCAAAGTCCAGTAGCAGGACAGAAGTCAAGATGACTGGTGATGGCCCAGGACACAGTGGATCACCTCGGCCTTTCCAAATTAAGGTCATTATATTATACACGACTGATCATGTATAAGCTGTATCAGATTGCTTACTGTTTTCAGGGAGGGAGGAAGGGAAAGAAAAATTGGAACTCAAAATTTTAAAAAACACAAATGTCAAATTTTTTTTATACACAATTGGGGAAAGTCTTTTTTTAACAATCCAAAATTTGAGGATTGGGACATTATTTGGATTTCTGCCCTTCTTTCTTGTTCCATGGCCTAGAGACAAATGGGATTGTCCTTTGTCTCTGGAGATGACCCCCATATCATTTTAAGCCATCCTTCATACTTGACACAGCCTTAGTTTTAGTCCTGCATATCATGAAGCAGGATGTTGGCCTGTTAGGGCTTTCTCTCTGTAAGAATGGATCCTAATTCTTGCTTGCTGCAGCTTGCTTGGGACCTAGCCTCTCAAGCCTTTAATCCTCTGTCTCTCAGCCTCCCTTTGCTCTGTGCTACCATAATGCCTACATTTCAACTCCTCCCCTACAATGTTTCCTTCCAGGCAGGAACATCCTCTTTCTTGGTGTCTGCCCGCAATATCTAACATATTCTAAATGACCAGTTAAGATCTGTTGAGTAAACATGTGAGTAAATCAGTGTAAAGGGATTAGGAAGGCTGGGTGGAATTCTATTCTTGCTACTTTACAAATCAATCAAGTAACCAACATGCATTCATTTGATACTTACTATATGCCGGGCACTGTGCCCAACACTGGTCCAGTCTTGTCACCCAAACAGATTGGCAGTATGACCTTGAGGCAGTCCTTTCCCCTCAGATCTCAGAGACTCCCTCAAGCTCTGACTCTTGGGATCCTGAAATCCCTTTTTGAGTGACTCTTCTGGATTGGATTTCTTCTTTCGGGCACACATCTCTGCAGGGAAACAAACATAGATGTCTTTATGGTGACTGGTGGATGAACCAGGGCCCTGGGGAGCCCCTCCTCTTTTCTGCACAAAGAGTCTGGAGCCTGCAATGGTAAAGTCTGTGACCTTACTGCTCTCTGCTTTGCTCCGTGGGCATCAGCAAGTCTGTCTTCCCAGCTTGAAAGCACATGAGCATCTTAACAAGGGTTGGACTTAGATCCCAGAGTCCTTAGATGCCAGGACACAGAAGATCCCAGACTGGGCATGGTAAGGGCACTATCAATATTTCCTTGTTATTGGCCCAACAGGTAGCTAGTAGGAATTCTTTCACACTTTGGACAGAACCAGTCCATCTCTACACATAGTCCTTATATGGGCTGTGGGATCAATCTTTATTTTGTCTCCTTATCCAGATGCACAGGAGATTACTTAAGGCAAACAAATGCTTTTAAATGCATGAAGGAAAGTTGTTAGCAAGACTGATGAAGTTATATTTACACTGCCATTTGGTCAAATGTTCAAGCCTTTTTTCCCAGGGGAAGATATCCATGAATCCCTGCATGGTAGCCTCACCCAGACTCCGGCTTAAACATATGCTTTTTGCACAATTGAAATGGTGAGAAAGGTGGGGGTGGGTGGAGCTTATCTGACAAATGGCCCCAGACTGAAGGATCCTTTCTTCTGAAACAGGTGCTGGGGGTTGGGAAGGACAAAGAGTGCTGCGTCTCCTGTCACTGATGGAGAAACTGAAAGGGGCAGCCAGAGATGGTCATTAGTCTAGAGCAGGATAAGACAGACGATAGGGGATTCCTGCTGAATAATCTTTTCTACTCAAGAATAATCTCCACAGGAAAATGGCGGGAAGCTTTGTCTGGCTCATATGAACATGTCCCAGGAGCAGCAAGTACAGGGGAAGGATGCAGTTTCTCAGCACAGGGATAATGAAACCCAAGATGCAGATTCCACTTATGTGCAATTCAAGTCTATTCAATTCAGTCTGGTTCTACCAGCACGGATAAAGCTCCCATGTACTGTCTCTGTGCTAGGCACCGAGGATTCAAAGATGCCAGTAAAACAGATCCTTCCCTCAAGGGGTTTGTCTTCTATTGAGGGGGTGGGGGAAGGAATAAGATGCTAACAAGGTGTATATGTATAGCCCATATCAGATTGTGTGCCATCTTGGGGAGGGTGGTGGGGAGGGAGAGGGAGAAAAATTTTAAACTCAAATGCATATGGAAGTGATTGTTGATAAATCAAAATAAATTAATTTACAAAAAAAATAAACAAAAATAAATGACATGCTAACTGTATAATAAACATTGTTGACTCTGTAACAAATCTAAATTAAGGGTTTATTTCAAAGTTACAAAAATGTTGAAAGTAACTCAAATCATATTTCTCACATCAAGTTACTTTACAAAAATTAAAAATTAATATCTAAAAAGCTTTGGAATTGTGACAAGGATCATGAGATGAATGTGAAGCTGACTGAGGGTGTATCTACCCTATAACAAGTATACTTGAGGTTTCCTTGGATCTTTCTATTTCACACGTGGACATCGCAAGTTCAATGATTCGCTCGAAAAACAACTTGAAGCTAGGCCCATTGAGTCTTGAACGCAACATCCTTTATTTCCCACTGGATTCACCTGCTCTCACTGCCTTTGGAGCTCGTGTGATAAATACTGAACAGACAAAATTGAAATAAAGTCATTTGTGGGGGACATATTACCAACTGGAGAGATGTTGAAAGGCTACCTGGGGGAGGTGGGACATGAGCTGAACCTGGAATAAGCTTGATGTTCCAGGACGCAGAAATAGAGAGAGAACACTCCTGGGAGGGGGGAAGACACGGAGGCAGAGATGGAAGGCCATGCAAGGGGAAAGGCAAGATGGCAGTTTTGCTTCTGGGTAGGAATAGGGGACATCTGGACAGATGGTGTGTCATCAACAAATGGAGGAATTTGTATTCTGTCCTGGAGATGGACGGGAGCCTTTGAAGCTTCTCAGGCAGGAAAATGGCATGGCTGGCCCACCAAGTTTCTGGGCACAGACTGTCCGAGATGGTAAATCCCATGAGATTTAGAGCCAGAAGGGGGCTCTGTAGCACTCTAGGAAAAAGTCTGGCTCTGGTGTCAGGGGTCCTCTGGTCAATCATGGCCTTGCCACTTCATTTCATCTAAACACAGAGGTCAGGGTCAATGACCTTTGAGTACCCTGCTAGCTCTAAACCCTGTGATCCTAGCCCAGTTCCTTCATTTTGCTAAGGAAGACTATTAGGACCCCAGAGGTCAATTGATTTATCAAAGGTCATACAGGCAGTAAGCATCAGACTAACATTTGAACCCTGGGCCTCTGTCTCCTAGTCCAGTGCTTTCACAAAGGGCCAGAAGGTATGGAAGGAAGCTTCCCAAAGGCCCATCTTGCCAGCCATTGAATTCAGCAAACACTTACTACTTGGAGACAAGCTTTATCCTCAGCCACAGCATCCTGAGGCCTGGGTCCCTCCAAAGCAGAGGGTGGACCAAAAACCCACCAGGGCTCTTACTCTCCCTAATTTCTTTGGTTCTATGATTGACTCAATCAGAATTAAGCTGGCCAACACACACACGTGCACACGCACACACACACACACACACACACACACACACACACCACGTCTCTTTTTGTAAAGCACATAGGTACTGGTATCGTTCTTGAAAGCCCACTAATCATTCCTTGGAGAGGTATGTTTTCCATCATAATAAAGTGTAACTTCTCTCATGTCAGCCCTTCTTTCCTTGTGGCACAGAGGAAGGCGTCGCCAGCCCTCTAGAGGAGTTCCTGCATCAGGCATCTTCCAACCTGCACCCATCGGTTCCCTGTTTGCATGCTGTGATTTAATTATAGGAAAATGGATGCCAATAAGAGTCAGTTAGAAGATCACTAGGGAAATGGGTAACAGCCCTCATCTTCTCCGACTGCATGGCAGCAGGGGCCGAGAGCATCTCAGAACAGCACGGAGATTTTTCCATCCCTCAGATCCTTCCAGGGCAAAACTGTTAGGATAGAATTAAGGGCTGTGTAGAATCTAGAATGGGATAGAGGTGAGAGGGGCCCAAGAAATGAGCACGGGGGTACTGGTGGTCAAATGAAGGAATTTGAGTGAGCCAAACCAGGAGAGGAAGGGGCCGTGGGCTGGGAAGGAGCCAGGAAAAGGAGGGCCTGGACTCATCCCTCAAGGATATTTTTAATTACAGCTGATGACTGAGAGTTGTAATCCTGGCAGGTTTATGTTTATATTCAAACGGCTGAGGAAAACAGCTGCTCATCAATTTCCTCTTTTTCTGAGTTTAGAGCTGGAAACAAATTGTACCACAGGGCATTGTGCTAAGGAGGAGATTGTACATAAACGGGATAATGTCAGCACTTCCCAATCACTCCTCAGGAGGAAGATGAGAACCCGATTAAAATAGAAAGAAGGCCATCCCCCAATTGGAAGTGGGAGGGTGAGGAAGATTGGAGAGGCACCATTATCGGTACAGACCAAGCACCCATTGATGGGAATGGAGCACCAAGAGGAGATAGGCCACAAAGGCCTGCTACTGGCAGTAGGGAGCCACAGGATACTTCTGCCCAGCCACCTTTCTCCCCAGGTCCCCACACTGATCTGAGCTGCTCTGATCGATCTCAGATCTTCCTCCTGCAGAGGAGAGCGTCTACTGGTGACACTGGCTCTTCTACCACCTCCCAAAATCTCATATAACTTGCTCTAGATGGAGCTGGGCATGCAAAGTTACTCACAGGTGTGGAGTGTTCCATGCTCCTAGCCACCCAACAGGCTGACTCTTTCTCAGTGAATCTGGAATCCCACTGGCAAGACCCTTCCTTATTCTAGGACACCATCATCACCTTGTGGAAAGTGATTCCTTGGGACTATGAAGATCTCAGAGTAGCATAGAAAGATGTGCATGAACTCATGCAAAGTGAACTGAGAACAAGCAGAAAGACAATTCATCCAGTGACCACAGCAGTGAATGGGCCACTTATGGGAGACCCAGCTCTGAGCAAGGAAAAACCAGCCCAGTCATGGTCCTGAAGCACAAACCATGAAACCATTTACCTCCACTCCACAGGGCAGGGGAGGGGTGGGGGCCCTCAGCAGAATGTAAGAGGCAGTAACTGTACTGCACGTTTTCGCTGAACAATTTTTCTTTGTTCTAAAAGAGGGTTCGATTCCAGGCAGAGGGGAGATTATCCAGAAATTATAGTGATGTAAAAACAAAAGAAATAAACCATGTTTAAAATTTTCATGGGAAATTATTTGTGTCATCGGTGATCAAGGAAGAATGGTGAGCTGCAATGGCTAGAGTGGATTTCCTGCCATGGCCTTCGAGGGTCTGTGTGTGAATCCTGGCTCCACTACTCACTTTCCTTGGCGGAGGTCCATTACCCATCCAGGCCTCAGTCCCCTCCTCTGTCTTTAAGTCCTTGACTGTAGATCTGTAAGATCAAGCACCAGACTCCAGCAAGAGTCTGCACTGGCGTCTTCCATTCAAGTGGGTATAGGTGCTGAGTCTGCTCTATATGATGAAGGTAATAATATCATATAACTTCCCTGCCAATTGGTGCCCAAAGGGGAAGGCAGTTTCTAAATCTTCAAATCTTAGAGAAATTCGAGTTTTAAAATACCTAAGACAATACAAGAACTGGTCGCCTGCTTTAGCCAGAGCCCACTCAGCTGGACTCAGTGGAATCCTCTTTCTCTCTGCTACTTACTTCCAGAAAGACTGAGCAAGCCAAGTGAAGATCTCCCCACAGCCTCTCTGGGCTCTGATGTTCAAAGGGCTAATGAGGAGGGGGACAGCGCAGGAAGGCTCAGGCAGCTCCCAAACAATGGCGGCACAAACACTCTTTTCGAAGGAGAGTGCATCTCCCAGTGATTTTAAGTGTGGGAGGCAGAGCATCATAGGGTCAATGGGTCCTCTGGCTTCCCTGGGCCCATGAGGAGACTGGACTGAGGGATTCTTAGTGTTCCTTGACATCCTATGACTACATGCCCCTTCCTTTCTCTTGGTCTAATATTCTGTGATCCCACGAGCTGGGAGGGGATTGCTATGAGCACCTGTCACTGGCATAATGACGATTTCTGTATGTGTTTATTACTAGCAGGGCTGTAGGGCAAATGAGCACAATCTGGTGAGCTGGGGAGCACCCCAACCAACTCTGGGTTAGAGAGAGGGGCAGGAGTCCCAGCATCCTGCTGCTGTCAGCACTGATGTGGAGGGACTTTGCTCTGGTCCCTCTGGAGAAGACCATCTGAGGGAGTGACCTCTTTGAGCTCTGCTGGGTGTTCCTGCTCCTGTGGGTCAGCACCATTCTCTGGGAGGATGTCACTGGGTCACTAAAACGGAAGTAAAGGGGCAGAGTTGTGGAAAGGAGGATGGAGGGAGAAGTGCAGAGGATGAGCTGCTCCATCTCACTATGGTGCCTGGCCAGGGATGGCCATTCTCCACCCACATGGCAGTTCTGTGGCTATGCCAAATTGATGCATACAGACTTCCAACAACAAAAATCCTAACTCCCCATTATACATTGGGATTTATGGCTATTTAACCACTGGGGGGAGCACTGTGGATGACTAGTGTTTTCCAAGTATTTTCTCTAACTCATCTCTTTAAGGATACAGAAATGTGTCATTGATATTGGAAACTTCCAGGCTCTGACACCCTCTCTGAAATGTGTACAAAGTCACTCCCTTTCAGTCCCCTCATTCACAGCTCCAAGCGAATCATCCTCAAGAGCTCTGTCCCCAGGGTTATTGGGCACTTCTGCTACAAATATGCTTTGTAAGAATTCCATTCAATGGATTCTCACCCAAACTCAAAATGTAACATACATCTGATTGCATTTTAGTTTAAACTGTGCTCGTGGCATACAAAGAAATGCAAAAATGTCTCAATGCTAAACCCAAGGCATTGAAATTAATAAGCAAACTCCTCAGCTTTAATATAAAGTTAGCTCATTTGAGTAAATTAAGTGTGCAATGAAACATAAAAGTTCTGTTCAAAAAGGGACTTCCCATTACGAATTGTTTTTTCTCAAAAATTTACAAAAATGTTTTCAGAAATCAAAATTCTAGGGAAATCCATAAAATTTCAGGAAGCTCTGTGAGCTTCTCAAGCCAACCTTAAAATCCACACTTAATTATCTTGGAAGAACCCTGCCCCCCCCCCACAACGTGTAGTTGTGAAAGGTGCTGCTGGATGAATTTCTGACCCAGTTTCACGAAGGAGAGCCAAAGACTGAGGGGCTCACATTCATTGTAGTGATTATACACTCTCACCAATGTCAGAGGATGATCAGAGGAAGTACTAAGCTCTTTGTGGCTCTCAGGAAGCTGGGTCTCTCTATCAAAGGGCTAGGTCTCTTTTATGATCACACTATGTCTTAGTTGAGAAGCACTGTCTTCATGCATTTATTCAATCAGTATGGTTCATGCATCCACCCACAGGGAGACTCTTCCTTCTTTTCTTTGCTGCTGTACATTTCTTTCCTCCTAACTCCAAAGATTTAAGGAATAATCCAATACATTACAACAACCACTTCATGGGCTAGGTGCAAAACCAATCCATACAATGCCCCAAACCAAGGAGATCTAGGAATAAAATTCTCGTACTTAGAATTACATGTCTCCCCATGTGCTCCCACACTTGGCTGAATAGACAACCTCAATTGTTCCTCAAAGAGCCAAACCTCCAAGAGGGTCAATATTCAATCCACTGAAGGAATCAGGACCAGAGGCATATTCCTGCTCCTTTTCCTCCTTCTCTCCTATTCTCCATTGCTTCCAGGGACCTCTGATCCTGTCCTCAGAGGGCAGATGGTCACACAATGGATAGTACATTGGGCCTGGAGGCAGAATGACCTGAGTTCAATCTGAACTCAGACTCTTACTAGCTATGTCACCCTGGGCAAGTCACTTAACCTCTATTTGCCTCCATTTCCTCATCTGTAAAATGGGGATAATAATAGCACCTGCCTCCTTGGATTGTTGTGATCAGATAACATAATGTTTGTAAAGTGCTTAGCATGGTGCTTGGCACACAATGAGCCCTGATACTGCTTATTCCCTCCTCCCTCCTCTATCTGCTTTACAGGACTGTTTTCCCATATACTGGGCTGTGTGGACCCTACTAATGCTGGTTGCTCAATCATTGCTTCTAGGAAGACATCTGGACTCGAGGGAAGCCCCAGAGAGGCGTGAAAATCCTCTCATCCATGACATTCCTCCATTACCTCTTTTCTCTATTTTTCCTTTTTGAAAAGCCAGAACCTAGGTCTGCCCCTTCCCCAATCTTTTTAACTGTTTCTGAAATTGTCTTGGCTTCTGACTCCCTGCCCAACCACTCCCACATCCACCCTCTGGCACCTGCCCAGGCCCACCTGTTACATATACTTAATATGATCATAAGCAATGGAACCGTACAATCACACGAAACAGGTCTGAGGGTCTTCTTGCCCCAGGGAACTGTCATTCTTGCTGTGGTCCAGTGCTGGGCATGAGCCTTTTTAACAGGGGGGAGAGGAGCAAACAATGCTTGCTTCTGCAACATCAACAGGGATCCTCTAGACTTTACTGTCATAAAAGAGAAACATTCTGGGTGGGCAGCCTGACCACTGTGCCAACTTGATGGCATCTCCAGAGCACCCAGAAGCACCAGGACCCAACAAATACCCACCAGCCTGAGCAGAACAGAATTTCTTTTCCATTCCTGACTTCTAATTTAATAGGGGGCAGCCTTCTACCCAGTATCTTCTGAAATCTTCCCATCAGCTCTCCTGGTTGGAAATAGTTCTTTGTTTGTGATCATCTAAGGATTAAATTAACAACAACAACCATTTGTAGAGGGCTTTAACATCTGAGAAGCACTTCACATAATTCCCTGGAATTTCATCACAACATTGTCAGCTAGGTAATATTTATCCTATTATCCTGTTCTACAGATAAGGACAGAGAAGCTTACAGAGGAGCAGTAGCCTGACCAGGGTCACACCGCAGCATCAGAAGCAGGATTTATCTCTAGCTCTCTTCAATCCATTTTCCATACAGCCACTAAACTGATATACTTCCATCACTCTTCCTCTCAAGAATCTTCAGAGACTCCCTATCACCAACAGGATAAAAATGCAAACCTCTCTGTTGGTCATTAAAAGCTATTCACAATCTAGCCCTAGCCTATCTTATCAGATAGATGCATGGGCTTCATGTTCCATTCAAAGTGGGGCTCTTAACTGGTCCCTTAATGTGACATCCCACCTTCTGCCCTCTTGCCTTAGCTCAGGTTGGCCCCTATGCCCAGGATACTACATGAGAGAGTGTGAGTAGTTCAGCACAATCCATTACCACTCCTGGAAAAAAACAAACACCACCTCCAAATGCACGTCCTAATGAGAGCTGACCAATAGAGTGACCTTTACATATACCATGTCCTAGACCAGCCATTCCCACAGTGTGATCCAGAGTTGCCAAGGCTCCTTGAGAATTATGCCAGGGAGCTTGTGAGATCAAAACTATCACGAGATTAAAACTATGTTTTAATTTCTAATATGGTAAATATAGGTAGATGTAACCCTTATAAATCAAAGCTCTTTGGGAGAGAATTCTCAATCCTTTTTAAGAGTAGAAGAGGATCCTGAAACTAAAAAATTTGAGGACTACAATCATAAAGCAGTAGAATCAGAGTGAGACAAAAGAGTTGGTCACTTCACATATGTAGGACCCTGGGAAGGTCACTCAGCAGCTTTGTCCAGCAGGTGACATGGTACGTCCAATTTGGGAGTCCCATCAGGAGTCCAGGACATGAGTCAGAAATGCAGAGCTGGGTCAGGGGTCTTGAAGGTCCTCTGCAGCAGTTCTCAACTATCACCCACAGCTTTTATGTCTCCCTGTAGCAACCTTCCCCACTATTCCCTTTACATCTCATGGATGTACAGTTTTCTTTGGAGGGGAAGAGACTTTACCCACAGGCCAGCCTTGGGTCCAGTGCTGGATCCAGGTTGTTTCTGCCCTTCTTTTCATTTCAAGGACACTAAGGCTGCTCACTGAACTTCTGCCCACTGGCTGGGCTGCGAGCTTGCCAGGGAAGGCTTGGCTGAGTCCCTGGTAAGGGCTGCTGCCACATTTCCACTTGGACCCTTGGTCACCTCTGCATACCCTCACATCCAGAAACCTCATTCGTGAAAGTTCTTGGAGCTGCTCCAGCCAATGGCTGACACTTCACACTAACATATCAAAGCTTCAGCACTCAAGGGGAGAAGTGGGAGAGGAGCAAAGCTGGAAGGCGGCCTGGCTCAGAAGTTATTCCCTGATTCCGAAATATTGGACAACTATCTCTGCAGCTCCCAAGGACCAGGCTGACTTTGAAGTAAATCTCTGAGTTTGTGCCAAAGCACAAGAGGCGTGTCAGACGTTAAGGTCAGAGGAGGAGAGTCGAGGAACGTGATTACCAGGGCGGGGGGCAGAGGGAGAGGAAGGAGCAATAAATGTGAAGGATTCAGAGAAACAAGGGAAGATGTCTATGAAATTATGCAAAGTGAAGTAGTGAACTGAGAGAAGAACCATGTACACAGTGACTGCAGCAATGTAACTGAAGAGATCACTAAGGGAAGGCTGAGCCAAGATGGTGGAGAAAAGGCAGACTTGCCCGAGCTCCCCCAAATTCCCTTCCAACAGCTTCAAATAATGCCTCAAAACAAATTCTGGAGTGACAGAGCACACGAAAGGATAGGGTGAAGTGATTTTCCACCACAAGACAACTTAGGAAAGGTCTGTTGCACCAGATTGAGAGTAGAGCACAGTACGGGAAAGCTACGCCAGCCCAGGCTGCACCCCAGAAAACCAGCAGCAGGCCTTGGGGGGGGTGACCAAATCAAAGACAGCAGCAGGGTGAGAAGGAGCACCGCCACACCAGAGTTTGCAGCTGCAGGGGAGCAAGGGACCTTTGTTATAGTTCCAGGGATAGAAAGAGTGCTTGTGGTCATTCTCAGACCAGAACACAAGCCAGAAGAGTAGTAAACATACCTCTCTTTAGATCATACCACTTTGGAAAAACAAAAATTTAAAGACCCACAGAACTAGCTCTGAAAACTGCTGCAAAAAAACCCTGTGTCCCCTCCACCCCATGTGCAGAGCCCAACTTTAACATAAAGCAAAAAGTAAAAAAAAAAAAAAAGGCTTGGAAAATAACAACAAAAAATGATCTTGATTTTAGAAAGTTACTGTGTGACAGGAAAGCTCAAACAAACTCAGCAGAAGACAATGAAATAAAAACTGCTACATTAAGAGTTCAAAGAAATTTATGAATTGGTCTCAGACCATGGAAAAAAGGATTTTAAAAAATCAAATAAGAGAGGTAGAGGAAAAATAAATGAGTGATTCATTAAAATCATGAAAAAAGTTAATAGCTTGGTAATGGAGGCACAAAAATTAAAGAAGAAAATAACACCTTAAAAAACAGAACAGGCCAACTGGTAAAAGAAGTACAAAAATCCAATGAAGAGAAGAAAACCTTAAAAAATAGAACTGGCCAAATGGAAAAAGATGTACAAAAATTCACTGAAGAAAAGAACTCCTTAAAAAAGTAGAATTAGCCATATGGAAACTGAAGAAAATAATTCCTTAAAAATTAGAATTGGGCAAGTGGAAGCTAATAATTCCATGAGACATCAGGAAACAATCAAACAAAATCAAAAGAATGAGAAAAAAATAGAAGAAAATGTAAAATATCTCATTGGAAAAACAACTGACATGAGAAAAGTAGATCAAGGAGAGATAATTTAAGAATTATTGGACTACCTAAAAGCCATGCTAAAAAAAAAAAAAAGATGAACCCAGATATCATCCTTTAAGAGATTATCAAGGAAAACTTCTCTAATATTCTAAAACCAGAAGGTAAAATAGAAATAGGAAAAATCCACCTAATAACTCTAGAAAGAGATCCCAAAATGAAACCTCACAAGAATATTATAGCCAAATTCCAGAGCTCCCAGGTCAAGGAGAAAATATTGCAAGCAGCCAGAAAGAAACAATTCAAATATCACTGAGCCACCATTAGAATAACACAAGATTAACAGCTTCTACATTAACGATCAAAGGCTTGGAATATGATAATCTAGATGGGCAAAGGAGTTAGGATTAAAACCAAGAATCACCTGCCCAGCAAAATTGAGTATAATCTTTCAAGGGAAAAATAGATATTCAATGAACTAGAGGACTTTCAAGCCTTCTTGATGAAAAAATCAAAGCTGAATAAAATATTTGATCTTCAAATACAAGACTCAAAAGAAGCACAAAAAGGTGAACAGGAAAGAGAAATCATAAGGAATTCAATAAAGTTAAATGCTTTACATTCTTATATGGAAACATGAAATGTGTAACTCCTAAGAACTTTCTCATTATTAAGGCAGTTAGGAGTGTATATATAGACAGAGGACACAGGTATGAGTTAAATATGATGGGATGATTATCTAAAAAAATTAAATTAAGGGGTGAGGAAGAGGAATGCACCGGAAGAAAGGAAAAGTTAGAATGTGGCAAATTATGTCACATAAAAGAGGCAGTGGAGGTGAAGGTAGGGGAGGTTGGGGGAGGGGCTTGTGACCCCTCATCAAAATTGGCTCAAAAAAGGAATAACATGCACACTCAGTTGGCTATAGAATTCTATCTTGCCCTACAGGAAAGTAGGAAGAGAAAGGGATAAGAGAAGAGGGAGGCTGATAGAAGGGAGGGAAGACTGGGGGAGGTAGCAGTCTGAAGCAAAACACTTTTGCGGATGGATAGAGTGAAAGAAAAGAATGAGTAGGATAAATGGGGGGAATAGGATGGAGGGAAATACATGGTTATCATAACTATGAAAAAAATTTACAACAAGTTTCTCTGAAAAAGACTTCATTTCTCAAATATATAGAGAATTAAGTCAAATTGATAAAAATGTAAGTCATTCCCAATTGACAAATGGGGTCAAAGGATATGAACAGGCAGTTTTCAGATGAAGTAATCAAAGTTATCTAGACTCATACAAAAAAATACACCAAATTACTATTGATTAGAAATATGCAAATTAAAACAACTCTGAGGTACGACCCCATACCTATCAATTAGCTAATATTACAGAAAGGGAAAATGACAAATGTTGGAGAGGGTGTGGGAAAATTGAGACATTAATGCACCACTGGTGGAGTTAGGAACTGATTCAGCCATTCTTTAGAGCAATTTGGAACTATGCTTAAAGGGCTATAAAACTGTGCATATTCTTTGATCCAGCAATACCACTTCTATGTCTGTATCCCAAAAAGGTAAAAAAGAAAAAAAGAAAAAGCATCTGTACAAAAGGATATGGACAAAACTATTTATGGCAGCTCTTATAGTGGTGGCAAAGAATTGGAAATTGAGGGGATACCCATCAACTGGGAAACGACTGACCATGTGGTATACAATTATGATTAAACGCTATTGTGCTGAAAGAAATGATGAGCAGGATGCTCTCAGAAAAACCTGAAAAGATTTACATGAACTGATGCAAAATAAAATGAGCAGAACCAGGAGAACTACAGTAATATTGTAAGATGATCAACTGTGAATGACTTAGCTATTCTCAGCAATATAATGATCCAAGACAATCCCAAAGGACTTATGATGAAAAACGTTATCCTTCTCCAGAGAAAGAGCTGAAGGAGTCTTAGTACAGATGGAAGCATACTGTGTTTTTTTTTAAACTTTCTTTATTTTGGGGGGTTTTTTTGTCTTTGTATTTTTTGTTTGTTTTCTTTCACAACATGACTAATACAGAGATATGTTTTGCATGACTACACATGTATAACATATCAAATTGCTTGCCTTCTCTACGAGAGGGAAAAAGAAGAATGGAGGGAGTAAATCTGAAACTTAAAGTTTTTTGGGGGGCAATTGGGGTTAAGTGACTTGCCCAGGGTCACACAGCTAGTAAGTGTCAAGTGTTTGGTCTGAGGCCAGATTTGAACTCAGGTCCTCCTGACTTCAGGGACTTATCCTGGACCTTAAAATTTTAAAAGACAAATGTCAAAATTTGTTTTTACATGTAATTTGGGGGAAATAAAATATTAAATAAATATTTTTAAAAAGAAAAAAAAAAGAGGTCACAAAAAGGAAGCCACATTTTGAATCCCTGGGAAACCAAGAGAAGTCCCAGAGAACAGAAAAGGAAACATAGCTTCCTATGTGGTGGACTCCTAGGAAAGAACATAGGCCTCTGTCAGAAGTGCTTACCACATTGGATCTTTTTGCTTAACTGCTTTTTTCTGTTACAAGTGAGAATTCAGTTTGGGGTACAGGAAGGGAAAGATTTCCCAACACAATTGCGATATAAAAATAAAAGGATTGAATAAAACTCACTTTTGAAAAGACAAGACATGCATGCAGACCTTAGTCAGACATCAGTGTGGTGCATCATGGACTATGGCTTGTGGCCCCAGTAGGCAAGTAGGCTTTTGTGGGAAGGCCTCTGCAGAGCCATCTATATCCATTGCTCCTTCTTTCTATCTTAGAAGATCTGACCTTTTCTATCACTTATTCCTCATTCTGCATGGTGGGGGGTAGGGGGATCAAGAAGCTAATATGTACACACACATACACACACACACACACACACACACATTGTGAATGTCACTACTATAGAGTGGGATCTTCAGGAGAAAAGGATCCTGTCCTACAGGCCAATCCACCAATAAATGTTCTATAGGAAACAATCCTGGCCTTGCTCTCTGAGGTCCAACCAAAGATACCCTTTTCCATCTTGAATTTAATGTTTCTTGGAATCCAGAGGTTGGGGAGAAGATGCTGGTGGGCTTTCAAGGCTCTGGTTGAGGTTAACTGATTACCTTAAGGCCCAATGCACTCATTTAGTTGTTGCCAGAGGAAGGACAGTGAAGAACATGTACTCATATGTAAGTGATTCAGCTCTGATCTTCTTCCTTCACACTTAGTAAGTGGACTGCCTGAGTTGCTGGATTCACTCTCCTGGGGAAGCACTGGCCTTCTATGTGACTATTGCTGCTTGGCAAATGTTTACTTGCCAAGTGATGTTCTTATTTCTTGGGAAAAAAAAGGAGGTTGAGTACCTTTCCATGGAAAATGCATTTCTGAAGCAGGAATTAGGGGAACAGTGGGCATTACCCATAGCCCACAGGATGAGGGGCAGGGCAGGCCATTCTTCAGGACCTCAAATGCCTGTTTTTTTAATTACCTTGAAAAATAGAAAAAAGCTGCCATGCTCATTTTGTGCCTGGTGTTTGGAGACAATCGTCTGAAGGGAGTCTCAGCCCTTCCCGTTACAGGGGAAGGCACTGAGGCACCAAGAGAGATGGCTGCTTATCCGAGGAGACTGGAAGACATGGGAGAGCCAGGAACAGCATCCTCATGTTGTTGCCAAATCCACCACCAGCAAGGAAGTGGCCCCACCAGGCCTGCTCTGCTCAAAACAGGTCCTTCTGTTCATCAAGTGAGATCACAGTGACAATCGGGGGGGGGGGATGGGAAGAGGAGCACCTTCTGCTGGTGTATGAGTGCAGATCAGCCACCCACCCAAAGACTTGTTCTAGCTCCCATCGGCCTAGAGCCCATCTGGGCTGGCTGGGGGAGCCTCTTCCTCCATCGTCTTACCTGTGTCCTCATTTCCAGGCTTCCCAGAGCCCATTTGGGCTGTTGGGTGACTCACACAGCTCAGACAAAACGGCAGTGACCAAGTATCTTCCTTCCAGTGGGAAAGAGGACCAGCGAGCCTTACCATCCACCTCATCTCTATCCCCTCCAAACCCCTGGCGTGTCGCTGACTTACTGATCCGGTCCGGGGAAGTCTTGCTAGCCTCTTGCGTGTGAACTTGTTCGGATGGGGCCCCAAAGTGTAGAGTGAGCTTCTGAAAAGCAGAGACTGTTCTGCCTTTTCTATCTGTATTCCCAGCACTCTCATGGCATTTGGCACATAGTAGGAGCTTATTAAATACTCTTTCATTCACTTATGCATGCATAATGCATCTGTCTGCTTCTCATGCTGGGAGTAATCACCTGTGCAGAGAGACCACCCTGACTATTAGCAACACTGTCCAGAAACACTGGCCAAAAGCTGGCGGGGAACTGACAACTGCGGCCTATAGCCAAGGGCCAGTTTTGTCGGTGTCCACTGAGTGCTGTGGTGCGCGGGAGAGAAATACTAAATGTTTCAGCTCTGAACAGCTCAATTATTCAATAATTGAAGACTTTTGTCTTCCAAGGTGCTGGACTTGGAATCAAGAAGACCTGTATTCAAATCCTGCCTCCAGAGCTGGAATCACCTTGTGTGACCAAAGACAAATCATATCATCCCTCCAAACCCGAGTTCTCTTATCTGTAAAATGGGTATGGCATCTGTAGTATTTTCCTGAAATGAAATAATAAAAAGGCACTTCATCAATGTTAAAATACTCAGTAACTATCTGCCATTACAACTACTGTTACTACTGTTATTATCAGTCATTTGTATCCAGTAGTACTGACAAGGAGACAAGTCTTAGTGAAGCTGCTTGCCAACAGCACAGCACACCCAAAGGGGCTCACAGGCTAAACCCACAACCTGATGTGGTCTTCTCTTATATTGTGTTGGTGATAAACCTCTTCCCAGTAAGGCAGAAGCTGATTCAAAGGCACTTGGTATTTTCTCCTAGGTCATGGAAGGAGTACTGGGTCTGGATTCAGAGGATCTCAATGCAAATCCTGGCTGCAAAGCCACTTCTTGCCTGGGTGACTTTGGGCAAGTCACTCCCCCTTGATAGCCCTTGGTTTCCTGCTCTATAAATACAGTCAGATCAGCTGACCTTGAAGGTTTTTTCCCAGCACCACAAGCCACTGTTCAGATGCAGACACATGGAGCCTTCTTTCCTCTAACCTCCGGAAAACAAGTGGGAGGGAAAGAAACCCAGTAGCTTCCTCTCTACCAAAGATCACAAATCAGTCAATCAATTCATCAACCAATGGGCATTTTTTCCCACTTAACAGTATTTTATTTTTTCTAATTACGTGTAAAGATAGTTTTCAACATTCATTTTTATAAGATTGTGAGTTCCAAATTTTTCTTCCTCCCTCCCCTCCCCCTCCCTAAGAAAACAAGTAATCTGATATAGGTTGTACATGTACAATCATGTTAAACATGTTTCCACATTGGTTATGTTCTGAAAGAAGAATCAGAACAAAAGGTAAAAACTACAAGAAAGAAAAAACAAAAAAGTGAAAATAATATATTTTGATCTGCATTTAGACTCCATAGCTCTTTTTCTGGATGTGGATAGCATTTTCTATCATGAATCTTTTGGAATTGTCTTGGATTCTTGCATCGCTAAGAAGAGCTAAGTCTATTAAAGTTGATCACTGCACAATGTTGCTGTTACCATGTACAATGTTCTCCTAGTTCTGCTCATTTCACTCAGCATCAGTTCATGTAAATCTTTCCAGGTTTTTCTGAAGTCTGTTTCTTCATCATTTCTTATAGCACAATAATATTCCATTACATCCAACTTATTTAGCCATTCCAGAATTGATAGGCATCCCCTCAATTTTCAATTCTTTGCCACTAGAAAAGTGCTACTATAAATATTTCTGTACATATAAGTCCCTTTCCTTTTTGTTTCTTTCTCCCTTTTTGGATACAGACCTAGTAGTGGCATTGCTATGGCAAAGAGTAAGCATGGTTTTATAGCCCTTTGGGCATAGTTCCAAATTGTTCTAAAGAATGGTTGAATCAGTTCACAACTCCACCACCAACAATGCATTAATGTTTCATTTTTCCCGTATCCCCTCCAACATATGTCATTTTCCTTTTCTTTTCTTCATTTTCCTTTTCTGTCCTCACTCATCCTTTAGGATTAGATTATTTAGTTTCCAAGTAATTTTTAATATATCTTTCCATGGCCCTTCATTACATGTGATTTTTATTGCATCATGATCTGAAAAGGTTGTATTTAATGTTTCTGCCTTTCTGCATTTGATTGTGAGGTTTTTATGCCCTAGTACATGGTCAATTTTTGTGTAGGTGCCATGTACCACTGAGAAAAAAGGTATGTTCCTTTCTATCTCCATTCAGTTTTCTCCAGATGTCTATCATATCTAACTTTTCTAAAGTTCTATTCACCTCCTTAACTTCTTTCTTGTTTATTTTGTGGTTAGATTTATCTAGTCCTGAGAGAGGGAGGTTGAGGTCTCCCACTAGTGTAGTATTGCTATCTATTTCTTTCTGTAACACACCTAACTTCTCCTCTAAGAATTTGGATGCTATACCACTTAATGCATACATGCTTAGTATTGGTATTACTTCATTGTCTATGATACCTTTTAGCAAGATGTAGTTTCCTTCCTTATCTCTTTGAATTAGGTCTATTTTTGCTTTTGCTTTGTCTGAGATCAGGATTGCTACCCCTGCTTGCTGGTTTTTTTTTTACTTCACCTAAAGCATGATATATTCTGCTCCAGCCTTTTAACTTTACTCTGTGTGCATCTCTCTGCTTCAAATGTGTTTCTTGTAAACAACATATTGTAGAATTCTGGTTTTTAATCCAATATCCACTTTTATGGGAGAGTTCATCCCATTCACATTCACAGTTATGATTACTATTTATTTTCCTCCATCTTATTTTCCTCCTGTTTATACTTTTCTCTCTCCTTTACCCTGTCCCTCCTCACCAGTCTTTTGCTTCTGATCACTGCCTCCCTCAATCTGCCCTCCCTTCTATCAGCTCCCCTCCCCTTTTTTCCCCTTTCCCCTCCTGTTTCCCTGTAGGATAAGATAAATTTCTACACCCAACTGAGTGTGTATGTAATTCCCTCTTTGAGTCAAATCCAATGTGAGTAAGGCTCAAGCAATGCTCACCTCTCCCTTCTTTCCCTCTACTGTAATAGGTCTTTTGTTCCTCTTCACATGATGTTATTTACCCTATTCTGCCTCTCCCTTTCCTCTTCTCCCAGTATAATCCTTTTTTTAACCCCTTAATTTTTTATATCATCACATCAAAGTCAACTTGTTGGTACTATTCTCAAGAGTTATAAGCATCATATTCCTGTGTAGAGATGTAAACAATTTAATCTTATTGAATAACATTTTTTTCTTTCCCATTTACCTTTTTATGCTTCCCTTGAGTCTCGTATTTGAAGATTAATTTTTTTTTTGTTCAGTTCTGGTCTTTTCATCAGGAAACTTTGAAAGTCCCTTGTTTCATTTAATGTACATCTTTCCCCTGAAAGATTATGATAAATTTTAATTTTGCTGGGTAGTTTATTCTTGGTTTTAATCCAAGCTCCTTTGCCTTCCAGATATCATATTCCAAGCCCTCTGATCCTTTAATGTAGAAGCTGCTAAGTCCCATGTAATCCTAACTGTGTGGTCCTTGATATTTGAATTGTTTCTTTCTGACTGTTTGCAGTATTTTCTCTTTGACCCGGTAATTCTGTAATTTGACTACAAGATTCTTTGGAGTTTTCATGTTGGGATTTCTTTCAGGAAGTAGTCAGTGGATTCTTTCAATGACTATTTTACCCTCTGGTTGTAGGATAGCAGTTTTCCTTGGAAATTTCTTGAAAGACTCTGTCCAGGCTCTTTTTTTTTTTTAACCATGGCTTTCAGGTAGTCCAATAATTCTTAAATGATCTTTCCTGGGTCTATTTTCCAGGTCAGTTGTTTTTCCAATGATGTATTTTACATTTTCTTCTATCTTTCTCATTATTTTGATTTTGTTTGACTGATTCTTAATGTCTCATAGAATCATTAACTTCTACTTGCCCAATGCCAATTTTTTAAGGAATTATTTTCTTTGTTTAGCTTTTTGTCTCTTTTTTCAATTGGCCACTTCTAATTTTTAAGGAGTTGTTTTCTCCAGTAGATTTTTTCCCCCATTTGGCCAACTGTATTTTTTAAAGACTTGTTTTCTTCAGTCAGTTTTTGTCCTTCCTTTTCCAAGCTATTGACTCTGTCTTGCATACCTCTCATTTCTTTTCCCAATTTTTCTTCTGCCTCCCTTATTTGATTTTAAGGTCCTTTTTGGGCTCTTCCAAGAAAGTTTTATAGGCTTCAGAATAATTCATATTCTTCTTTGAGGCTTCTCATGTAGGCATATTGACATTGTTGTTCTCTTCTGCGTTTGTGTTTTGATCTTCCCTATTGCCGTAGTAGCTTCCTATAGTCGGGACTCTTTTCTGTTTTTTACTCACTTTTCAGTGTACTTCACTGCACTGGGGTGACCTGGCCTAGTGGCTCCTGTTGTGCCCAGGGTTTGGGGGCTGGAAATTTGCCTTCTGCACTGGGGTTGGAGGCTTCACAGCTGGCCTACTCAGCCAAGACTAAGGGGCCCTTGGTTGCTGATCTGTGCTGTGGCTAAGAGGCTCCCGCTGGCTTGCCTGTGCACACTGTGTACACTGTCTACCCTGGGCTGTCTTACCAAGTGAGACAGACCTTTCCTAAAGTCCTTCTAAGTTACATTAAGCTGGAAAATTGTTCATTACATCTTTTTGTAGGTTCTGTCACTCCAGAATCTGTTTAGAGCCTTGATTTAACCTTGGTTCTGAGGGAAGTTTTCCTGGCTTTTTTCTGCCATTTTGGTTCTGCCTTGATGATGTCAAGGAGTTAAGAGATGAAGAGAAAGGAAAAGGAGAGCTCGTGATGGGTATTTTCTATTTTCTCAGTAAAGTAAAAGGTGATGTGTAACAGGGGCAATAATTACTACAGGATGCTTCGGGGGAGAAGAAAAAGTGTGGAGCTGTTGCTATGGCAAGTGGCACGGACTGAACACAGACACCGCTGACTAAATAACAACAGCATCCTAACAGAACTGCCTGAAAAAGAAAGTCTATTTTTGTAGCTAGAATTGGCCAAGATGGGAGAAGAAGAGCTGGTGGATTTAGGGAAGAAAAGAGTCCTGTAGGAGAAAAAAAAACGTGAGAAAGCAAAAGAAATGGAAAGGTCCAAGTTAGAGAGCTGGCCTAGGAGTGGGGCAGGAGCCATGGAAAACTAACCAATATCCCAAATGCAGCAAACAAGGCTGTTTCGATTGCTGGTGGGGAGTAGGGCAGATGTGACCAGATCCACCAGTTTTCCCTGACTCCACTTTTGCTCCCACTGGTTTACCAGCTCCCCAGGAGCATGATGGAGATTCAAAGCCATCCCCCTTGCCCTAACTCCACCCAGCTCCATGGCCACTTTGCTACTGTGGAATCTCCAACAATCTCCAAGTGAATGAATATCATAGGAGTTAAAAGAAATGTCAGACCATGGTTGAAATAAGAAGTTATTTCTTACCCTGGGAGGGACCAGGGTAGCAGCAAAAGAAAAGGCAAAGGCTGACTTTTAAAATGCCTAACAGCTTGTCTAGCTGAGAGTGTCATAGAGGTGCTGCTGGCTGAGGTTTGCATCACAAAAGAGCTATAGATAGTCGTTGGAGCTATCAGATTAAAGAGCTGGCTGCTTCCTCTCCCAAGAGGAAGAGCCCAGATTGCTGCTAAAGACCAGCCAGTCTTCAGACAAGAAGCCTGCAGTGGACAAGCAGTGGAGAGCAGCAGCAGCTCAGCAGAGATGCCCAGCAAACAATGGAATGACGATATCACTTGCTGGAGGGCATGGAAGGCTCTCAGCATTGGAGGTGAGAGGTGCCCCTTCCTAGCTGTTTCCTGGATGCTCAGATTTCCTATTATGTATCTCTCATTCCCCTTGTGCTTCCTCACCCTCAGTGGAGCATAATAATATGTGGAAGAGGGTACTACTCCCTGTGTGTATAGAGACAATCTTCCTTGTCACTTACTATGCCAAGCTGTTTGATTAAATGCCTTCTGCTTTGAGTTCATTTGTCCGCTGGTTGACCCAGTAAAAGCAAAACTATTGATGGCAGCTTTTGATGTCATCAACATGGATACTGAAGGCCAGAAAGCGTCATGAAGCTAAGGAAGTGTTCTTGGAGTCCATGTGTGAAGGAATCTTGTGGAAGATTCCAGGTGATGCGGATGAGCAGAATTACATTTTATTGGACAGAGCCAAGACATAACCTTGAAGGCTAACTCCCACAGTGATTGACCACCCTCACCCTGGCCTAGTCCTAGTTTTATGAAACATGCCTACTCTCCTCTGAAGAGTCAGATCTATAGTTGGCCTTCTAAACTAGGTTGCTGAATATTTTCTAGGAGCTAGATGAAAGATGTCAAGAATTCAAGTGATATTTGTAAAAACAATAGGCTTGATCTTCAGCCTATAGTTTTCAGTCCAAAAAGCCCTGGCGAGGCTGGGCCCTGGAACTTCCACATTTTTTTCTCTCCCTAAATGTCATCATGACACATGAGATGAGCTGAAGGGTATCTGCCAACTGCATCCTGAGAGTTCAGTTACAAGACCTGATCCATAAACTAGTGAGGACTCGAAGAAATTAAAGAAGTTGTGTGCCATCTCCATTTGTTATTAAAATGGTATCTTTGTTTTATGTTAAGAGTGGTCTCTGGTTAGGAATGTCCAAAAAGTCAAGTGGACAGAGACAGAAATGGGGGGAGAACAAATCTTATTAGGAGTTTTGCTCCATTGTCCCTTGAGGGCCACCCCTTATGCCCCCTCTCAAATTGTTTCCCAATTCATTTTCAAATAATTATACTTTTATGAATTTCCTTCAGAGTTTCTTCTTTGGCCTGATGAAGATAACTTCCTACATATGCTTTGATATTTCTCTCTGCTGCTGGTTTTGTTTCTCATAGAAGAGAACCTTGAACAATCACAGATTCTGCATGTCAGAGCTGGAAGGCCTGTTAGTCCAACCATCCTTATGGGTCATGGGGAATGAGAAGCATCTGCTCCCTAAAAGGGCTCCCAGCTTTGGAATTTTATCCCACTGGTAAAGGCTGGGGTCCTTGTCCCCCCTTGGGGCACATGACAGCACTGGATTCTGTCCCCTGGGAACTTTCTCCTTAGTGGAAAAGTTGTCCTTTTCCAGGCGAAGTGACATGCTTGAATTTTCCCATTTTGTTTTATTTCAAATGGTGAAGTAAAATTTATGTTGAGATCTTATAGTGGAGAGAGCTCAGACCTCAGAGTGGGTTCAGATCCCTCCTCTGACCTCTTACTGGCTGTATGACCTCTCAGTGATGCCTAGCAGTTCCGTAAGATGACAAGTAGAGGGAATAAAGGACTGAACTGGTAGAGAGGTTCTTGGACAGGAGGACTGGGCTCTAGTGAAATCACAGATCCATTTTTTTAAATGCAAAGTAAAAACATGGAGACAGTTTAATTCAGGGGTGGGGAACCTGCAGCCTCGAGGCCACATGTGGCCTTCTAGGTCCTCAAGTGCAGCCCTTTGACTGACTCCAAACTTCATAGAATAAATCCCTTAATAGAATGATTTGTTCTGTCAAACTTGGAGTCAGTCGAAAGGCTTCGCCTAGAAGGTCACATGTGGCCTGGGGCAGGGCGCAGGCTCCCCACCCCTTGTTTAGTGTATGGACAGAGTCCAGAAGAGCTGGGGTTCACTAGTCATGTGTCAATGCACATCTTCAAACCTCAGGCAGTTTCCTAGGACTGATATACAAAAACACAAACCTGCCTTGTTGGTAGAAGGAATGCCCATGCCAGGAGTTACCCAGTACTCTGTGATGGAATCACAGAGCCTCCAAGAAAAATGAAAATAACAGATCATGTTGGTAGAATAACCCTATAAGGTAAGGAGTGAGGCTAGGTGGAGGAATGGATAGACTTAAGAGGACTTAACAGTCAAGAAGTTCAAATCCTGCCTCACATACTGATTAGCTGTGTGACTAACGATAAATCACTTAACATCTCCCAGCCTCAGTTTCCTCATCTATAAAATGAGCATAATAACAGCATCTAATTCCTAGAGCTTTTCAACTCATCAAATATCATATGAAAAGTGCTTTGTGGGGCAGCTAGGTGGCACAGTAGATAGAGCACTGGCCCTGAAGCCAGGAGGACCTGAGTTCAAATCTGGCCTCAGACCCAACACTTGACACTTACTAGCTGTGTGACCTTGGGCAAGTCACTTAACCCCAATTGCCTAAAAGCCAAAAAAAAAGGTGCTTTGCAAACCTTAATGTTAGTTATTATTACCATTATCTCCATCTTACAAGTGAAAAAAACTGAGGCACAGAACAGCTAGGTGACTCACCCATGGGAGCAAAATCTCAAACCCAGGTTTTCTGCCTCCAAAGTCCAGTGTTCTTTTAGCTACTCCCTGCTGCTATCCAAAATTTTGAATTTTAGAAATGTAATTATCTCCTTTATGTGCATATAGATGCACATAAAATTCTAGTCTTGGAAGTTATTTTAATTTGCAATGATGCATATAATTATTATCCTCTCCATTTATTGCCATTAAAATTTTGCAATTCATTTCATAAAGAATAGTATCGAGGCAAAAACCACATTCCGGAGAATTGCTTTTGGTCTCTTTGTATTTCCCTCCTTATGTCACTGCCCAACTACAGTAGGCATATAGGCAATTGTCCTCTCTCCCTACGCATTGTTCAAGTAGTACCCTTGTTTCACTCTAAAAGACATCTCAGGCAACAGATGACCAAAAGGCCCCAATTGGTGATTATAGCCCAAGAGGGAAATGCCAAGATCAGAGTATGACTAAAGAGAGAAGATATTCTCTCCCTCCTCTGGCCCCCACCTTTGGAATGTGGGCACTGCTGGTCAGGACTAACCATCACTTTTATGACTCCCAGGTCACCACTCTCAACTCTACCAGGGCAGGGTGGCCTGGGTGGGGGTGGGGGGGAGGAGACACGGAGACAGATACAGAAACAGAGAGATAGAGACAGAGACAGAGAGAAAGAGAAAGGAAGGAAAGAGGAAAAAGGAAGGAAAGAAAGAAAGAAAGAAAGAAAGAAAGAAAGAAAGAAAGAAAGAAAGAAAGAAAGAAAGAAAGAAAGAAAGAAAGAAAGAAAGAAAGAAAGAAAGAAAGAAAGAAAGAAAGAAAGAAAGAAAGAAAGAAAGAAAGGAAGGAAGGAAGGAAGGAAGGAAGGAAGGAAGGAAGGAAAAAATAAGGAAGTAAAGAATGAAAGAAAGAGCAAACCATGGAGAGTACATTAGATGGGAATCCGAGGACTTGGGTCTGAATCCTAGCTCTGCCACTTGCTATTTCGCCTTGGGCCACACTTAGCTCCCCTGGGTCTCAGCTTATGTCCAAATGAGGAAGCTACGCTAGGTGGCCTCTGAAGTCATTTCCAGTTCTAACTCAGCGATCCTTAGTGGATCAAAATAACCATGTTCTCCTTGGTTTATGAACACCACACTTGTGGCCCTCTGTAATTGGGCTTGCTCTATGATTCACAACTGTCCCCCCAGTGGTGATGCTTGATAGCACTGCACCACTGACTCGCTTGACAGTTTGTTTGGTGTCATATTCGATGTATGGGGTAGTTATGGTCCAGGCGAGTGATTGTTCTGATCACCCCTGCAATGTAATTGCAAGAACCATAGCCCTTTACCAGAGATTTCAGGTGACAGAAACAAAATAACACACTCAGGTACATTCACAAATGTATGCATTCACACAATACACACATGCACCTCCCCCCCAACATATACAGATGCTTTTGCTTGTTTGTTACATTCCCACATTGCTGAGGCCCCCCTCGCTATGTCAGGCTCCCTACTCTAAAATTATGTGAAGGTACAAAATAAACAGTCACCTACAAGGCCATATAACTGGGGGAGAGGCAATGTGTGAATGGTGTAGAGAAACTTTTCAGGCTAACCACAAATGGAGTGGGACCTGTTTTTTGAATTGATCTTTTGATCAATTCAGACAGCACCGAAACTGTCTGAGCCAGTCCATAACTGATCTCCTCGCCAAGAAGGGCAACGTGAGGCTTCGTGCTTAGCTTACCCCCTCCTCCTTGCCTTCTGGTTTCCCAAGACCAGACATTAGTCCACCTCCAGTGAAGACAGCCATTACCTCCAAAGTCAATATCTCAAATGGAGACAAAAGCAAACATTTTCTCTTTTTCTCACATGTTATAACACTGGAAAGTCCTGAGCAAAGACTGAGAGGTGAGGAAGGAGAGACAGTAAATTCTGCAAGTGGGGCCCCTAAAGGACAGAGGCACAAAATCTGAGCCATGATTCATTTCCCTGCCCGAAGATGCTTCATGCCTTGCTTCAAGGTGGAGACCTGAGGCCAAGGGCCAGAGACACAGTGAATAATCATGAACCAAGGACATGGAAGCATCTTTGTCTCATCCTAATCATGACTGGTCATTGTGGGTCTGTATCCTCACTATAATGATGAACAAGAATAAAACCAAGGACTTGTGTGTGTGTGTGTGTGTGTGTGTGTGTGTGTGTGTGTGTGTAAGCATGAACCTGTGTAACTTTATTTCTGTGCCAAAGGAAGCACAAACATCAGAGAAAAGAGAGACTGGTTGACTCTCTGCCTTCCTTTGGTGAAAGATGAATGTAGCACCAATTCACTGCCACGTAGCAAAACCTTGTCCCCAGCCACAATGCAAACCTCATATGGGGTTCTGTTACTAAGTGAGGGAGGGGAGAAGCAGTTATATAGCACCAGCCTGCGTGTCAGGCATTGCTAGACACTTTACAAAAATTATTTCATTTGAGCTTCATTTGATCATTTGCTAAGTAGCCAAGGTTGTATTCTTTGGCCATGACATAAGCCTTCCTTCAATAAATATTTATTCAGTATCTACTGTGAATGAGGCACTGTAATAAATAAGATGGGTGATGCAAAATCAATAGGATAGAGTCCCTGACCTCTAGGAGCTCTTTCCACTGGACCACGGTTAGTTTAAGGAAAAAACATCAGTCCAATTTGACTGGGATGTTGAGTCAATAGAAGGGAGTAATGGCAAATAAGGCTAGGATGGTCACTAGGAATGTCTTCCACACCAGGCTGAAGAATCAAGATCCTCATTCTAGAAGCTGTGGAACCACCAAAAGGTTTTGGTGGTATAAAGCTGTCCCCAAAACAGGGAGGTCAAGAGAGCACAGAAATTGACTTAGCTAGCCAATAAGTAATCTCTTTGTTAATAAGAACAGCCTGGACCTTTATGCCTCCTCTCCACCCAGTTAGGTGGCACAATGACTAGAGCACCAGGCCTGGAGTCAAAAAGACATAAGTTCAAATCCGGACTCAGACCCTTACTAGATGTGTGACCCTGGGCAAGTCATTCAACCTTTGCTTCTGTTCTCTCAACTCTCAAATGGGGATGACAACAGTTCCTACCTCCCAGGATTATTGTGGGTATCCAATGAGATAATATGTGTAAAGCACTTAATACAGTGCCCAACACAGAGTAGGTCCCATATCAATGTGTATTCTCTTTCCTCCTTTTCCCCACCCCCAATAAGAGGCTTACCTCTCCCCTGACCAGGAGCAAACCCTGGGCTACTTCCAGCAAACCTGCAGCTATTTCTTCTGCCCAGGGATAATGTCTCCCGTACTGTAGTGGACAGTCTTTGTGAGTTTCTGTAGCCTGATGATGGATCCCCTGTGGCCAGCACAAAGCTGAGCCTCTCTCCCACTTAATCTGGGATAGTTCTCAACTGACCCCAGTGCAGTCCATCGCACCCCCGTCCTTGAACCTTCTGTAGCTTGGGGCAGAACTATCTGCTGGCATTTCCTTCAAGAAGCCAGGATCAGCCATGATGAGGAATTTGGGGGTGGAGTAGCAGGGGAGAGCAATAAAGATGTAATGCTTGAGGTCTTCCTGTTTTCCTATACCAAATTCCCTTCAAAAGACATGCAAGATGCACAAATTTAGAGGATCCACCCCAAATGTTCACATGGACTACTTGTGCCCGACCTTTCCAAGGTGGAGCATTCCAAGCTCATATTGGTCTGATTGACCACAGTTTGACACACTGAAACTTGACTCTATCACAGTGATGTCATGTTGGGCCTCTTTGAGATGAAGGACCCCAGACAATTCCAAATTCACTAATAAATCCTGTCTCTGCATGATGGAATCAGGATTTGGGTCAAATACAAAGATGACCTTTCTTCCACTGTGATTTCATGATTCAGTGTATCCTCTCTTTTATGGTGAAGCTCCTTGAGAAATAACCGCCACAGCCTTCTCTTGGAGATTCCCTCCAATCAGTACATAACTGTTTGCATGCCATCTCTCCCATTAGATTGGGAGGTCCTTGAGGAGGGCAAAAAGGGGTTTTGCCTTTCTTTGTATGCCTTGCACTTACAAAATGCCTGCCACAGTTGGGGCTTAATAGATGTCTGTTGACTCGACTAAAACAGTTCAAAACAAACCCAGGAGCCAGATATAGAGAGATGACCACTCCTGTTATGCATGTTGGCTCTGCCTTTTGGAGGTGAACCTGTGGTGAAAATTTGGTCAAACAAACTCAGCAAATACATGCACACATACACATCTCTATCTATCTTTCTATCTTTCTATCTATCTATCTATCTATCTATCTATCTATCTATCTATCTATCTATCTATCTATCTATTGATCTGTCTATATATCTATCTCACTGCTATGTGCAGGGTGTGATGATACGTACCGGAAACACAAAAAGAAATCCCAACCACTCCCTGCCCTCCAGGTTATTCCTTGTCCCCCAGTTCCATTTCCTGTCCCTGAGCCTTTGCACTGGCTGTGTCCTCTGCCTGGAATGCTCTCCTTTCTCACCTCTGGATTATCCAGCTCCCCTCCAGGCTCAGCTCAAATCCCACGCCCCACAAGAAGCCATGCCTGATTCTCCCATTCTCAGTTGTGAGTTCTCCCCACACACCCCTTCCCCTATCTCAGCAAGGAATGATACTGGGTTTATTTGGATTTCCTACTTTGTGTACAAGTGGTTTCTTTCCAAGAAACTAAGCTCCTTGAAGGCAGGGGCTGCTTGGTCTTCACCCTAGTAAGTGGCACTTGGAAAGAACTTGCCAATTGCTTGATGACTTCAATTGAATCTAAGTAGTTTTTGTGCTTACCTTCTGTGGATAACTACAACATAGGAAAACAGAAAAGTAAATCCAATGTGCACAGCATATATGTGTGTATATGCACATACCATATATATGTGTGTATGTACACATATATATAGGCAAACATACAGACATTTCAAGGGGCTAACCACACTACCAAGAGAGGGAGCAGCAAAGGCCTTACTTGGGAAATAGAGCCTGAAGAAAGCTAGAAATTCAAGGGAGCAGCATTCAGAAGGGAGTGAATTCTCAACACGGGAGAGAGCCAGCACATGGCCATGGAGGTAAAGAGATGAAATATTATGTACTGGGCAACCGCTAACAGGCTAATCTGGGATAGAGAGTGTATGAAAGGAAGACATGAAATGAGATGGGAAAGAGATAAAAGAGCCAGGAGAGGGCTGGAGATGTCCAGCTAAGCATGATGGGCTTCATTCAAGAGGTTCAAGAGGTATTCGAGGAGCAGAGGGACTCAGCCACAAGTGGGTTTTAGGAAGACAAATTTGGCAGCTATGTGGAGGAACAGCTAGAGGGGAGAGACTGGAGGCAGGAAGGCCAGTCAGGAGCCTTTGACCAAAGTCACCGTCACAGAAATAACAATTCATGCTAAATTGGAGCTGTGGCCAAAACCTCTCAGGCTTCTGAATGGGACAACCATGTCCCAGGGGCCAGAAGAGCAGGGGATGTGGCAGTCCCACAAGTCAGAGGGGAGGATCAGAGCCAGCAGGAGTAGCCACACATTCTTCTACCAAATCCAGCCCAGACCCAAGGAAGTTAAGTGTGATTGCTGCCAAGTCCAACCTTTTTTTAACAGGCTCAAGAGGAATATTCTCTCTCACGCCTCACATCACCAGCTTGATTTTGCTCTGTCTTTGTATTTGGCGCATGTTAGGTGCTTCAAGGCAGAATTCAAATCCTGCCTATGACTCTTACACTCTGTGAGACCATGGGCTGGTCCCTTAACCTCTCTGATCCTCCAGCAACTCATTGAGTCTCTAAAGTTACAGTTAGATTGGGGCTTGCCATTGCTCTGTTCAGTTGTTTCATTTAAAGGGGCCTCATGGCCAAAAGTCAGAGAAAATAACCAGAGGAGATAGAGTGTCTCATTTATGGAACAGCCAGGAGGCCAGTGGCATGGTACTGAAGAGTGTGTGGGGTAGTGGCATAAGGTTTAAAAGGATTAGAGAGATTGGAAGGAAGACCCGCCAGCAGGCCATTGCAGTAATCAAAGCATGAAGAAATGAGGGCTTGTATCAGGGTAGATGGCAGTGTCAGAAGAGAGACAGGGGCTTATTCAAAGGATGCTGCAGAGGTGAAATCAACAGGCCTGGGCAACAGCTGGGATATGGAAACTGAGACATAGCAAGGAATCCAGGATGGCCCGAAGGGTGTGAGTCTGACCAACTGGGAGAATGTTAGAGCTCAACTGGTGTTCAGATGGTACACACAGAACTCTCTTATTTTCCATGTTGGCTGGAATCAGACAAAGCTTGTATTCTCTCCACTGGCCAGCCTTCTAAGATAATTGTGTGTGTGTGTGTGTGTGTATGTGTGTGTACATACACACACACACACACACACACACACAATGCATCTATGATTTTATAGGGAACGCCTAGTGTGAGAACTCTTTCTACCACAGTATGCCTCAACCTACTAGACTTAGTAAATTCGAACTGAAGAGTAGTCCCGGCTCAGAGACATTCAGTGACTTGACCATATTGCTTGGAAGTGTTAGAGATGAGATATGAACTCAGAGCTTCCTGACCCTAAGTCCAGTACTTTATCTAGTATGGACTCTACAAGCTACCCAGACTGGCTCCCCAGGTTTAATATTCCCCAAATCCACCTCCTGCCTCCAAACGCTTTCACAGACTGTCTGTCCTTCTTGCCCACAAAGAATTCTCTCCTCATCTCCAGCTTTTAAACCCTTTTTTTTTCCTTCAAGGCCTGTCAGGTCAGGAGCCAAACCCTATAGGATGCCTTTCCCCATTCTCCTAGCTGTCTATACTGTCCCTTTTCTCAAATTATTTTGGGTTTATTTATCTGTGCACATCATGTCACATACCTCAGAAGAGCTGGGATCATTTTTGTCTTTGTCTGCACAGCTGTACCTGATAACTGGGAGGTTCACACACAGGCTTGTTTAGTGCAATTTAACGGGACAGACCTTGGTCTCTCCCACTGATCTAGAAAGAGAACCTACTTCTGTCTATCATTAAGCAACAGTTCCAGGCAGAAGCCCCTTAAGCCCTACTCCCAGTGTGTACTGCAATGACCCACCCCGCCCCACCCCTACTCCAGCCATTTTTGCCAAAAGGAGCAGTAGTGTTCAGGGAATCTGATTTCTGGGGAAAAAACCCAAAGACCATGCATTCAGTGCCTCCTCTGTGCCAGGCCCTGCAAGCGCTGCTGGAGTCACAGACAAGCCCTGCCTCCACGGAGCTCAGAATTAGGCTTGGGATACTATGTGAGCCCAGGTGAGTCAATATGCAAAAATCGCAAGAGAAGCATTCAGGTGCTAGGCTTCTCTTCTCTTGCCCCTCCCCCTCTGACTATCTCTTTGTCTTAGGATGGAGAGGCCTGCTCCTAGCCACCTATAGTGCAACCCAGAAGGGCTACTCTTCGCTGGAGCAATGGGAGGGCCTGAGCAGTAATCTGTAATCCAAAGTCCTGAAAAGTCAGATCACCTGAAAACTTCCTCCTTCGTGGTATCAAAGCATCCTTCTCTGCCGTGCCCTTGAGCCACTCAGTGTGTAAAGTACAGGAACATCCTAATCTGCCCACCACACCTCTCTAGAGTGACAGTTCATGGCTCTTCCATTTAATAAACATTTATTAAGCACTTACTATGTACCAGGCACTGTGTTAGTGTGGCCTCCCCAATAAACTGCCCTTTTCTGACTGAAAGCTTTCCCAGGAAACCCAGGCCAGTCAAGCCTGGTGATAGGGGCATTCCTCACCCCATCCCACATCACTTGAGTTGGTCCAGGGCAACACCTCCCAGCTCGCAGTCCCTCAGAAAGAGCCTGGCCCAACCCTGATGAGAAATACGTTTTGTGTGGCTTGTGGGGAGTGGAGGCTGGGGCAGGAACTCGCCAGGAGGGGCCCAGTGGGCAGGCAGATGTGGGGCGCTGGGCCCCAGGGTTTCCTGGAGACATAATACTCGACTTAGGCTTGCCAGGCCGCCCAAGGCTGGCTCTTTGACAGAGCAGCTTCCTCTCCAGGTCTTCATCCGTCCCGCGCCGTGGGCTCCCTGCTGCGGGCAGGATACCTGACTCTTCCTCTCTTCTTCCTGCGGAGACCGTCAGCTCGGCAGGCAGCGAGAGTGAGTAGCCCCGAGGCTCCCCTGACGTGGGCACGGTGGTCCTCACCCTGGCGCAGGTGGGGTCGGCGGCGGGCAGGGACAAGGAGGCATCGGCGTGGCGCGATGCGGCTGGGCATGGCGGTATTTGACTCGGATAGCCGCTCTGCCGGCACCCCAGCCCGGACAGCGGAGTCCGGGCCAGGTGCACAGCACAGGTTCCGGGCCTCCAAAGAAGGAAGCAATTAAAACTCCTCTTTTCGGATTAACAGCCCCAAATTGATCGATCTGTCAGGAATGCGGCTGATTTATGAAAGGTGCTTATTTCCTGGGTATGGGGAATTTTATGTTCTCTAGGTGAAACGGAGTTCACCCAGCTCCAGAGTAGATTGATGTTTTAATAAAAATAAATAAAGGAAAAAAGCTCGCCTGGTCTGCCGGGACATCAACTCTCAAACCGCAGACTTAGACTAACAAATCAAAGCGCATTATCTGTACACTTCCTACCTGTCCCCCCGCTGGCCAGGAATCCCAGGCCTGAGGCCCTGGCCGGGTAAAGCTGACAGGCAAGGCGGCCAAGTTCGCACCAGCCTCCCCTTCTGGCTCAGGGGGAGTCCAGGAAAGCGTGGGAGCCCAGGAGAGAGGCCGAACAAGCCGGCTGTGCTCCTCCCCAACCCTTTGGCCTCCCTGGGAGGGAAGAAGGGAGAACGAAGCTGTCAGGCCGGAGGACTAGGCGCGAGGGTGATTATCTAGGAAGAGGTGGAAGCGAAAGGGAGGACGAGTATGAGAAAAGAAGAAGGGAAGGGAGAAGGAGTAGGTAAAGGGGAGAAGGGGGAAGAGGAAGAGGAGGAGGAGGGAGGAGGAGAAGAGGAAGGAGGGAGGAGGAAGAGAGGAGGAAGGGAGAGGAGGGGGAAGGGGAGGAGGAGGCAGAGGAGGAGGGGGAGGAGGAGGAGGCGGTGGCGGCTCAGGCTCGGTTGGCAGCGGCCGCGGCGGCAGCTTCGGGCCGCTCTGCGCCCTGCAGATGGCGCCCCGCTTCCACGCTAGACTCCAGCATCTTCCAGACTCGCAGGCTGGAGCCGCCCGAGGGGGCGAGAGCGGGGAGCCGGCTGGGGTGGGTGGAAGGCGGCGGAGCTAGGCATTCATTCAGGTTTCTTGTCGAAGAAGGGTCCCCATCCACATCCACCTAAACTTCTGCAGCGCTTCCAGGGCCAGGCCCGATGGCCAGGGGTCTAGACAAGGCCGGGGTGGGGGGGTGTCCCGCAGAGCCCCCCCCATCCCCACACCCCTCAGCCTCAGCCATCCACAGGCTCCAATCTGCATGTAAATAAGCTTCAGGGCCAGCCACGTGCAACCTCCACCGCTCCGTGGCCAGACTTGCGGGCCTGGGACCTGGAGGACAAGTTTAGCCACAGCCGCCCCATCAATCAGCTAGGGCCTACCGGCAGGGACCGAAGTGGGGCCGGCGTGCTCCCTAGCGCTCTGGCTGGCTGGGACTCTTTGCGCCCGGGAGCTGCTGCTCGCCTTCCCTTTGCCATGTAAATTTCAGCGGGACAAATTGCTTATTAATAGTCTAGGAGAGGAGCCCGCTTCTTTCTTTCTTTCTTCTTTTCTTTCCCCGTTTTTATTTCTGCATGGCCCCCAGCTATGCCCTGGGCAGCTCAACCGCCCGGCTCCTCATTTCAATGTCCTAAAGAAAATGCAAATCAGCGGCGCGCGGCCTTTGTCACAAAGCGAAACTAGCGACGGCTCCGAAGGCTTCCAGGAGTGGAGGGTGCTGCTGGGGGAGGGGGGCGGGGAGGGCAGGGCTCTCCACAGCCTCGGAGGGAAGCCTTCCCGGCCTTCTGGGGAGCCGCCGGGGCTGGGCTAGGAAGTGAATACGAGCCAGAGCCCTCAGAGAGAGAGAGATCGAGATTCACATGGAGAGACTCAGAGACAAGAGTCTGCGGGGAGCACTCGACCGTTCAGGGACTCCTTGAGAGCGCTGGGATCTCCCGTTGAGGGAGCCCAATGGGGCTTCCCATAGCCTACGGGCAGGGGCCTTCTTCCACTCGTCAGACTTAGCTCCTGATGCCCAAGAGAGCAGGGCAGAGGCTGAGAAAGGCGCTTGGCCCCGGGAGGGAAGGAAAGGGACAGAGGCGGGCTTCAGCAGGCCTGAGGGTTATTGTCCTGCCACCCTTCTTCCTGGCACTGACGGCCACTGGCCTAGGACTCAAGGCCGACCCTCACGTCAGCTGGGCCAAGCCTCTGCTCTGGGCTCCGCTGTCAGGCTGGGGAAGGGAACGGTCCAACTTGGCGGGGACCGACTGCCTGCGGTGGCCCAGGTGTGACCAAAATAGCTGGCCTCCAGGAAGCCGAGGAGTGGCTTGAAACAGGGCTGGTTAGGCCTGCCCAAAGTCCCCTGCTCCCCCAAAGTCCCCTGCTCCCAACACACACACACACACACACACACACACACACACACACACACACACACACACACACACCACCGGACTGCCAGCTCCTTAATAGGCTCCTCTGGTCCGCTGTCTCTCTAGCTGAATATGGCCCAGGTTTTCTCCCCCGAAGCACCTTTGGGCTGAGAACCCAGGGAGCAATCCCCAACCCCACACCCACCCGCACTCCCACTGCCAGGAGTTACTGCCTCGGGCCCAGCAAGGAGTTAAGCCGTGCGCGGGCCTTCGGGAGAGGGCCAGAGCGAGCCACGCTGCAATCTGCGTTTGTTAACTGCAGCGTCATAAAAAGTGAGAAGTTTGGAGACACCTTTCTTGACGACACCTTTGGCGCTACTTTGGGTTTTACATTTAATTTGCATTTTGTTCTTGGTGAATATTGAAGCCTTGAATGGAGAATTGGATTTTATTAGGACATCTGGACTGACAATATCAAATCAGACACTGGCGTCCCAAAGCAGGAGAAAATTTCAGAGTTAATTAGAACGCAGTGCGTTTAATTAAAGCCAATTATAATATCTGAAATTATCGGATCGATCCTTGTTTGCACACTTGGGGTGTGTTGGGGTGTTGATGGCAGCCCGCGGAGGAGGGAGGGGCTAGTTGGAGAAACTTTCCGAGCCTCACTTGGGGTCTCAGAGAGAGTCCGCCGCGCTGCTCGCTCGCCAGAAGCCGGAAGTGCAGGCCCGAACTTCTTTGGCTTGGAGCAGGTGTGAGATGCGCGCCTAAACTCGAACTTACTGGGATGGGAAATTCTGGGGAGCATCCAGGGCGTGGGAAGGAAAGGCTCGCTCTACTTTGGGAGAACCTTCTGGTACCCCTTGGCGCCCTGGCCTCACAGTCTTCTTTCCAGGAAAGAACAGGCGTTCTTCCTTCCTGGGTTCTTTTGAGGGAACCCAAGCTACCAGTTTGGCTTGGTCGGGTCTCGTCCTCTTCTCCCCCCCCCCACTCACACCCACCAGATCCGCAGACAGGAAAGCCCTCGGCTCTCACAAAGAACGCCGCCCAAAAAAAGTGAAGGGAAGGCAATAAAGACGCAATTTTGGAAAGGGGGCGTCTGACCACCCTTTCTCAGTCCCCGCCCCAATTTCTTAAATGGTGTTTCATTAGCTAAAGCAGTAGATATAAAGCCCCAAATCCAGCATATCAGGTTCTTCTAGGAAGTTTGTAGGTGAAAACCCTGCTAAGGTGTGGAACGGGCTCCCAGAGATGCCCAGTCGTCTCTGGGCGCCCTGCGGGTCAAAGAGTCGGTCTATCCCAGCCTCAGGCATCAGCTCCCTTCCCATCTCCTCCCTACTCCCTCCCCGGCATCGGCCTTGGTCAGGGGCCCTGAATGCGTCTAAGCTCAGCGCCTCCTGGGTGCTCCTCTGCCAAAGTGACGATAGAGAAAACGCTTGCTTGGGCAGCGAGGTCTCCTTTCGCTCCCTCACTCTGTCCTTCACCCTGCCCCCTTGTCCATTTCGTTCCCAGGGGCTTCCTAAATTGAGGGAATCAGCCTGGGCTGGGCTAGTCGATCCTCAGCCGAAGGGACAAAGAAAGCTACAGACACAGAGGCCTTTCCTAAGACGGACCTTCCAAGTCTAGCTAGCACCTCAGGAGCACAGGACCCGGTATTCTTGATTTCCCTGTATCGACAAGTCAGAGAGGCGCTACAAGTCCCTTCTGCGCCCCCCAGGAGGCGCTGTTCATCAAACTTCCCCGCCTTGCCTCCCAGCCAACAAGGGTTTAGGAAACCTTGACTTGGGAATGAAGTTTAGAGTTTGGCCGAGTGAACCTCATTTTGTGAAGTCAATAGGGCTCGGGATTCTTGAACTTTCTCTCACTTGGGCCAAGCACCCAGGCCACTGCCTCTCGCTCTCCGTCTGGGGAACGGGGTTCCGAGGATGCCTGTGCGCCAGGCGGGAGGCACCGGACCGCGAGCCCAGGGCACGAGCACTCGTGGGCCGCGTGGATCGCCTATCCCCTCGTTATCAGATACCTTCGGGCAGGGCGGGCCTTCGTCGTACTCTAGGGCTGGATGGGAAGGCTGGTCACTAGCGCCCGACGACAGACCTGTAAGATTTCACAGCCTGAAGCCTTGCTGGGCCTTCTGAATGTGCCCGCTTGGCAGGGAGAGAGAGGCCAGGCTGCCCGACTGAGGCTACCCGCACTTTGCTTGTCTTTTGTCCGCAGCGCAGGCGAATCCGAATCGGAATCAGAACAGGAGTTCTGACAACAGCGGGCTCTCGAGCTCCTGGTACTAGAAAAGCCGGCAGGGAAAGTTTGCTCGGTCGCGTCGGTTAATTCAGACCAATTTGAAGTATTCTTGCTTTAAATTACTGTTCGATTTATAAAAGCTAGAAGCAAAGCACTCGTTCCCCTTTCCCTCCTTCCCGGCCTCCATCCCAGTCCCAGATCACCAGGGACAGCCAATAACCCACTGACCAGGTCTAAGAGCCTTGGCCTCTCCGGAGGCCTCATTGAGGGCGGGCTTCAGGGCTGCAACTTGTCAATGTGGTGGTGGGGGGGCCTCCGGCCCCATCCATGCAGGTGCGAACCTGTTTCGGGAGCCCTCTGTCCAAGACCCGCCCCCGACAAAGGCCAAGGGAAGATGGGAGGGATGGATGGATGTAGGCACCGCTTCCCGCAGCCTCCCTGGGAGACAGGCTTCTATGGTTCCTCCCGTCCTCTCAATCTTCTCTCCCCTACTCGAGGGCACCAGGTGCCTTCAGGCCCTCCATACAAATCGAGGCTCCACTACCAAGGCCGACTGCCCTAAGTGGAGGCTGTCCGTAATCTGTCCCTCTCCCCCCCCACTGACTTCTCCGCACCCTGGCCACCCAGCGTACTTGCACCTTGAAAGCTTCTCTCAGGTAGCTACCGGAGCTTTGCCAAGGAGGCTTTAACTGGGGCTGACCTTGGGACGTGTTTCCAACTGCCTGCCACGCCACGGAGCCCGCACTCCCGGTCAGCCAAGGAAGCAAGATTTCCAGGAGATTTGTTTTTTCAGTTCTGCGTTTGTGCGGGTTTCTGAGAGCCGACTAGTTACCAAAGACCGGGGGGTCCCCCGAAAGGAGTCGCTTGGGCTCTCTGCAGTACCGTCTATCAGTTTGTTGGTTTGTTTGGGGGGAGTTGGCCGGGGCCAGGCAATGTACCCGAAGCTACATTGTCCCACTGCTCTGGGGTGGGGGGAGCCTGGTCTCATTACCTGCGGCACTGTCCCCCCATGCGCTGGACGCCCCCTGGAGTTCGTACATCCATGGCCCCCAGTGCCACCTCCAACCTCCTCCTACTGCTTCCCAGAGCAGAGCCTCTACACACAGCTCTGGCCCACGACCACAAAGGAGGCAAAGTTGGGTGATTGAAAAAAACAAGAAATCGTCATGGGTGTGCCTATTGATAGGCGCGAGAAATGCGAATAAGAGAGCAGGTGACTCGTCCAGAGAAAATTGTCGGGGTTGGAGGGTACTGGAGAGAGAGACAGGGAAAGGAAAGAAACAGTTTGGAGAACGCCGGGATGATGACAACAAGAGTAATAATATGAATACTTCCAGGGCATGCCTGGTCATATGCAACTGAACTTGTGACATCCATGCACAGAGTGGCTGGAAGAAGAGACAACTGTGTGGGGCGGTGAGGACGGGAGAGTGAAACTTAATTTCCTTGCTGTGTTGAGGTTTCCTCTCCACCCTGAGTCAAGGCTATACCTTCCACTCTTGGAACCCGCGGAAGAAAGGCCAGACAAATACATAGCTTTGGGAGCCCTGAGGGCGGGAGGGCATAGCCTCCGACTTGTGGGGTGCGGTGGGGTGGCAGTGGGGGGAGGCAGGAAAGGGTCCTGTCTCTTTAAGGTCACTGCCTGCTCTGGTATGATGCTGAGGAGGACAGCTGGGCAATGACCATCTGACTGACTCCGGCTTGACATCTGGGAGCCCACTGGTGTGTGGCACGCGAATCGCTTGATGTCGCTATTTAAATGCAAATTTGAGGGGGCTCATTGAAGCCTCGCCCCGTAAATTCACACAAAAGGAACACTTCACACCCTCCTAGAAGGAGGCTTGCGACTTCGGGAGGTCTTGGCTGCTGCATGCAAATTGCATTCAAATCCACACACCTTCTGCATGACTAACTTTGCTAAGGTCAGGACTCAGGTCCTTCCACGCTTCCCAGAGCCAGCCCGAGACCTGCTCCCTCTTTGCCCCGCCCCCCAATCTCTCTCTCTCTCTCAACTCTCTCTCCTCCCCCCCCCGTCTGTCAATGTACAGCGTCGGGTTTGACTTTTCTCCTCGATAAAACGTATTCCTATGCAAAGAACATTTTTCCTTACCATTCTATCTAAAGTTAAGAAATGAAACTGAAAAGAAGCAGATTGTTGGAAGTCAGTTCACAATGAACCGGCTCTGGATTATTGTTCCACTTAAAAAAAAAGTAAAGGGAGATTAAAATAAAAGAAAGAAGAATAAAAACAGATGAAAGAGGGGGGAAATACAGGAAGGAAGGAAGAAAAGAAAAAAGAGGGGAAGACAAGTAAGAAACGAGGGAGGGAAGAAAGAAGGAAAAAAGTAAGGAAGGAAGGGAAAGAAATAAGAGAGGAAGGACAAGTAAGAAATAAGAGGAGGGAAGGGAGGAAGGAAGGAAGGAAAGGAGGGATGGAAGGAAAGAAGGGGAAAAGAAGGAGGGAGAAAGGAAAAAGAAAAGGATAAGGAGGAGAGAAGTCGAGCACTCCCAGTTGTTGGCTTTCTTGCTTGGTGAGGACACTCACTGTCTCTCTGTCATCTTCTCAATCGAAGCTAACTAATCACTTACGTGGCAAGTTGATCCCCCCTCCTCACAAATGCAGTTTAAGCTTTTATTGCGGTGCCCCAGCTCCTCTCTCGAGCAGAAGCTTTCCACTCAGCTTACTTGCCTCCCTCCTTCTTGCTCTGCCTCCCTCCCTTTCTCCCACCCTCCTTCTTTCCTTCTCTCCTTGCTACAAACCAATGTGTCTGCTCTCGGAGAAGCACAGAGGGGCATGACCAGTCTGCCTCCTCTTTCCCCCCGGGTGGAGAGCAGCGGGCTGGCGGGGCAGGCAGGGCCGAAGGCTCCGGGGTGGGCTGGGCCGGGCTAGGGGCCCAGGACCCCCTTGCTTCAGCCAACCTCTCTCGGCGTGGGAGGATGCAACTCGCAGCCAGCAGCAGCAGCACCCGCCGCCGCCGCCCAGTGACCAAAAAAAAATTATATATATATATATATATATACATATATATATATATATACACACACACACATATAGTATATATACATATATCATATATATATATACATATAAAAATAAAGAAAGAAAAAAGAAAAGAAAAGATAAAGTTGGTGAATGATAAAGACCGTATTTGCCACGCTTTGGGTGCAGGACCAGATGATGTCGAAAATGAGCTGAAATAGATTCAGCCTCCAAGCCTGGTGTGAGGAGCAGCTGACGCCCCCATTTCAGGCCAGATGGCTTCTGAGCACAGATTTGCATTCATTTCCCCTTAATATCGCCCCAAATAGGGGGGCAGCTGCCTTGGTTGTCCAAAAGGGTTCAAAGTCTCTTTCTTTCAGGGGCAGGATCGCTACCTTATGTGATGGGCTTAGAGAACTTTTTTTTCCTCTTTAGTCAACAGTATCAGATTTAGGAGGATTTGTTTTAAAACCTTCTAATTTGGTAATCAGATTTAAATCGCTTGGGCGCGTGTAATCTGAATTAAAGACGCTGGCGATGGCTTGGAGCTTTCTCTTTTCGTTAGCCCGGGCTGGGGGCGAGATCAGGTCGGGGCTGAAGATTTTAGGAGAGGCGCCACAAAGACAGCATTGTTGACTGCCTCTAACTTGGGCTTGGAGGGCAAAGAGGGGAAGAGGCTCAGGGCAGGCTGGGGCTGTGAGCATCCTCTTCGTCCTTGTAGCCCGATGGCAAGCACAGACAAATGCCATCCCCATTCCTCAACTAGCCCTGGACTTCTGTCCACACGGAGTTTTCCCTCATTCGCCCCCCCCAGCCCCCGTTTAAGGACAGATACACACACACACACACACACACACACACACACACACACAACACACAGAGCATTACCCTCCTGTCCCCGAAAAGCTCTGGGCTTATTAGGAATCCAGGAATTTTCTTTTAATTTATCATGAATAGTTTCCATACACTTTGATTTAAGGTTATTAACATCCGATAGACAGCAGCATCTTTAATACGTGGCGATCGCTTCTAAAGACTAATCTCATTACCCTCAAATAGTCATAAAATATGATTTTATTATACTTACGTATTTAATTAGACGGCCAGCAATGTAATGGATTTGGAGATCGGGGAGACGCGCGGCTTTGATAATTCACTTATCTTGGGCAATTGTCATTAACCCCCAACACCAGCCAAATACATTGCTTTCAAACACCTCTTTCCCCCCCCTCGCCCTTCTAAGGGGGAATCGGGGGTCCCCTGATAACGGAAATAAGGCTTCGATTTTCACCGATTAATTAAAATATTAACGCCCGGACCCTGCCAGTTCCCACCCAGACTCGTAGAAAAAGGCAGGGCTAGTTAACCTAGGAGAGGCAGGAGGGTTCCTCTCTCAGTGCGGTTGCTGTCCTGCAATCTGACGGCTTGGTGGAAGGCTTAAGGGGGTGGTTTGGTGGTGTTTTGTTGGAGTTCTTTGGGTGCATTTGGCTCGGTTTGATTGTCGTAATTTTTTTGTTTTTGTTTTTTAATCAAAGGAGGCCTGATATATCGCTGCAGGAGGGTGTCCGTTCAGGCAAGCCTCCGTCCATCCCCTGGGTGTTCTCTGTGTAAAAGTAAACGTTCTCTCAGTATCTGTTTGTCTATAGCTCAGGAAAAGTAAGTCACCGAAGGCGGTGTCACTCGGAGGACCGGAGGCAGGGTCTGAGCCCAGAGATTCGGGCCCGACCGCCGGGCCCTGGTAGCCGCTGCTGCCAGCACCTCGAGCTATCAGTCCCCCTTGCCTCCAGATCTCACGAAATGCCCCCAAACCAGGCGTGTTCTGGTTGCTGTTCTAACCTGCTTCAAGAGAACAGTGAAGAGGCAAAGGAACCATGGTCTGTAGGGGAGGCATCTGGTTTGATTTGCTCTCTCTCTGCCTCAGGTTTGATTTGAAAGAGCACTGATCTCTTGAAGATTTTCCCACAAAATATGAACACAGCAACTAACTTCAGAGCCTGTATATGATTTCATAAACCCGGTCAGATTTTAACGTGGGTTTGGTTGTGAGACCTGGAGAGAATTATTTTATGTCATTCGCCTATCCAGCAGCAGACATATCTGTCTCCATCTAGATGTGCAAGTGTGACTGAGGGAGTATGTGTGAGTGTGTGACTGAGTGTGTGTGTGTCTGTGTCTGTGTGTGTGTAAGTGAATTTCTGGCCAGGACCTGGTGTATCGGGTGCCAGTTGCTGCAGGGCATTCCCGAAGGTGGCTTCAGTGAGGAATGGCCATTCGCCGAGTTTAGCCACTTTGCTGTACCTGAGCTCAGGTGCTGCAGTGCCAGGAGCCCGGGCTGGGGCTGGGGCGATGCAACAAGAGGCTCTCCTCTCCTCTTTCCTGCCCAGCACATCCCCGGGCTTTGTGCGAAAGAAGTATTACCTTTGTCCGGTCCTCCACAGTTCGTGCTTTCTGTACCCCCTCCATCCCCTCCCGCAACAAAAGTGATTCCCCCCTCTCCTCCCGGAGAATGGCCGCCCCCAGCAGCTTCACTACATAATCTTTACATTTTGACTTTCAAAACCATTGACTAGGGAGCTCTGGAGCTGGGGGGGGGGGCGCCTCTGTGTGCGTTAGGTCTTTTTACTCCATCCCTTACCACAACCTGGGGGTTGAAGGGCTGCTGGAGTTGTGTGTGTGTGTGTGTGTGTGTGTGTGTGTGTGTGTGGACGCGCGTGCATGCGTGTGTGTGTGGGGAGGTGTTTTGGTCCACCGTGAGTGTCTGCACTGGCTGGAGGGGTTTCTTTTTAAGATTTATTCGGACCAATAATAACTTCATTGGCTGCTGATGTCTAAAAAAAATTCCCGTGTATTATAAGGGGGGAAAGTGGAGTGGAGCCCGTCCTCTCGGGTTGCAGCAGCAGCAGCAGGCAGGCAGGGAGGGAGACAGGAAGGGAGGGAGGAAGGCAGGCAGGCAGGCAAGAGTGAGAGATCTGAGGAGCTCTTGGGCAAGGGAGGCAGGCAGGGAGGGAGGGAAAGAGGGAGGGAGGGAGGGAAGGAGGGTGGGAGGGAGGAAAGCAGGCAGGCAGGCAGGCAGGCAGGGAGGCTGGGAGGCGGGCAGGCGGGCTGGGTTGGGAGCGCTGGGCTCCCCATATATGGCGCTGTCCCCGCCCCTCCGACGTCAGGATCTGACAGCGCTGTTCCCGTGGGTCTAGAGTTTTGGCTCCCGGGAAAGGTTCCATTCCTAGGGGAGAGAGGGCTGAGTTTTGTGCGCTTCCATCCATTCTGCGAGACGCTCAAGGCCCCTCCAGCCACCTCTCCTGTGTCCAGGAGCACCTCGGCGGTAATCATTTTTTCGTTTATTTGTCTTCTGGAGCAGGCGAGCCGAGCCAGAACTGGTCGATTCCGCAGTGTCCGGAAGCTTTTTGGACGCCGCTGGACGGGCATGACACCACACTGAGGGCTCACACAAACAACAACAACGACAACAATATTTATTCTTTTGCAAGACGCACATTGCCGGCGCCGGCGCCGCCACTTTTTGCCCCCCCCCTTTTTTTTCCCTTTTTCTTCTTCGTCTTTTTTTAAAACAATATTCAATAGTCATAACAATAACAGCCACTGCCGTAGCAGCAGCAGCCGTCCAGGTGGCCCGGCAGCTGTGGGGTGAGGGCACACGCTGCCCAAGAGGCGCGCGGAGCGGTCAGCGTCTACGTGCGGCCGACCCCGGACACACTGAAGAAGGGAGCGAGGCTCGGAGCGGGCTCTTCTCCCGCCGATCGCACGGAGGGAAGGAGGCGGCCCCGGCACACATCCATTGCCTGCGCCCGGGAGCAAGAGCGCAGCGGGCAGGCGAGAAAGCTAGCCCGAGAGAGGGAGACACCCGGAGTCTCCCGAAGCTGCCTGCCCTGACTCTCACCCCTTCTGGCCAGGAGCTGCTGCCGCCCCCATTTGTGTTCATGTTTGGGATTCAGGAAAATATACCCAGAGGCGGGACGACCATGAAGGAGGAGCCGCTGGGCAGTGGCATGAACCCGGTGCGCTCTTGGATGCATACGGCTGGGGTGGTGGATGCGAACACGGCCGCCCAGAGGTACGCGTACCCAGCGGCCGGCTGGGGTCCCCCTCTGTGCCTTCCCTGACTTGACCTTCCTTCCGCTCCCCGTACCTCGTCTCGCCTAGCCTTCCCTTTCCTCGGCTCCTTTCCCTTCCCTTCCCTCTCCTTCGCGGCTCCCAGCGCCCAGAAAGCCCGTTTGTCCGAGCTGCGGCTCGCTTACCTCCCGCCTCCAACTCAGCCACCTCGCAGCGCCTCTCCCCTGCCACCCCAGGACACCACACCGCTAAGGAGGCGGCCGAGGCCAAGGTAGAGGCAGCGGCGGCGGCCGAGAAGAGAGCGAAGCTGCTTTCCGACTCGTAGGAGCCGGAGCCGGGCTAGTCGCCCGCCCCAGCCTGGCCTCGGCCGTGCCCCTTCATCTACCTCCCGCGGCCCCTTTCCTCCCTAGCTTCCGTCGGTGCCTCTGCGGTCCCTGCTTCCCAGCCCTTCTCACCGAGACGTTGTCTTGTTTTCTCCCGCAGCGGTGTGGGGCTGGCTCGGGCACATTTCGAGAAACAGCCGCCTTCCAATCTCAGAAAATCCAATTTTTTCCACTTCGTCTTAGCTCTGTACGACAGGCAGGGGCAGCCGGTGGAGATCGAAAGGACAGCTTTTGTGGACTTTGTGGAGAAAGAGAAAGTAAGTTGGCTGCAGTTCGCCATCCGGGGGTGGGGGTGGGTGTTCAAGCTGGCTGAAATTGATCAGAGATCGTTTTCACTGAGCGAAGCCCTGCGAAACCCTAACGGTACTCCAGAGGCGCCTGGACCACGTGTAGGCGGGCAGGAGAGCAGGCAGGCGGGCAGGCGGGGTGGCGTCTTCCTGCTTGCCGAGAAACAGAATAGGCGCTCGGCCTCGGCAAACCGAGCCGAGCCGGGCCAGGCCGGGTCGCGTTGCATGTCCTCAGGAGGCAAGGAGGAAGGGAAAGGAAGGAAGAAAAAGGAGGGAAGGAAGGAAGGAAGGAAGGAAGGAAGGAAGGAAGGAAGGAAGGAAGGAAGGAAGGAAGGAAGGAAGGAAGGAAGGAAGAGAGAAAGAAAAGGAAGGAAGGAAAGAGGTTTAGAAACTTAACAGTTTCCCCTTCACCTCCTTCCTTGAGCCCGAGAGAGCAAAAAGCAAGCTGAGGTTTTGTACCAGGAAAAATGACATCACCAGTGTTTCCCAAAGCGGTTCAGCTAAGGAGAGATTCAGCCCTTGGTAAGCTGGGGGACTTCGGTGCTGGAGACGAGAGGCAGGCTAGGCAGCAGGAGGAAGCCGCCTGGCCTCCCTCTCAGAGCATTTCTTTCTCGTTATTTCCAGGAGCCGAACAACGAGAAAACCAACAATGGGATTCATTACAAACTTCAATTGTTATACAGCAACGGTGAGTAAGGAGCCGCTTACCGCTTCCCTGCCCCCCCGCACCCGTCGCTGTTCCTCCCTCTTTCTCGGGCTGATTTGAAAGGGTATAAAGATTTGGAGATGAAAATTACATGGATGTAAACACGAAATCTTCTCATGGCATAGAAGGAAAACAAAACAGAAGCGATCGATAAGTCGATGGCACTTCACGTGATTAACCGGTTCGTCTTGAAGTAGAAAGTAAAAAGGGAGATCGATATCTGCCCCAGCACAACATCACTTTTAAGTGACTTTTTTCAATTTTGCAAATTAATGTTAATTATTGGGATGAGGGCACTTCCATAAAACCAGGCATAACTTACTTCTGTGCACCAGGAGGGGGAAAAATCAGGAGATATATCAGAAACAGGGAGAAGACGACTTTGGGATTTTTAACTTCTTGCTGGTTAATTTTGCAAAAATCAAAGCTCACGTTGAGGGACTTCCAGATCAGAGCAACCTGCCCCCAAAAGCTTGCTTGGCAGGAAATCGTGCCCCAAACTCCCAAAATGCCAGGGTTAAAGTGTTGGAGGGTTTCATCAATTAAGGAGTAAGGCTTAAACATCCTGGTCTGTTACTGAAACAGTCCTACATTTGGAAACAGCGTGGGGGCAGTGAGAAATTGACTAACTTCATCTGTCTGTTACACTATTCCAGGGCTTTTCTTCTTGTCATTCTGATGAGCCTTTCTCTCTCTCTTTTTCTCCATTTTTTTTCCTTGCAGGAGTTAGAACAGAACAGGATTTGTATGTTCGCCTAATAGACTCAATGACCAAACAGGTGAGAAAGTTTCAGCTTTACATCGGTCTGAACTACTGTGCTTGTCTTTTTTCCCCTGCTTCCCGAGTCAAGGGCCCCATTTTATTTGCTTTTTTCGTTTCGTTTCCTTGACGGACTAATTAGAACACCATATTAATTGGGATATTTGTAGAGAGTGGGGGAATCGTTTCTGGGGTTCCTGGAGCAAGCTCTATGTATTTATTAAGTGGTCTGTTATTTGAGCCAAATTTTATCATAATGAATTTTAGTAATTAATATTGGACAGGAAAATGCTACTCTGCTCCCTCCCCGTTTCTGTCTAATGTTCTCTCCATTTAGAGAATGAATTCCTTTCCCTGGAATTTTTTTTTCCATAACAAAGGCAACTCTCTTCCAAAGTCCTTCCAATTGGACTTGATTAGCTCTTTTTTTTTTTCCTGCTCCTGTTCCAATGTGATGGTCTAGTAACAGGAGACGTTTGTTTGGATTTAAAAGTTAAATGTGCTGAGGTGAAAAGTCATCTTGTTCCCCTCTAGTCCATACTCACCTCTCAGCCCCCCATCTCCATAATTCAAACTCTCAGCTCCAGGGGTCACCCACAGTCGTCCATTTCTCTGAGACCAGCCTCCGTTTGTCATAGCTTGTAAATAACAGAATCAGGAGCAGGTTCTTATTAAATTATTTAACCTGTCTTGGCCAACTTTTCCGATGCTCGCTAGAGTTATCTGTGGAACTCTTCTGGAACTGAGTCCAGGGAAATGTTGTTGCTTTTGTTTTTTCTGAGTGTTCCACTTCTGTGGAAGTGGAGGGGGGGGCCTTCCCCTCTCCCCATCCAGATACCTCTTTTTCTTTTAAAGAAACATTTTTTTCTTCAGTTTTGTCCGCTAATGTTTCTAAGAAGCTTAGCCCAATATGCGGCCGCAGACTTTCTTCCCCCTCGATTTAAAACGCCCTTCCAAGCTGGAATTCTTGCTTGGAAGGAAGAGAAGCGCCTTCAGTTTAGGGACTAACTTGAAGAATTCTAAGCTAGGTAGAAAAGACTTGTGTATCCTGCCCATTCTGCCTGCACTTGGGTTTCGGGCTTTATTTGCCTTAAAACTAGTTAGCCTTCCCTTAGACCCCAATCAGGTTAGCAGTGAATGCCTGCAGGGTTAAGTAAGGCAGCCCGGTCTTCCCGGAGAGTCTGGCAGTCCGAGCAGGCACTGCGCCCGGCTCAGACAAAGAGCAGAGGCAAGTCTTGCTTTCTGGGGTGTCCGGAGGCCTCCTCCCCGTCCCAGTTCGGGGTGCTGCGGCAAGGCCACTGTGGGCTGCTCTCCTGGGGAGAGAAAGAGCAGCTAAATGTTTTCGTAAATCTCTGCCTCCTCATAGAGAGCCTTCTTTCTGTCTGGCAGCTCCAAGTTTCCCGGCTGCTACAGAAAGAAGCTCGAGCGAGCTTCCCTCGTTAAGGACACTTTTATTGTTCGTCCAGCGGAGTCCCGTCCCGCCCCCCCCCCCAACCTTTGCTGGATAAACAGCGCTGAAAAACAGGGCATTTAATCTCCCTTTACTGACGGGGGGAAAATCGCCCAGTAACTGATCAAAGAGTCAATGGCGCTGAACCGACAGTTCATGGATTTCTGTTTGTGCTACAAAATAAAAAATAAATCAAATATAAATACGGGGGTTCATCAGAGGGGAGGAAGAAACGGCAGAAAGGATGCTGCGGCGCCTAGAGCCTGCAGGCGGCTGCCAGGCATCGGTCCGCCTGCCTGCTGGCAGCTAGGGAGGGGCGCAGAGTCTTTCTGGGGTGCCCCAGTTAATATTTGGGTATCAAGCTGTTTGGGGGTGACGAGAGCCCAGGCCCGAGGTGCTCCTTGGGGGCCCAGGCCAGGCATTCTGAAGTCTCCTCACCTATTTTTGTCAACCCTAAAGTGAACCCCAAGTGTCAGGAGTGCCTGGGAAGGTTAGAAGTCATTTCCAGCTAATTTCCAGGGTGGCGGCTTTGGCCGATAGCGAAGGGAAGCAGGCAGGCAGACAGGCTTCCCCCTCTCCGCCTTCCTGGGGCATTTGCTGCCGGGAACTTATTAGCTCTAGCCCTCTCCCCTTGCCCACTCCTTACAGCTTCTCTCAGTTCTTAACCTTCCTCTTCCCCTGAGCCTCTGGCCCCTTCCTTCTACCCCGCGCCCGTGGTTTGGGGTTGGTTTGTCCTTTGAGAAGTTTGCTACGCGGGAAGAGAGAGGCTGTAGCCGGGCGGAGGTGTTGGGGGCCGGGGCCGGGGCCGGGGCCGTGGCTGAGAGCAGCAGGCAGGCAAGCCGGCTGTCGGCCTTGCAGCCTCAGCAGCCGCAGGAGAAGCAATGCGGGGTGTGGGAAAGGCTCAGGCCGGCAGGCTGGGCAGCTTCCCAGCCCGGCCCCGGCAGGCAGCTTCAGGGCGGCCAAGAAGGCGGCTGTCGCGGACCCCAGTGGCTAGGCTGGGGCTCTCCACAGGAGACCCAGGCTTTGAAGGAGGGGCGGGGTAGAAAGTAAGCAGGGAGTGGGGTGCGCAGGCAGACAGACGGACAGATAAGAACTGACGGGGAGGCTCTCCGGAGGGTTGCGGGGGGAGAAGCACAGAGGGGCTGGAAACATGGGGAAGGAAGACTGGCAGGGAGGGAGGCAGGGATCAGGCAGCCAAAGAGGCAACGGGCGGGGGGCTACCCAGGGAGGCCGGTCAGGCAGAGCGCGCCCCCAGTCTGGGCAGGAGACCGAGTGAGGGACGAGGCGCACCTCGAGTTTCCCACCATCTGTTAGAGTCCATGCTCAAAAGCTACTCAAGCGTGGGCCCAGACACTGCCGCCTTTTTACCCAAGAAAAATCATTGTTAGCAGTTTCAAAATAAACACCAGATTGGCCATTAGCACTTTCTTCCCAAATATCATCCGATAATAAACATATTGCGGCTCCAGCTTCTGGGGTTCCTCGGGGTGTTTGAGGGCTTTGGGTGGTGGGTTGGGTGGGCTTCCCTGTCGAAAACACTTCCTGAGGTAGGTACTCCCACCAGACCCCCTACCTGGGTGCACCGTTTTGTGCGCTGAGAGAGCGCCGCCGCTGGCGCGACTGGAGCCCAGCAGGGCCCAGTACTTGGGTGCTACCAGTTCTCAGGATCCGCAGAGGCGCCCCGCACCCCGTCTGCCGGCCTGCCTGCCTGTCTGTTCGTCTGTCTGTGGCAGTGGCTTAGCAAGGTTGGCCCAGGCCTGACGATGGCAGGGGAGTAGCTGGCCACTTTTACAGGCAGCCTGGCGGCTTTGGCGAAGGCAGGCTAGATAGTCCGTGGCTGCCCAGGCAAAGAAGACCCCGGGGGCAGGAAGCCTGCATAGCCTCAAAGCTGGGTAGGGTGGGGGTGGGGGTGGAAATATGTGCTGCGGCAAGGAGAGATCCCCACCTCTGGATAATTTCAGCCAGCGTGAGCAAAGGTTCAGAGCCGCAATTCGAACTTGGGGGAGGCTGAGCCCTGCAAAAAGGGATTTCTCAGCAGTGCTCTTAAACCAAAGCAAAGCAGAACACTACTACAACAAAACCCAAACCGAAAATCGGCCCCGCCCCGGCCAGGCCTGAGCAGCTCCAAGGTGATGGCACTAATGTTTCCTTTGGTGCTGTTAGTTAATCCAAACCCCAGGGGGTGTATAAAGTATACTACTAATGCCTCTAATTGGAGTAACATGTTACCACAAAATTGTTTTTCTATCTTAAGTATTTTCCCCTCTTTCTCGGAGGTGCCGTAGT
>NW_027555736.1:5083551-5091051 GCF_003287225.1 Phascolarctos cinereus
GAAAAATCTGCTCTGCTTCTAAATTTAAAGATATGACAATTTTATAGGAATTTTAATCACCTCCCACATTAGGAATTTTAAGGTAGGGATAGTTTTTATGGAATGAAAACCGGAACTTGCATGTTTAGCATTCTGAAGAGAGCTGTCATTTAGAGTGACAAAATACTATTAACATTTGGCTGTGTGTTGTAAATCCCCAAGAAGTGATTTTTCGGCATTGCTACAATCTCCAGTTTGAGGTACATTTTTGAAAAGTTGGAATGTTCATTGGGGCAAATGGTAGTAAAAATCAGGGAAGGAAAACAAGACTTTTTTGGAAGGCAGCTCTCTCTTTCATGAGGGACTTCTGTAAATGTAATATTTTGAGTTCAGGTTGATGGTGGTTTTTAGAGTTCCTGGTCTGTCTAAAATCCGTTGCTTCTGGTGCAAGCCTGAGCTATAGTCATTCTTCAGCATCATAGAATAGGATAGCCCATCCGACTGGAGGCTCCCATTCACAGGCCTGCATCAGCTAAGGCATCTGTGGGTTATTTGGCTTAGGAGAGATGTGCCACCCAGTCAGCCCTGTGGGTCTTTAGATCCATCTAGGAGGTTTTGACCAGATAGAGCCGATTTGTCCCGAGGATATGAACCAATAATTCAAACTTGAATTGAGATCAATGGGCCCATGTTTGCTGGAGCTCAAGCTAATATTCCTCCTCTAAGTCAGAGGTAGTTTGGTTTTATTTTGTTTTGGGCTTCAGAGAACAGAAAAGAAAGATCCAGTCTCTTTCTAAGGTAATCACATTCTATAAATTGTAAATGTCTCCCATAAATTCATTACATAATTTAGTTTAGTTATCTTTTGAAAGCATTTCATTCACATGGAAGGCCCTTCAGATAATCTACAGTACTACCACCCACACACACCCCCAAAAGGGGGGGGAGAAAAAGTTAAAATGCACCCCATTAGAAAATCCTTTTAATTTATTATAAATTTCCATTGGCTAAAACTATTTTTTCTCATTAAACAATGCTAGAGATATAACTTCTCATCATGCCTTGAATATCATTCTACTCCACCATATTTTAAATGACATTATAACCAGTGCAGGGAAAAAGGAAAAAAAACATACAAAGAAATGAAACAGAAAATTGCACAGTAAGAAAGTGTGGTTAAGAAGGGATGGCCCTGACTGAGGTTCTCTGGTCATTTTGACTGACCCAGAGAGAAGTTCAGGAAGGCCTTTCACTCTCCTCTTTGTGGTCTTGGTGCAGAGGATGGGAGGGTCATTTTCATAGCAAAATCATGTTTTCTGGGAAAACACAAAAGCAGATGGTCTTCATTAGGGACACCCACCCATTGTCTCCACAGCCCAAGGATGACTAGATAAATCTCTCCTGTTTCACCCTTACATTCCAAGGGCTGCAAGTGATTACAAGATGATGCTTCGAAGGCCGGAGGACCACACTGGGGGTGCAGGTCCTCTTGCTGGGCCATCCCCGGCTAGTTTTTTTCCTAGAATCAAGGCAAATTCTGGGGAAGGTCCATCCTCTTGACTTCCTCCTCCCTCATCTGGCTGCTGTGCTGGGAAGGCTCGGGGTGCAACTGTTGAAGACTGAAAAGAATGATTGTGGAGGAAACCGGCAAGGCCAGATTACATTACTATCAAAACATTCAGCGGCAACTCAGTCCCTGGCTCAGGAGCCATGGAAGGCAGGCAGGCAGGCAGGCCAGCCGGTGGGCCGGTGGGTCGGCGGGCAGGCGGCGGGGAGAGAGCTCTCAGCTTCAGCCTGTGCACACAGCACACGGAATGGGCTTTCCACAGCCATGTATTCCTGATGGCATGCTCAGCAGTGCTTTTCCAGATGGTCCTATCACAGGCAATACTGCTAGTTGGCATCTCTGTGGGTAGTAAATGCCCCCTCCCCAATAAATCTGGCATTATTCTATAGAGTTTGGGAGACTTATCATTCCAAGTGTGTCCTACTTTCCTGCATGGAAGCCAGACATCTGTTTATCCCATTTTCTTTCATACAGAGTTTGGAAGAGTCGGAGTTGAGAGTGGGAGGGGGGGATGGTGGGGAAAGAAAAGTTTGGTCATATTTAACAGCTGTTACAAAATTTCAACCCCGTAGGCTCTTAAAATACTTTTCAGCTGACCTCAGATTTTACCCACAATTGACATGGGCTTGTAGGAAAGGAGTGTTTACTTAACCCCCCTTGCGTTAGAGGCCATGTTGTCTGGGGGGCAGTTGGGCAGGCCAGCAGGGGACCCAGGCCAGAGCAGGGCCCTCAGACCATCGCCACTCTTTGGGGGGGGGCAGGGAGCCCAGACTGATTGGAGTTCCTGGGAGTCCACAGGGTTGCCTTTCACTTCCTGTCACAAAGGTCAAAGAGAGCTGCCCTTTGCTGGCAGGCCTGGGCTCTGAATTATTCATGTCATTGACTTTTTGTCAGTGTTCTCAGTTGCGCTCTGGGACGTTTTATTCATTTACCTCATTTAAAGCGCCTTCCTGCACCTGTTCAAGTATTAATATCGTGTAATTTGGGCCTAATGCCGATTTTGCTGAACACTCATTATATTTTTTATTAGCTATATTTCCAAACGATTATGTATGATTATTACCGAGCCTTACAAACAGCGCCGGGCTATTCCCTAGACCTTTACATCTCCTTGTCAGGTTGTTTTCAGAAGCGAGAAGGATAAACATTTGACCAGTCCCAATGTTTTTATTCCAACTCCATGGCCAACCAGAGGACTCCAAGCCTTTTCCCTTATGGCTTTGCGGGAGCGTGATTAAACCCAGCCCCGCAGACACTGTACAAATGCCAGCGTTTATAAGGTCAGCGCTTTTGTTAAAAATGCTATGTAAATGAGGATCTGCAAAAAGGGACATTAAATAAAATTAAATTCATTGTCTTCTTTAATGCCATTTACATTTTGGCTAAGCCCGGGCCTGTCAAGGAGGATTTTTAAAATAATTTTAATTACACATCATTTAGGATCCAAGGTTTTCCATTCAGTAGCATTTGGATAACCTGCAAAACGGAGACTGTTTATTAACTTCTTCGGTGACAGCTTGTCATTTCATCTGCATAATGCAGGGAAAACAGTGCCGTTTAGTGTTAATTTTTGCTTCTCAGTTTTCTTAAAGATGTGTACATAATTCTTGCCGAATGGGCCCCTGCACCTCTCAGCTGCTGCCTCTGCTTTGATTAGTCGTCAGCAAGTGCTAGGCGGTTCAAAGTAGGTTTTAATAAATTGTGACTTCTGTGCTCAGGGAGGGAAGCCCAGAAATGGAACCCTGCTTTCCAGTGTCTCCTGCCTTTACACAGAATGGAGAGGCCTGTGAGGGGTCTCTTTTTGGCCAGGGTAAATAAAAGCTGCCTGACTCTCAAGTGTACCCCTGGAGAGGCATTTGTTTTATTGACAGACAAGCCACCCATGGGGGCCAGAGGGGGCAGAAAGTGGACCACTTGCTGGACCCACCAGAGCATAGAAAGTGCTATGTTGCCAAATATGGACCAAGGGCTAGAGCTTCGGGTCTGCTGGGAATGGTACCACCCTTTCAGTTACACAGGTAGAAATAGGAAAGAATCCTGACTTGGTGCATTTATTTTCATTTTTGTTTTTTCAACCGAAGCCCTGCCCCCCTCCTCCACCCCATCCCTCAGGTGAGATGTGCATGTCGTGTCTGAGTCCTAACCTTGGCAGCAAAAGCAGCAACCTCAACGGGGCTCAGGCTTAATTACAAGGCCTAAGCATTTTGGTTTGGAGATGGTGGGGAGAGGGGACTGAGGCAGGCAGGCACCACTAGGCCCAATACTCAAACCCCTGTGGAGGCAAAAGGGGACTTTCACTGGGCCCTGAGCGGGAGTCTGCCGGAAGAGGGGTGTATGTGTGTGTGTGTGTATGTGTGTGTGTGTGTGTGTGTGTGTGTGTGTGAGAGAGAGAGAGGGAGAGAGAGTGTGTGAGTGTGTGTGTATATGTGAGTGTGAGTGTGAGTATATGTGTGTACATATGTGAGTGTGTGTGAGTGTGCATGAGTATGTGTGAGTGTGTATATATGTGAGTGTGTATTTGTGAGTGTGTGTGTGTACATGTGAGTGTGTGTATATGTGTGAGCATGTGTGTGTGTGGTAGGGTGAGGGGGGGCTTCGGAGGAGCACAGGCCTCCTGGGAATCAGCAGCTCTGAAGCCAGTCCCAGGCCAGGGAGCGTTTCTGCCAGGCTGCTGTGTGTTTCTCAGCAGTCTTCTTGCTGTTCCCATGAAGGGAATGCTGTCTTTGGTGCCATTGTACAAAGGCATAATACACAGCAGGCCTGTGGGGAGGGAAGGAAGCTGGGGGGAGGGGATTCCAGTGAGGCTGTCAGGAGCCATCGTCCGAGAGGGATTTTGATACAAACCATCCTGGGCTTCTGCTATAGCCTTATCAGGTGAAAAGCAAAGATACTGCCAAGGCCCGTAATTTCGTTAGGGTGCCTTTGATGAATTGGATTAGCGTATGGAAAAACCTTCCAAACTGGGAGTTCTGCTCCATCCACATGCTTCCAGGAAGCAATAATGACTATCTGAGCAGCAGAAGATAATTAGGGGGGAGGGGGAGGGGCTTGCCCATCAGGGCAAGGAGCAAAGAGAGAGAAACTGGCTAAGGAAACCCTTTCAGCCAGGAGCCCCGGGGCCCAAGGGAGTTGAGGGGGAAGAGAATGTGACTTTTTGGAGCTGGGGGAGGACCCAGAAGGATTCAGGCTCCTAGGGGCCATGGGAGACATGTTGGAGGAGAAGGAAACCCCAGGTTCCAGGAATGGAAACTGTCCTTGCAGATGCCAGGAAGTGATTGACAAGCAGGCCTCCAGGAAGGGAAAAACTCTAGGAGCTTGCTTAACCTGGACTTGTCAAGGCAGCCAGGGCTTCCACTCTAAGAAATGAGAACCATTCGCTTGAATGCAGTGGCCCACAATGCAGGGAGTGGAGGTTGTTTGTCTATCTTCCTGCAAATCTCTCCAGAAAAGTTGGGGTCCAGACCCGATAGGCTAAGCCATGAGGCTAGCATGAGTCATGTTTTGAAACTAAAAACATGACTGTGATTGATCCAAACACCCCTCCAAAACCTATCAAAGGCATTTTTGGGCTCAAGGCCTTTGGAGAAGAAGAGGGAGATACCTTTTATTACTTCCTCAGTGTGTGGGGGTGAGCGATGTTCACTAAATTTTAGAAGCTGGAGAAAATGGTAAGTGTATGTCATTTTTAGGCTGAGGAGTCTTGAACAGTGCCATCATGTTCCAGTGACATTAGTCTATTTAATGCTTAAAATCTCCCCTTCCCTGCCCTTAAAAATTTGTGATAAAGGACAAAAAGGGGCAAAAAGTGATTTGAGTCATTTAGACAACCCCATTCCCTCTTGCCCATGAGGATGCAAAAATGTAGTGGTTTTCCTCATCCAAAGTTCCTCAGCTCAGAAATGCCCAGAAGGGAGCCTGTGCCTGGTGCTGGGGGGGTCTGGGGAGAGTAGCGGGCATCCTCAGAAAACAGCGGGCAGGAGAGTGGTGTCTTTTCCCTAATAATTCACTAGGAAATGAGTTTACCATGTGTGGAAAGGAAGGGGTTTACATTTGTGTTGTTGTAAGACATGGAGCCTAGGCCCAGCGGACGGAAGGAGTCGGCTCCGGCTTGTCTCTAGTGAAAGGCGAAACACGCTTACACATCTGGTGAGAAAGAACAGCTCATTTGCTGAGACAGCCAGTGAGCTCAGCCACCCCTCCTCCTTTTTCCTCCCTTCCCTTGCCTCCCCTCCCCCCTCCTGGCCTCTCTGGCTGTCTCTGTCTCTCTGTCTCTTCCCTCCTTTTCTTTCTCTCCCAACTCCGTTTTCCCTCAGCTTATATTATTTCCTTTATTCCTTTTTTTTCTCTTACAGATAAAACCAGTGGGAGGGGGTTATGTGCAAAGGAACTATTAACAACGATGACAATAAACTTTGGCACTGTTTAACCCATTAAAAATATGTGGTCTTGCCATGAAGAATTAAAATGGGGGGGTACCCACCTTTGGTATGAAAGGCTGAATTTTAAAAGTCACATTTCAGGCAATGGCAATATACAAAGCTCCAGGGGCTTCTTTGGGAAACTTTACATACTATCCCCCCAAAAAAATCATGAGGAGAGGGAGACATAAAGTATCAGTACATCTGGATTTTAGTGGAATTACTGAAGAACAAATGTTGATTCCTGAATGTGGCTTGGGTGCATGCCATGGCGACTCACAGGCAATCAGAGAACATAGGTGAATTCTATAGAAGCCCAGCAAGGAATGCCTGGTCCTTCTTCCCAGAGGTCAGAGGTCAGGTCCTGGGGGTGCCGGGGATTCACTTTCGCTTGGCCTGTGGGCTGGGCACTGCCTCAGAATCTGCTTGGCACCCCCTTGCGTCCCCCAAATCCAACTCTAATAACCAGCCCCTGAGTGTTGGGGCAGGGTTATTAATGTACGATGGAAAGATGGGGATGCCTTGATTTTGTGTAACAACCAGTCAAATTGATCTGGTCTTGGTATTGTGTGGGTTGTCAGGAATGCCCTTCACCAAGCCTAAGTTGCTGAGTATTTCCTCAGCAAGTCTGTATAGATTGACTCTGGTTCAAGTGATCTACTTGGGTGAATTCCAGTGATCAATTAAAATGGTGGGTGACTTGGAACCATTCTCCAAACTCCACCAGGCCAACACTCATGAGGAGGGAAGACCAGGGGAACTCCCCAAATAAATGCCCTGAACCAGTTGAACAGGCAGCTTGGGGAGGGGGAAGGAGGCCTGCACCTGGGCAAGTCACGTCATCTCTGAGCTTCAGTTTCCCTCTCTGTAAAATGAAAGAGATTGGCCTCCCTGATCTTTAATGGCCCTTCCTGTTCTCAATCCAGAGGTCTCTGAAGTTCAGGGCGTGGGTGAGGGATGGGCTATGTCGCTCCACCCTTCACTGTTGCCCTCTGCTCTCCTTCAAGGCGTTGGGATGGCCCATTGTGGATTTCCTTCTAGAGAAACACTTCCATCCTAGGTTCCATTTCTCAAAATGTCTTTGGTGTCTGTAGCAAACTCTCACCCTCTTCACTGCTGGTTGACTCATGTTGCGGCATTAATCTTTTTGTTTTGTTTTGGTTTTTGGTTTTGTTTGTTTGCTTGTAAGGGCAGGTTCTCCAGGCAGTTCGGTGTTTACGGGAGCCGGTAGATTATTTATTTATTTATTTTAATCAAGGCAGCTCCTTTACAAAGAGCTGGGAACGGTCCGGCTTTCTGTTCCATGCTTCTTTAAATAGTTGCCTGCGACTTCCTGAGTCTCGATTCTCTTGGAAAGTTTAGCATTTCGGAATATTTAACTTTACGGAGGTCACCAAAGAGGATGATTAAATTGTTAGAAAAGCAGAGGTGAGCACTGGGGTATGGAAATGAAATGAATTCCATGTTCTGGGGAGTTGTTGGCTTTTTTAGTTTAATAAATTAAACTACAAATTGTCCTAATTGCCAAACAAAATG
>NW_027555736.1:5096051-5153551 GCF_003287225.1 Phascolarctos cinereus
GATCCAGAGCATCTATCTTGCCTATGCTTTCACGGGTAGTAAGGGGGCAGTGCCAGGATTCTGGCCCCAAATTCACAGCCTTGCCCATCTTCCATCATAGCTACTGCTTCTTCTTAGCTGGATGACGATGAGCTAGTGATATTTTCTCTCAGAGCCCCAGTTTCCTCATCTATAAAATGGGTTTGAGAGTGCCTGTTGTGCCCAGCACATGGGGCGGCATGAGGCTCAGATGAGGTAATGAGCACTTTGTGAACCTTAAAACACTGTGGAATCGTCAGTTCTCATTGCTTAGAACACAGCCACCAGCTTGTATCCTGACAGGTCACTCTGGAGGCTTGAATTACCTAGTTTTCTGATCCGTTAAGACCAGATGCTAAAGCTGACCTTCACTGGAGCCAGGCAGCTGGAGCCAGTCTGTGGAGCACAGTTAGAATTTTAATAATTTCTGCTTTTGCACATTGGAGAACTAAATGAAAGCCATTTGCCCCAACTTGTATATTGAACAGCTCACGCTCCCCAAAGGATTTGTTTGGGGGGCGCTTTTCCTAGCAGGCAGAGATGATGGATTTGGATCTGCAGTTTCATCTAGGTAGGGGAACTCCTGTGATGGAAATACCTTCTATCCACGAAAGGAGACAACAAAGGTCTCCCTCAACTCGAAGCCTTAGAAGGCACCTGAGACGTGGAGAGGGCACATGATTTGCCCAGGGCCCCACAGCTAGTAGAAGTCAGAGGCAGGATCAGAGCCCAAGTTTTTCCATCTCCAAGGCTGCCTTTTTATCTACTTTGCCTTGCTGGTGTTTTTCTGGCAATGAGCTATTTATTCCTAAAATGGTGGCTCTTAACACTATTTCAGATCAGTTGTATGCCACAAAAGTCATTATTTTCTTTACCATCTTTTCTGGAAAAGTCAATTCTCATTAGTAACAAGAAAAGATAAAACAGAGCTTTTTCACCTTCACTGTTGTATGTCATGGACTCCTTGGGCCACAGTTTGGGGATGCCTCAGGACCTTTTCTCAAAATATATTTAGTGCATAAAATAAAATACATGGGATTGCAAAGAAAGCCAACTATGTTGAGACACAGATCTCTCTCTCTCTCTCTCTCTCTCTCTCTCTCTCTCTCTCTCTCTCTCTCTCTCTCTCTCTCTTTCTCTCTCTCTCTCTCTCTCTCTCTCTCTCTCTCTCTCTCTCTCTCTCTCTCTCTCTCTCTCTCCAAAAAACCCCCAAGTTCATGGACCCTAGGTTAAGAAGCCTCAATCTATATACGATGTAACTCCAATCCTCAGCTTTTGCCACTTTGATATTTCTTATTTCGGCAACATTATAGAGTTATGGTGCATCTAAGCTGGTCTGTGCGACTCTATACATTTCATTCCTTGATCTCCTCTTTTGGATCTATCCAGTGGTGCTTCAGTTCTATTGATTATGCAGCAAGCTCCATCTGATCTGTCATTAAGATGGCCAGCAACAAATCATATCAAGTGGTTTGATCATTAGATGGTCTGTTCTTCTAAAGAATAATTAAGTTTTATTAATTAAAAAAATAAATTTCTGGGTTGCCTTTTGTTTTTACCTTATAGTCTGGATACAGGCTTTCTATCCTCAATGCCATCCCCTGGCATTGAATTCTCCCTTGCAACAAAGAAAACCAGTGAGGCCAAAAAGGTCCATGTAGCAATACCATCTAACTGTGTGCGACAACAGGCTCTAGGCCTGGATGCTGAGAAGGGCAGGTATGCCCCTCTCTGTTGGTTGAGTGTGTCCATTCTTTGACAATTATCAATAAAAATGAAAGGGAGAAGAAGAGCTCACATATGGCAGGCATTCCGCCTGATTCCCTCCCTGCAAGGAGACCCTACTGGAGCCAAGGTTATGAACGTTCTTGCCTGGGGACCCAACATGGTGGTCCTGGACAGACAGTGGATACAAGGACAGTCCAGGTCCAGGTCTTACCTCGCCCCCTGCTGGCTGTGTGATCTTGAGCAAGTCACTTGTCCTGGGTGGACCAGTCCATTTTCCGGAGACTCTCAACCAGGGGTTCAGAATCTCTTTGTGTCCCGAAGCCCGTGGGCAGCAAGTCTGATGAGGCCTATAGACCCTTCTCCAAATCATACTTTCCAAGACATGAAACAAGGGAAGACCACTATTCTGAAATTCAGTTATCATTAAAGCAAGCAAACAGGGACGTTAAGCTCACTGCTCTTAGTTATAGATGAGTCGTTGATGGATCGACATAGTTATCAGGAATCTCTCCCTATGAGTGAAATCACAGGTCTGGAGCAAACTATAACCAATGTAATATGAGGAAGATTCTTCTCTTATCCAAACTTGCTGTGGTGCTCCCCACTTCATTCCTACATCCATGTTCTGGCCATGCCTCGCTAAGCCACGCCGTGGTTTTCAGTCATTCCTTAAGCCCACCTGTTGCCAACTTGACACCCACTCTGCTTACTTATTTTTGTGACTGAGATAGTAAGACAGGATGTGATGATTTCACAACTGGAAAAACAAACAGACCAAGCAGACTGTGTTCCTGTGCTTTGTTAGCCTTCTTTCCATAGAAATTCTAGCTGAGATCAGTGACGGTTCCCCAGAATGAAGCAACACCCATCTATCGGTACAAAAAGCAGGAGAGTGAAGGGCCCACCTGGATCTGCGAATACTGACCCTCCAGATTTCACTCTCTTGTCTGTCAAATGGCGATCTCGAAGTTTATAAACTCCCCCTCCCAGGCTCTTGGGAAGGAAGGGCTTTGATGACTGTCCAGCGTCAGAGGAAATTGACTGAGGATCGCTTCTCCTGTGATTTGTGCGGTGACTTGAGTGAGAGAGCCGAATTCGAACCCCAGAACTTACTTACTCTCTGTGTGAATTGGAAGAAGGCTTCTCCAAACCTCCGTTTCCTCATCGATAAAATAAGGATAACAAAAATCGCACGAGCTCCCCGCAGACAGAAGGTTGTCATGACAAAGGGGCTTCTTGGAAAAGGGAGTTGTTTGATTATCCTTTTCAAGCTCTCCTGCTCTCAGCTTGGCCCAGTCTGTGCCGTCATGGGCAGCCGGGCGTAGGTCTGTGGTGTTTGGGTGCCTCCCTGTTCCCTATGGGCTCATGGAGTTGAGGAAGTCAAAGTCTCCGGAGTGGATCAGGCTTGCCCGGTTGGTCGCCTCTGCCCCAGCAGCCCGTGATGCAGTATCTGAACTGGCTGGTAGCTTTTCCCTTTGTTTCCCTGTTATTTATCCTGAGCAGGATTGGCTCTCACTAATCGCTTGTTGGTTAATTGATCATTGTGCATATTTCCTTGCAGAGTGTTAAATTAGACTTTTTTTTTCATGAGAAAAGCTAAGTGTGAGAAAGTTGAGTTCTCCCATCCTTGCCACAGGGGAGGTTCAGGAATATGCCCATCCTTCCTAGGTCACCTCCTACTCTTCCAGAGTCTTAGAGCAGGAGTTGAGTTGTAACTCCTTGGAACGGGGCCTGTCAGGCACCTGTGTCCATCTGACCCAGGCCCTTGAGGCTACTGCTACTGCAACCATCCCCACCCCCACCCCCACTGCCTGCACCACCGCCAGTCTGTCCTCTTTAAGCCCCCAGCTTCTCCTTCTGGGGTTCCTGCTGGCTCTGTAGGGGAAGCAGCATCATAATAAATATAGCACTTGAATGTTTACAAAATGTTTAGCATATCTTAACTCATTTGGGAGGTAGGCACTATTGTGACTCCATTTTACAGATGAGGAAACTGGCACATTGAGGTTTGCCTAGGGTCACATGCCTAACAATGTCTGAGGCAGTATTTGAACTCAGGACTTCCACTCCATCCACTATACCACGCCAACTGGCCAACACTAGCAGGGGAAACAGAACCGAAATCAAGAGTCATCAGAGAGTCTCCTTCTCCTTCACCCCCCACTCACTGGAGGTTTTCAGGCAAAAGGGAGAGGACCAGACATTGTGCATGCCACGAAAGAGGTTCTTGGTCCAGTTGGACTAGGTACCTTTCATGTCTCTGCCAGCTCTGAGATTCTATGATGCTGAGATCCGAAGTTTGCATTGGGAGAGCCCGGAGGCCGCTGGGGAGTCGTGATTAAAAACAAAGTCTGCTGCTCCTCAGACTCCTATTCAGTGGAGATCATTCACAGGGTCAGGGTTCTTGGAGGGGCCATGGAGGCCAGCCCTCTGGTGCTCCAGCAACCTTTAGAATGTGACCACGGTGGGAGCAGAATTCATTACCAGGCCGAGCTGTGGGAGACTCTCCCTTTGATGTCTAGGCTGGGGGTGGCATTTCTGGTTCACATGGAAAGACAGATTCCGCTTACCACAAAGAAGTCGAGTCAAGTCACCTAACATTTATTAGGGGCCTAGTGTGTGCTGGGCACTGTGCCAAGTGTCAGGAAACAAAGAAAAGAAAAGAGCCCCAAACAAACCAAAACGCTCTGAGGCAGTCCCTTCCTGCTCTGAAGGGGCTCCAGGTCTAATGGGGAGAGTGGCAAACAGACAGACAGATAAAAACAAGATGTATTCGGGACGGACTGGAGATGATCTGGGAGGGCAGGGAAGGCTTCTTGCAGAAGGTAGGGTTTGCCTCAGCTTGGAATGAGCCCTCCCCACTGAGGCCACGCTGTGGTGTGATATACTCCAGGTATGTTTAGCATGAATGCAAACACCACAGGAGGGCTGGTCTCAGCGGAATTACCCTTGAACCTATCACAAAATATTCAAAAAGGCATGTGCTTCCCACAAAGGCGCAGTGCTTAGCAACTGGGCTCATGTTCTTAGTGTGCTGCAAAGCCCTTCTCAGCTAGCTAATTGCTGAGCAAATTTTTTAAAATGACCCCAGATTGCAGTAGTTATTTTTCCTCAGCGTAGAGTTGCATGTGTGAATTTTAGAGACGCGACTTTTTTTCTCCATCATTTAACGATTTCCTGAGAGGTAGCAGAGCATAGTATCATAGACAGGCTGTCATGGATGGTCCCAGCCCCATTCCCGGTACATCCCAATTTCTCAGTGCCCTGAGCAACACCCTAAGTGGAGAAGTTGTGGACAAATTGCCAGCCAGGACTGGTAGAGGGCATCGCCACTCTGGGCATTCCTTCCACTAGGGAAATCATATCATAGGTCAAAGATAAGACATGAATTAATACATCATCATGCATTTATTAAGTGCCTATTATTTGCTAGGCACCATGGTAGGCACTAATGATACCGTTGTAAGAAATGAAGCACTCTGCTGGTAAATGAGTTTGCCCTCTATATACACTTTATGTATTTGCATATGCAAGTGCTTGTAGGATAAATAGACCCAGAATAAATAAAAGGGGTACAGGAAGGAGGGCACCAGCAGCTGAGGGGAACAGGAAAGGCATCTCGAAAGAGAAGCAAACAGATGGTCTTGGGAAAAGGGCTGAGAGAGAAATACCACAAGCAGGACAGCCTTGAAGGTCCCATAGTGAACTGATTGAGCACTTCACAGGAATGGTGAATGGGATCTAAGGCAAAATCCTTTTACTAGTCTTCTTTTGTATGTGGAAATGCTCCTTTTATTTTGTGTTGACTAAGTTCAGAATTTTAAAAATTAAAATAAAATGAAAAAAAAAAATAGAGAGGGCCCAGGGAGACAGATGACAAGAACATAAGATAAAATAAGAGGGAATGAGAAGCTCCTTCTCTCTGGGCCCAGGGGGGTGGCCCATGATGCTTTTCAAGGCCCCTTGAATAGTAATGATGATGATGATGATAGCACCTACCAAGTGCAGGCACCATGCTGAGTGCTTTCCAATGATTATAGTATTTGATCCTCACAGCAGCCCTGGAAGGTCAGTGCTGTTGTTAGCCCCACTTTACAGATGAGGCAGACAGTTGTGAAGTGAGTTGGCCAGGCTCACGCAAGGGTCGAAGTTCGTATCTGAACTTCAGTCTTCCTGACTCCATGTCCAGTTCTCTAACCTCTGCACCACCAAGCTGACTTCAGGACCTGACTCTGAAAGGTGGATTGTCTCCTAGTTCTGCCTCTGATGCCCGGTGTGAGCTTGGATGGGTTCCCGCTCTGCTCTATAATGGGAGCATCAGAGTAGGTGTTCCCGATGGTCCTGTTCAGCTCTAAACCCTCCGTCCCCTGACCATACCATTGGTTGCATGGTCCTCAGCTTCTCCTCTTAATCAAAGAAGGTCCACATTTCCCCCCAAGAGAACAGGTGTCTTTAGAAGGACATGCTTTGTTGCCTTCTCTTGGCTTCCATTAATTAGGCTTGCCTTTCCAAGGCTCAAGTACAAGCCAGGGTGACCAAGTTCTGGGATGGATGAAGGCCTCGCCTACAGAAGGGCAGGAAGACGGGGCTGGCCTTTCCGAGGGGGAAAGACAGAAACAAACGTGCCTTGTTATAAACAAATATGCCTTGTTTGTTTGGGCTGGGTCAGGGGTTCAAAGAGGCTTGGAAAGAAGAGCGTTGGGATAATTGAGTTATCAGAGGCCGGCTCTGCAGGGGCTTGGGCATATCAGCTCATCCTCCGCCTGGGTCACTTCCTTAGCTCTGCAGCCCCGGTCCCTGTCAGGGTGACACACTCCAGATGACTCAGCTCTGGCTGCCGCCGCCAAAGGGCTCCCTTTCTCCATCCTTCAACAGGTGGATTTTATGAGCCTCGGCCGCCTGCCCTAATAACATTAGGCCTTGCCTTCTGCCGAGGTTGCCTGTCATGGCTGGGAACTGGAGCTGGACCCGGGCTGGCTGGGAGGGAGCCTCTCCCCTCACCTTCAGCCACTGTGACTTATCCAGGGGACACCAGCTCCCTGAGACCCAGATGCCCCCTCGGACTCCTATGGGTTTGGCTGCCATGCTGGAATCATGGAGCTGGAAAGCCACCCGTGCTTGACATGATTCCCCAGGACTTTGGGGGGTGGTTCCCACTGCGCAGCCCTAAAGGGACACAGAGCAGAACAGGAATCTGGGAATGATGTTGGAGGATGTCCACAGGTGGAGACTGTGGGGAGCAAAGGCAGAAGGAGCCTTCAGGGTTGAAGAGAGATGGATGGGAGCAGTGTGGGCAGCAGAAAAACACGGCTTTGGGGAGCAGAGGACATGGGTTTGAGTCTTACCCAGACAAGGCCCCCTTTCCCTCCTCTGTATAATGAGAGGGTTTGGCTAGGCAGCTTCTGAGCTCCCTGCCAGCTTCAGGTCTGTGACATTTAGAGAAGGTGCCGGAGTGCTGGCTGTGATCAGAGGCTGTGTCTAAGCCACCGTGGGACATCAGGGAGGAGGGCTGGCCTCCGAGTCCTAGGTTCAAGCCCAGCTCTGACACAGAGTGGCTCTGCCCCCTGGCCGGGTGCCATGGCTTCTCCGTCTCCAGGTAAACTCTATAAGTCTATGGCTTACCGACGAGCTGCCAGTCTGCACGGTGGGGGAGGATTTCCACATGGGGAGTGCTCTGCATTCATGGAGTAACCCCAAACCCAGGCACTTTTCAGGATCCCCCTGGGAGTCTTGCCCGAACAGATGCCATTCACTGCCCCTCCACGCCCTCCCTAGTGGACGGTCTGCAAGATACCCTGGGGCCAAACACCCATCACCTTGCATGACCTCAGGCAATCTAGGTCAGCATCCTCCTCTTACAAATGAGGAAACTGAGGCCCAGAGAGCAGAAATGCCTTTGGAGGGTTAGAAAGGCATAGTGTTTGAGCTGGAAGGGGGCCTCAGAGACCATCTAGTCCTAGACCTTCATCTCTCAGAAAGGAAAGTGAGTCCTAAAGTGGGGAAATGACTTGTCCAGGGTCACACAGGTAGCAAATGGAAGAACCAAGATTTGAACTCAGATCCTCTACCTCCACATCCATTGTACCATCCTGGAAGGCCAGCAGAAATGGTGGTCTGCTGGCATAAGCTTTGAGGAACCAGGGTCATAACCAGACAGTCTGGTGAGAAGGCAGAGAGGGAGGGCAGCTCTCGTGGAGGCTGCCAATGCATGTAAGCATAGAAACCTCAGATCTACACATGTGTCCATCTATAGGGGGAGGACAGGATGAGAAACTGGCTAAATGGGAGAATGGGGCGGGGGGAGTTTTATCATCACTGTCCTTGAAGGGCAAGACATGCCCTGCTGGACCTTATCAAGGAGTGACTGACCAGGAATTCTTGGGGCTCCTGATGTGCACAGCCATGGAATGGCGGGTTCTCCTTGGAAACCTGTGCCAGACAGACTCCTCACTTCTGGGCCCGTGTGAATAAGTGCTGAGTCTGGCTCAGAGCTCAGAAATATGGCCTGCATCACCTGGTTGTGTGTGCGTGTGTGTGTGTGTGTGTGTGTGTGTGTGTGTGTGAGCTGAGCCATGTTGTGGGCACCCCAGCTCGCTGCTCCTGGGCTCAGTCTCCCCTCTCGCTCTCCCTGATGCCACCAGCTTGTAGGACATTCCTTACATGCCTATTCTGTGCCCGGCCTGGGGCTTTCAGGCAGGTAGGAAGGGAGGGCTGAGGGTGACTTCTGTTAGCAATTACCAAGCTGGCATGCCTGGAGCGTCGTTGGAACTCAGCACATGTGGGTTTAATAAATAGTATGGACAGACTGAGGGACCTGGGGAATCGGAGGGCTGCTCTGACATAGTTGCCATGGGGCCAAAATGGGGGCTGACTGGAGTGGGTAGGCCCAAGTAGAGACCATCCCACGCACCCTATGTTTGGGACATCACAGGGGTTCTAAAACCAAACCTCTTCTGTGCTTTTCGCTTTCCCAACAAGGTCCTCCGCAGTCACTGGTAATCGATACCAGCCCCCCACTTCTCATCCCTTCATGTTTATCTTCTTTTCTATTTAATTTTCTCATGTTCTAAAAGTTTTGTTCCTGACTTATAGATTCATTAAGTGCCTACTGTGTGCCAGGCACACAAGATACCAAGACAAGAGTGAAAGTCTTTGCTCTACAGGAAATACATATATTAGCATGTGTGTTTCTGTGTGGATGTACCTACCTACACCATGCACACATGCACAGAGAATCGTAGATGGGAACTGGAAGGGACCAAACCCCTCATCACATAGGTGAGGAAACTGAGGCGCGGAGCGTGGAAATGACTTGCCCCAAGTCGTCCATTCAGAAACTGAGCTGAGCTAAGGACCCAGGGCCTCTGAAAGGAAAGCCGGTTTTTTATTTTTCTTTTCCTGACTTTTAAAAAAGCTGGATCATGATCTCAGGTCAGCATCCATTGTCCATTTTGTAGGCAGAGTCTTACAAAGCGGCCTAGGACACGGAGAACTTCAGTGACTTTCCTGGGGCTGGGATTCGAACCTGTGTCTCTCTGGCCTTGCTATCACACCACCTCACTCATTGATATGTGGGCCTGGAGCGGGGAGTTCTCACCTTTCTGTGTCCTGGGCTTTTTGGCCATCATGCTGGTGAAAAGTCCATGGGTCCCTTTTTGAAATCACGAGCCCCTGCCTTAGGGAAATCTGTGAGACGATCTGATCTCTAGGAGCCGCATGCCTGCTAAGCCATCACCAGAAGGGTCATGGGATGATTGTAAGGCTACTAAAGACTTTTGGATCAATTCTCTCATTTGACAGGTATGGAAACTGAGACCCAGATGGGGGTGGCAGGTGACTTGCCCCAGGTCACACACCTAATAAACAGCAGAGCTGGATTTGAACCCAAGCCTTGGTCCTAGGTCCAGGGCCTCTTTCCACAATGTCACCTTCTTTGAGTCATTTGCCTCCTGTTGAATCTTCTATCAAACAAAAAGCATTTATTTTTTATACATTTTATATATTTTTATACATTTTATATTTACATACACATTTATATGCATCCTATATTTTGTTATACACTATTATGCATGCCAGGCACTGCGCTAAGCACCGGGGACACAGGAAGAGGCAAAAGGCAATCCCTGCCTCAAGGACGTCTTGGATGTAGACAGAAAAGACTGGCCCTGGTGCCGTGCCTCTCTAAAACAAGAGCGCTGGTGTCATCATTAGAACTAATTGTGCCAATGGGCCCCTGCTCAATCAAACCAGCAAACATGTGAGCACCTACTGCGCACCAGGCGCTGTGCTAAATGCTAGTGCTAAGAGATCACCATTGTCAGAGTCCCTGCCCGTCTGGGGTTTACGTTCACGTGGGGGGATGCTCTGTGGACATCTGCTAATATGCATGAACATGTATACATGCATGTACCGAGCACATACAAAGCAGATCAATCCAGCAATCTGCTTTTATTTATTGATCACCTACTGTGTACCAGGTACTAAGAGCAGGGATTACAAATACAAAAAATGAGAAAATCCCCTCTCTCAAAGTGCTTGCATTCAATAGAATAGGGAGAGACAATAAGCACATAGCAGATGTAGGAAGACTAAATACAGAGTGAATATAAGCCAACAAGTGCAGACTTATGAATTCCATGGCCACTGGGCGCTGAGGGAGCAGAAAGACTTCCTGCTGAGGGAGCCTGGAAGGGGAAGCCCCTGGCAGCCGGGGGCCTTCTGGTGGCGCTGCTTTCTGACCGTCTGCAGACCCAGGTATGCCCAGGCTCAGGTGCGGCCCGTGTGTGCCTCACTTGGTGTGGAAGAGAAACTCCCAGAAGGGTATGTGTAATTTGAGTCTTCCTATATCAGGTCAAATCGTAAGCGGCTGAGGTGCTCCTGAAGGACCCTTCCATGAGGCCCTTTGGGAAGAGCCAGCATCCTGCTAGTGAAGGGCTCACCTCCTCATTTACCTCGGTCTGAGAGGGGAAACTTGGCAAGCGCTAATAAACCAAAGCAAACATTCGCCAACCAGCCAAATGATCAAAAACTGATGCTGCTTGAAAACTCTGAACTATCTGTATTTACAGTTTATTTTTAAAAAGTAAATGACTTTTGGTGGAGTTGTTTGTTTTCATGACTTTCCTTGTCCAGCCACCAGCGTGGGTGTTGGCTTCTCCGAGTCTGCCTCCCTCGACGTCTCCCCGTCTCTATGTCTTCTGCACAGCTCTACTTTTTAAGCCTGCGTTTGTCACAGTCAACTTTTCTTAAAGCAGGCTTCCCTGTTTCACATGATGGCTGCCATGTGCTCAGTCTTGTTCCGTGAGATGGGAGGTCTTTCTTTTCCTCTCTTTCCCAAACATATTCCATTCTTAGTGTTACACACATGTGAGGTTCACACTGTCACCATCGTCATCGTCAAGGTCACTGTCATCAGTGATAATAGCCACGAGGAGGGCTGGTGTTTATTGGATTTCAGACCAGGAAGGGGACCTGCTGCTCCCCAGCTCAGTAACTGGTGGTGTTCCAACCTAACCCATCAAGCATCCATTAAGGGTCTACTAGGGGCAGGGCACTGTGCCAGGCTTTGGGGGTTCAGACCCTGCTCTCAAGGATTTCTCAGTCTAGTGTGTGCAGACAGGATGACCCACAGGCGCTGGCCCCGCCCAAAGGGCCCTTCAGGGAGGTGCTCGGAGTCTCTGGGCATCTTTTCTAGAATCGGGCACCTTCTTTTGTACCTACTTATGATTCTTTTTCTGTAATTGCCTTTTTTGTTTTTGTTTTTTGTATCTGCCCTTTTCTCCACTCACTCAACAGCTGGTTCAGGTCCTCAACAGCTCCTCCTTGGACCATAGCAATTACTTTCTAATTAACCTCCTGGCCTCTGTCCTTTACCCAGCAGCCAGACTGATATTCCTAAAGCATACATCTGGCCAGGCCACTCCCCTGCTCAAAAAACGTCTGGGCCTCCCCATTGCCCTCTCTGTTGGACTTTTAAAGACCTTCACAATTTGACTTCTATTTTCCCAGGCAGATTTACATGACTCCCTTTCATGAACTATCCCTTCCAGCCAGCTTACTTCTGTTCTCGGATTCCATCTCCATCTCTGTGTCTTTGCATATCTCATGTCCCTTGCCAGGAATGCCCTCCTCTGGCTCTCTTTTAGGCTCAGTTCAGGTTCTACGTCCCAAGTGAGGCCTCTCCGGTCCATTCAAGTTGCCCACTTCCTCTCCCCTCTTCTCTTTCCTCCTTCCCCCATCTACTGTCTACACCTTTTGTATATACTTATTAATGTACACATTGTTTCTTCCAGTAATGGAATGCTCCTTGAGGAGAAGAATGGAAGCTCCATGAGGGCAGGGACTGTTTAATTTTTGTCCTTATATCTCCTTGTTGCCTTGTCCAGTGATATCAAACTCAAATAGGAATGGATCCCTGCAGCCCCATATTGACTTTGAAAAGCACAAATTAGTATTACCTATATTATATTTTTATTGATTTTGTTAAACATTTCCCAATGATATTTTAATCAGGTTAGGGATGCACTGGGGGTTCTGTGGGTTCCTTGGCCTGAGCTTGACGTTTCTGGCCTAGTATGGCACTTGGCACAGAGTAGGTGCTTAGTACAAGCTGAATGAATAGAGTTGACCATAATCTTATTTTTAATATTATTATTCCAGAATATACTTAATTTTCCCTGCTAGATTACAAACTTCTTGAGGGCAGGGACTGCCTCTAATTCACCTGTGTTGTCCCTCTTCCCTGCCCCAAGCTTCGAGCACATAGTAGGTATACTTTGACTATTTGTTGAATGAGTGAACTGTATGTCTTGTGTTGGACCTGACACCCTGAGGTATGGTCCCCTCTCCCAGGAGCCATTCAGACTCTGGCTGATCACTCCAAAGCTTGGGCCTGCCTGCACCTTCCTTGTCCTGGACTCTGTTTTCAAAGCCTAGCCCCAAAGGATTCTGGGGTGCACAGCCTCCTCCCACTCCCAGAAGTGCAGGGCCTAGAAGAATGCCAGGGCCCCGGGAAAGAACGTGTCTCGTGCCACTGTTTCCAGAGTCCAGGGGCCATTTTTGGTATCCAAATCCACAGAGAAGCCAGAGCATCCTGTGGCCAGCCAGCGGTTCTACAGGGTGTTCTGCGTTCAGCCAGCCCAATACCCTGGGCCAGGCGTGGGAGCTGCTTCCTTGGAGCTGTTCAAATGTTAATGGGAAAACATTGATTCATTAAGTGGGGCAACTTGTTTATCAATGTTCTCTCCTATCACCAGCCTCCATGGCAGGGTGGTGGGATGACTGCCTTGCAGTAAACCATATTCAGTCTATTAAGCAGGGATAGAGATGGGCGGGAGGGAAAGGGAATGAACTTCCTGAAAATCCCAGCCTCACCACTAAGGATATCACTTAATCATATGCAAATGAGTTAGCAGCAAAACAATTACCCAGAGTCAATCATTGCCCTTCCCTTCCTCACTGATGTTAAAAAAACAGAATGCTGCAAATTCTTCAAGGGCATTTAAGCCTGAGAAAGATGAAGATGCTGTTTGGTGATTTGGACCCGAGATCTTGGGTCTCAGCCCCTGGATTCAAAGCTTGCCTGTGCCATTTATTAGCTCTATGGTCCCGCTTCCCAGGAGCTGTCCTGACCCCCTGAGCTATGGTCCACTCTCCTAGAAGCCCTCTGTGCCTCAGTCTCTTCCTCTGTAAAATGAAAGGGTTGTCCTAGAAAGACTCAAATCCTCTCCAACTCTAAGCCTTTGCTGCTCAGATTCATCTGGGTGTGGAAGGTGTGTAGTTTGGAGGTGTTCCCTCCTTTTAGCCTAGGTTTTCGGGGTGATTGCCCTTTAGTTGAGGAAATATCAGTCATTCAAAGGCTGTGTTCCTGCAGGTTTGAACTGGGCTCATGTTCTCTGAGCCTCCAGCAGGTGCCTTGAGGACTTGGGGTAGGAGGCAGAGAAGGCTCAGGCTGGAGCAAGAGAGAGAGGAGGGGCTGGGACAGCTGGGGTCTTTCAGGAGCCTCTCGATCTCTGTCCCACCCTGACAAAGGAAGTTTAATGCAGATGGGCAGTTCAAATGTTAAGTAACATGAAAAGTATTGGAAAGAAAGGAGGGAGTCCGAGAAAGGTGGAGGAGCACAAAGGTCGAGTGGCCTCCTGGAGACCAGGGACTCTGTCTCCCTCTGCCCAGGGCAGACCACAGCTAGAGTGCTATTTCCAAACTCTTTCTTTTAGAGTAGTGTCAGTAAATGAGATCACAGCCAGAAGAGGGTAGTGAGCATGGTGAAGGCTTCCAAGACCACACTCTAAGAGGAGCTTGGGAAGGAAATGTTTGATTTTGGGTTTTGATCCGTAGACACAAAGATTTAGGAGGAGCATGGAGTGGAAGAAGTCATGGACTTGGTCCCATGTGGGCAGAGCTATGAACAATGGGTGGAAATTGTAAAGACACAGGTTTAGGTTTGATTGGAGAAATGCTTCCTAATACCATAGAGGAAGATGCTGCTTCAGTGGTAGGCTGTCCTTTAATGGAGGTCTCCAGGTAAGGAATGGATGACCACTTATTTGGCACGGATGGAGAGGGTGAATCAGTCAGTTAATCCAATCCAATGAACATTTATTAAGCACCTACTATATATATATATATATATATATATATATATATATATATATATATATATATATATATATATGGTAGGCACCGAGATTACAACAAAAGGCAAAAAACATGGTCCCTACCCTCAAGAAGCTCACAGTCTGACGGGGCAGACAAAGTCTCAGTAACTGAGTATGCAAAGGATATAGGCTCAGTAGGTGGAAGGTCCTTGTTCAGGCGTAGGGCTACACTCCACGGTCAGAGGTCCTTTCCAACTCAGAGATTCCCTGATTGGAATTTCATCAGTGAGCAGCTTTCTACTGGAAGCTGATTTGGAGATATGTAGCCTGCCTCCATAGCTGTAGTCCTACAAGCCATTCAAATGGTAAGAACGTCAGGATCTTAAAGTTCCCTCTTCATTCTTTTAGGTTTTGAAGCATCCCTTTGATTTTCTAATTAGCAGGTCTTTTGGAATATTGTCCAGTTCTGTCTGATTTTTTGTGAAATTTCCAATTATGAATCATCAGATTTATATTTACAAATATGAATTATCAGATTAAAACAAACCACGTCATTTGAGTTTCCAATTTGCTAGTGAATTTGTCACCTGCCAATATCCAGCTCATGATAAATATTGAGCTCCAGCTTATTCTCTTACTACCCCTGGTCACTGGGTGCCATGTTGGTTTCCATCCTGTTTACTTATTACTCTTGGTCATTGGGTGCCATGTTTGTTTCAGAAGAGTTATTAGACAAAGCTTCATGTGAAAGAGGTCAGCCCCCCAACATGATGATCCGTTGTTCATGAATCTGCTTGGTGCCCATTTGTGTGTGCATGTGCAATCAGAAGTGACTTGGAGTGAGGGAGATGATAATCATCTGAGGGAGATATGAGGACTTCTTCCGTTCGCTCGTTCGCTCACAACCATGAATCAGGCTGATTCCAAGTGAATGAGATTTTAATCACCTGTCACTGCCGCCAGCACTTTCTCTATATTTATGATAATTTTTTTTGTCTTTTTATTGAAATCAGTGTTGACTGAATCAAGTAATCCTGATTAGCAATCTCACTGTATCCAGTCAAGAGTGAAATGCATCAGAGCTGCGTTGGTGCAGGGAACACTTGGAGATTGGGGAAAAAAGGGGGGGGGTGAGGGGAAGCAGGCTAAGTGTGTTTGTCTTGGTTAGAGGTGGGCACTGCTGGGGTGGAGGGTTTCACAGGGTTTTAAATGCTCCTGTGAATGGGGATGGGCACCCCTGACCAGCCCAGCCTCCCATCTTTGAGTCATCTGTTTTGATTTCCTGAGGCATGGAGGACAAAGGATGCCTGGCTGACTGAGGTCTTTTAGAGTTTGAGTCACCATGATTTAAACAGACAGGAGGGATGCATTCTGCATGGTGCACCAAGGCTTGGCTTTGTTGCCACAAGCAAACCCTGCCTCTTCCTCTGACCTTTACCTGGTCTGTTTATTCAGGGACACCATTCCCTGGGTTAGCCTAGGAGGTGGTGAGGCATCACTCTTACAAGGTGAGGACAGCCACTTTAGGTGACTTATAAGCAAGGACAGAGCACTCCTCCGGTTTCCAAAGGAGCTGGCCCAATCAATGACAAAGTGGCACTTTCACATCTGGGGCAGCCAGAGGGACAGTTAAAGAGTCAGGAAAGCCTTTCCAGAAAGAAAGATAGGCAAGAAGTGATGACCTTCCTGGCTTCCAGGAGGTGGGGCCAGAAGCAGACGTGGAACAGTGGCTTCAGGCAGGACTGAGAGGGGACATAGTATCGTCACCTCATTTTATTGGCAAAGCAGTGGACAGAAGGTGTGAATGACCAGCTCATTACTGAATCATCAACATCATCATCATCACAATAATAATAGGCAATATTTATATAACATTTTAAGATCTGTGACATGCTTTACATGTATTATCTAATTTGATCCACAACTATCCTGAGAGGTGGCTGTGTTTATTATCCCCATTTTATGGATAAGGAAAACCAGGCTGGAGGCAAAATAACTTGCCCATGGTTACCTATCTAATTAGTATCTGAAGTGAGATTTGAACACAGGTTTCCTTGACTCCAGGTCTAGACCTCTATCCATGACACCAAGGTTCCCTCCCCCCTCACTAAGTTTTCTTCCCCACCTTCATAATACATTCTCTGCCCCAGCTTCCCATCCCCGTGCCCACAGGTTAGTTTGTTATAACTATGTACATATTTCTTATTTACTTACATGTGTATATGAGAAGGGGAAGGGAGCAAGCATTTATTAAGCACCTACTACGAGCCAGACACTGTGATGAGCACTTTACTAATATCTCATTTGATATATGCAACATCCATGATATTATACATATGTATATAATTATATAAGGGTTACAAAGGTGATTTCATTGTGTATTGCTTACCCTGGTAGAATATCATCTTCTTGAGGAAGGGGTGGTTGTCATCTCTGTCTTCATATACCCAAGTGCCAAGCATAAGGCCTGGTGCAAGGTGAGAACCTAACAGAGACATGTCAATTGATCGATTTTTGCCATATTAGAGAATCAGAGATGACTTGGACAAATGTACCCTGGTAGGGCAAGATGTCACTGGGCTGAGTCTTTGGGTCAGCAGTCTGAGTTGAAGCTCCGCTCTGGAACCGTCGTTGTTTCGATTTCTCTGTCCTCAGACCTCCTTTGTGTCTCAGAGAACACCAGCAATAGACCCTTCCAGGCAGAGAAGGGAGGAAGCCCTCTCTTCATCTCCATTCCCAGATCCTCCAAAGCAATTGGACACAAGCCTGGTTGCTTGAGAGAGTGGCTTGGTCTCAACAGCAGCTGTGTTTTTGGCTTTGCAACAGCTGAAAAAACTCACTCGTACACACTGATTTTCAGTGCATTGAAATACAGGCTAGAGATGGGAAGGTGGGCGGGGACCCAAAGGAGCTGAGAATTTTCAACTCCACAGAGACTGAGGCTTTGACCACATCCCTAACCAGGAACATGGAGGTGGTGTGACTTTGTGGGAGCTGCTATGTCAGTGCTGAGGCTGGAGAATGGGGGAGTGATGTGTGACATTCCCCCCGAGATGTGTAATCCTCTGTGAGCAGAAAACAGCTGGATGGTTTGCCTTCCCCAGGACTGGAACACTGGGGTTCTACATACCACAGTATTATTTCTTCTATCCCTCTGAAGTGACATTTGGAATAACCATCAGGCAACCACACTACCTACAGTGGCCGAGACATTGTGGAGTTCTGTGAAATGAGGGCGGGAACGGTTCTCCCAGGCAGAATTCCGCGTCCTTGCACCTACTGTGAGGCAGGTACTTGGCTACAAACTGGAGAGACAAATACAGAAGAAAACAGTTTCTGTCTTCAAAGAGCTTACATCTAGCTAGGGGCGGACAACACGCTCACCTAGAAGTAAGGGCGAAAGGTAGGCAGACTCTACGGGGTGGGTGCATTGTTGATCAGGAGCATCGGGAAAGGGCTTGTGAGGAGCAGGACTCTTGAGCTCAGCCTTGGAAGGAGGGGGCTTCAAGAGGCAGAAGTGAAGAGAAGAGCATTCAGGTGTCCATCGCAGCCTGGGGAAAGAGTGGCAGTGGGAGGTGAGAGTCCATAGAAAGTGTTTGAGGAGCAGGGACCATTTTATTCCTTGTCTTTGTACCCCTGACAGCTAGTGCAGGGCCTGGTATACAGCTGGCACTTAGAACGTGTTTGTCAAGTGATCTCAGGGTTTTGCAAGCACTAAGAAGTGGAACATAGCTCCTCAAGGGCATGTTTGATAGAGTGAGAATCCGCTTTTCCCATCAGCAAGGGCCCCCCACCGTCCCAGAACGTTGCATGAATATACCACATGTTCCCAACTTGGGGTGAGAAGGAAATGGACCCACGCAAGATGGCAGCTGCTGTGACCTGGCCACCATTCTAGGGCTCCCAGCATCACGCAAAAGATCTACCTTTGGAAAATAGCCCCCGTGTCATAGGCAGAACCTACTTTTTCTCCTCTCTTATGGCATGTCTTCTTTTCAGAGATCATTGATTTTCCTTTAATGAAAAGAAGTTACCCCACACCAAGAGTGAGAGGTTTTCCTGTGACTCTGGGAGTGTTGTGGCACTGCCAGAGAGGCCCTGGGTTACAGTTGTGACTTTGTTGCCAACCTCTTTGGGCATCTGTGTGCTCATTGGGTAAAAAGGCCAAATTAAGTTTTGACTAGCGATGATTTGTGGACCTCACTGACAGTACCACACCGTATGCTCCCAGTAACGTTCAGTTTTCATCTTGATGGCAAAGCATCCCAGCAAGAATGAAGACAAGGACCGCTCTAATGAGAAAATGGAAATGAGCCTTGGACGGATCCACCTGCCCAGATGCATCTCTGACTCGAGTTTGTGTGTGTGTGTTTCAGTGCCCTTCCTCATTCTAGAGGTGGATTAGCAGCTAATTAGAATGATTTTATACTTCTCCTCCATTAAGTCGGCCACGCCGTGGCGTCCCTCACAATTACTCAGGCTGTTTGGATGATCTAGGCAGTAAAACTTTATTAATCTGGATCCAGTGAATTCAGAATGAGCTATGACTTAGACATTATTTGTATGTGAAGCTTCCTAAATTAAAAAGTTGAGAATCCATTTTTTTCTCTGTGAATTTTCAAGATCTCATTGATTAATAAGGGAGCTCAATCACTAGTCACTCCATTTTTCAAAACGAAGACTGGGAAAATTAAGGTTTCCTTTGATGCACCTTTGTTTCCTGGGGGGTCGGGGGAAGGGGGGTGTCAGAATGTCTGCCTGTATCATTTTCTAATGTAAACTGGGTTGGGATTGTTCCTCTTTTCGTCTGTTTGCCTCATTTTGCTTTTGAGCATTCATTTATATTCTAGTTTACAATCTAAATGAGCTTCTTAAAAGTAGTGAATTTTAAAACGGCCCCAAATTCAGACTTTTTCACTAATGTAGGCATATGCTTTCCTGCCTCCCTTCTCTGTGCTTTCCCCAACTCCTGGCCCCACCTAGTCCAAATTCATTAGACTTTATCCTTCTTCATTTGCATCAGAGGTTGACGTAATCTCCTGCTGTTTCCTGCCTGGACATTAGAACAGTCACGAGGCAACGACAAAACAGACACTTAGCCCAGAATTCCAGAATTTCAGAGTTGGGTCAGATCACAGGTCGTAGGATCATATAGACTTTGAGCTGAGAGAAACCTTAGAAGCCTTCTTGTCTGCCTCCCTGCTTTGGTGGAGGAGTAAACTGAGGTTCACAGAGGGGGCACGACTTGTCCAGGGTCTCCAGGGGCAGCAGGTGATCCCACTGTGGGCCTCTGCCTCCAGCAGCTAGCCAAGCCACCCCAGACGTTTCCCCCCCATAATAAGCGATCATCCGCTCTTACTCAGAGAAGGTATCCCAGGCCACTTTGGAACAGTTCCAGCTGTTAGGTTTTCCTGACAGCAAGCTTAAATGGGCCTCTTGGAAACTTCTTTTCATCCCCACTGCTTCTGCTTCTGCCTCACAGGGCCAATCAGAACAGATGTAATCTGTTTTTCCTGTGACATCCCTTACAATACTTGAAGACAGCTATTAGGTGTCCCATGAGTCTTTTATTCAGCTTAGATGTCCACAATTTCTGCATCCGCTCCTCGAATGGCATGGACTGGAGGCCTTTTATCAGAAGGGTGGCCTCTGGACGTTCTAGAGCTCATCGGTGGCCTTAATTGGATGTCCCTACGTACAGTCCTCCAGATGCGCTCTGACTCCGTCGGGGCACAGCAGTACCTGTGGATCTGCCTTCTTTCTGAAAGCTCTGAATTCACACCCAGGAGTCTGCAGTCCACCAAAAACTCCTGATCTTCTTCAGACAAATCACTGTCTAGCTAACCGTGCACCAACTGCAGTGTACTTGTGAAACAGATCTTTTACACCCAAGTGTGAAACATCACATTTATTCCCGTTAAACCCACTCTGATTAGATTCCTCCCAATGTCCAGGACCTCTGCGATGTTTTTGCATCCTAGTTGTCCTTCAGTGTGTTAGATTTGCTCCCAGCCCTGTCACATCTGCACTTTGGATAAGTGTGCTTTCTATGCCTTTATCAAAATCATTGATAAAATGGTGGACCAGAGGAAATCCAAGCACAGATTCTTGGGGTACTTTGTTGGAGACCTCCTTCCAAATTGACTTAGAGCCTTTAATAACTCTGTCTTGGTTCTGGCCATGTACTAGAGCCATTCCAATGTACCTGCTGCATACGGGAGCTGGTGTTTACCACTTCACACGGAGGTCATATGTGTAGAATCATCTCTATTCGCTCTCTTCTCTCTGAACATCTGGAGATGACCACGAGTGAGGGCAGCTTTGAAACTGTCCTACTCTGTGTAAAGCATCTACTAATGGGTAGACACTGTGTTGGAAAAGAGAGAGGATTCTGCAAGGCAATCCATCCACCTTCCAGCTTTTTGGTTTTCTGCCTTGCCTTTTTCCAAGCAGTCAACAAAGGGGCTGAAGATGAGTCTGCCCTATCACTCTAGCCATTGAAAGTGAGCTCTCAGTCTGATGCTGAGTGAAGTGAGCAGAACCAAGAGGACTTTGTACACAATAACAGCCACGTTATGCAATGACTAAGATTGTTGAACTGAACCTTTCTCAGCATTATGAGGATCTAAGACATTTCCAGCGGCCTTGGGATGGATATAATGCTGTTCACATCCAAAGAAAGAACTATGGAAGTCGAATCGCTATCACTTATTTTTACCTTCTGTTGAGTTTTGTTTCATCTTTCTGGTGGTTCCTCGTATTGGTTTTAATTTTTACTTACAACTTCACTAATGTGAAAATATGTTTAATGTGTATGTAAATGTAAAGCCTATATCAGATTGTGCGCCATCTTGGGGAGGATGGGGGGGAGGAAAAGCGAGAAAAATTTTCAACTCAAAAGCATATGGAAAAAATAAAAAATTTAAATTAAAAAAAAAAAGAAAGTGAGCTCTCCAAAGGTGACCTAACTGTCTGCCTGCAACAGTAAATTAACATCAGATAAAAGAATTGTTGTTTGACTAATTAGAAGCCCAGGTAGTAGTGGCCGCCCTATCACTCAGAATGCCTATGGAAGAAACAAGTATTCCTGTTTGGGTAATTGACCATGAAGTCCAGTGACTAGTCAACATTGGTTAACATGATTGAAAATGGCACAGCCACCCAATGAGGCAAGAGATAGAATCACAGAAACTCAGAGACTTGAGTGGCCACAAGGCTAACCTCTACCTAAGCAAGAAGCCAGTCAGTAGCATCCCCGAGTGGCTGTCCAGTCTTTGTCTGAAGACCTCCAGTGAGGCAGCCCACACGACTTTAAACAGCCCTGTGCTTTAGGGGTCCACATATTACAAGAGAGGGTGCTGAAGCCCAGGAAAAAGAAGAAACTTCCCTAAGGTCTATAACTAGCAAGGCAGCGTCTGACCTGGGAGTGAAGGGAGACCTGGGCTTGGATCCAGCTGCCCACATTTGCAGGGTGGCCATGGCAAGCCATTTGTAAAACTGATGCCCAGTTTTCTCATTTGTTAAAGGGGATGATACCACCTGGACTGCCTGTCTTGCAGGGTTGTGCCAAGAATCCAAATAGCCAATATTTTCAAAATGCTTTGAAAACCTTGAAGATAGTTGTGGTGTTGGGGCTGAGCTCCAATTTGAACTCTGGTCTCCTGGCTCCAATTCCAATATTCTCCCTGGTCTGCTACACTACATGTATCATAATTATTTAGTATAATTCTTAATACACAATTATTTATAGAGAGGACAAATATCTTTTCAAATTTGGTGACATACTGATGACATGACACCCTTCCCTTGCCTTTCTGCAAACAATTCTCTTCTCTCTGAACTTCTACCATCAGCCCTTGTCCATCACACCGTCACCATTTGGCCAGTTGCTAGTGTTTCCTCCTTCCTTCCTGTGACCTTCTCTTCTCAGCTGGATTATAAACTCCCCCAGGGCAGGGATGGCAGCAGGGATGGTACCTAGTCCCCAGAACTAACTAGGTGCCCAATGAAAGTGTGCTGATGACAATGTCACAGTAATCATTCCACTGAGTGCCTGGTGGTCCTAAGTGACGAATTTCCCCCACTCCTTTTCTTTCCTGCAGGGAGCAGGGGTATTTTGAACATATTCATAGCCGTGAGACCAATTTAAGTTCTGTCTTAGAAAGTTCATTGACCTCTGGTCCTAATGAAGCAGCAAAGCCTGGTTCTCATTGCTAAAGGAGTTTCAGGCTTTCCTTCCAAAGCAGTAAAGAAATAGCTGGGCCATCTTCAGTCATCCTAAAAGCCAAGGCCCCCCACTGAATCCTGGGCATTTCTATCTCACCACTGGACCCAGATGGCTCCGGAGGAGAAAGTGAGGCTGGTGACTTTGCACAGTCCTGCCTCACTTCAGTGCTCTTCCCTTGTGAGTCATGGTATCACCTTCCTGACATCATGGTCCTTTTTGAGAATGACGGATCCACAGCACAACAAACCACAAGTAAAGAAATGAGCAGCAGCTCATGGAGAGCTGCTATTCCCTGCACTGACTTCCTGGTCTTGTCATTGCCAGGATTCTAGGCATTAGAGGTGGGCGGCATCTTCACTGAACAACTCCTTATTCCCAACTTTTCTGATTAGGAGGGCAGCTCTGGGCAGGAAGGAGTCAGGAGGACCTGAGTTCACACATTTACTAGCCTGCGACCCTGGGCAAGTCATTTAAAATTTCTCTAGGTCTCAGCTTCCTCATCTGCAAAATGGGGCAGACTGTGGATGGGATGACACGAAGCACCCCTTCTAGGTCTAAACACATGATTTCAGGATCTGAAAACAAGGAATGCTGCAGACGTGGTTGCTCTTAGAAGCGACAGGCATCAGAGCGTCAGACTTTTGGCCCAGGTAGCCTCCCTCTCCTCCAGTGACTCGGAGACTAGATGAGAGGCTGGAAAGAACAGGGACAAGTCTGTGGGCTCCATCGCTGGAGGCTGGAGACTGGAAATCTGCCCTCGAGGCCCGGGGCTCAGTCCCTGTTCCTCCGCCGTTCTGAGTCTGTTCACTAACTACTAACAAAGTGATTTCCCAGCAGATGAGGGTGAGTTGGTGCTTATCAGCATCCTCGCTGTTTGCCCCATTCCGTCCTTTGCCTGGCTCACACACAGCTGCGCACTGCCACACCAGATCTCTTTCCCCCTAAGGAATGCAACAACATTAACAATAACAATAGCTAGCACTTACATAACACTTTAACGTTTGCAAAGTGATCCACACACATGATTTCATTTGATGCTCACAATAACCCTGAGCGGTGGTGGTTGCAAATATTAGAGAGGAGATTTTATTACCCCCATTTTATAGATGAGGTAATTGAGACAGGCAAAGGATCCATGCCTTGCCCAGGGTCACACAGCTAGTAAGTATCTGAGGCTAGATTTGAACTCAGGACTTCCAGACTCCAGTACTTTTGTCACCGCTCCCTCTAGCTGCCATTGCAGCAGCTTTTGGTGGGCCCCTTCTAGCCAGAGCTGGGCAACCTGGCCGTGGAACCGCCCTGACCTCCCGCTTGGTGAGGATTGGTTGGAGGCATTGGGGGTGTTATCCAGGAGAAGGAAGGATGGGGGAAGGGGAGAGAGGACGCACGAGTGGCGGCAGAGGAGATGCCAAGAGGCAAATCCGGGCAGAGCCTCAGGATGGCCCCCCCGGCGGTAAGAGCTGTCCCAGAGGGGACTCGGCTGCCTCTGGGCCGGTCCTCGAGCTAAGCCTGGAGCTACTTCTTTGGGAGCTTGTAGAGGGACTGATTTCTCGCTGAGGCGTGGGCTGGAAAGGACACCTCCGGTCTCTTACAGCCCTGAGAATGTGGTTTGGGCACTCCTGCGCTGGGACCAGAGTGAGGAGGTAGGGAGGGAGCCGCAAACACGCCCCTTGAAGGCTTCCGGGGTGGAAGGCGGCCAGACCGCGAGCCGGAGGCACCTCAGAGTGCGGCGCGGTAGCGCCAGCCCCGCATTCCGCCGAGCTGCAACCCAGAAGTGTCTTGGTCTGTCCACGATCTCCTAAATAGTAAACATCAGAGGCGAGATCCGAATCCAGACCTTCCAACTCCAGAGCGAGCAGCATTCCAGCATTCCGCGAAGATGCCGTAGCTCAAAACCTTCGTTCTACAGATGAAGAAACTGTGGCCCATTGAGGTGGCCTAGGGTCACACACGTGGACTCGGTGGCCCCAGAGATGCGTGAGATGAGCAGCTATTTATAACATGTAGGGGAGAGAGCTTCTCCCCAGAGCAAATTCAGGGACTGAAGACCTCTTAGAGCAGGTAAATAATTTAGCTTGGTGGTACTGATGCTCTGTGATCTGAGGTTAAGTCCTTCCCCTCTCTGAGCTTGAGTTTCCTCCTTTGTAAAAATGAGGCCATTGTTGGATGATCTTAACGGTCTCTCATCCACCCTGAGAATCCAGAGATTGATGTCCCCCCCCCCCTTATGGCTAGAAGCATTCTAGGAGAGACCGGGAGGTGGGCGTGGGGGTGGCTCATAGTAGCCCAACATAGTAAGACCCTGGCAGACACAGCTGGTGAGTTTACCTTCCCTGCAGGGCCTCGGACTCTGACCCAGAGTCTATCCAAGTGGGTATAGCTTGGTGAGGCACGATCACATTAGGAGGGACAGTGAGATTGTCTTTATTGTGCTGATCTCTGGAGGTTGGAGTCAATAGGAGCTCTAGTGAGGAGAAGAGACTGGCATGCCTGCATTCCCAGGCCTCGCTTGGGTTCCTTCACTGAAGGCCTCCTTCCATGCCTCGTGGTGGCCTGACAGTGTCCCAGGGCTCTCAGTGGATATACCGATGGCCCACAGACTCTGGCAGGTCCCCACCAATGGGAAGGGTCTTTCATTTTGTCTGATTGACAGACCATGTGTCAGACCTTGGATTTTGCAAAGTCCTCCTGTATGCAAAGAACGCTCTGGAAGCTTACTTTTGCCAGGGACACCGAAAAGTGAATACCGGATAATCTAAAGAGGCAGAGGACGTGGACAATTGGGCTGGCTTCCTTTTTTTTTTTAAATTGGTGTCCATCTTTATAGATGTTATCTTTCCACTCTTGAGAGGAGCAGAGAAGACTCCCTAGAGGATGTGGTGCTGAGCTGAGCCTCGTAGGAAGATGAGACTCCTAGCGACAGAATGAGGCAGGGCATGGAGTGGAGAGTTTGGAAGTTACCATGGCTTCAATGAGGCTGCACTAGAGAGAGTGTGAAGGGGAATCTTGTGAAATCTTGCTGAAGCAAGGAATTGGGGAAGGACTTCAGTGCTGGCCTGAGGAGTTTTTGTCTTGTACCAGAGCCAATAAGGCATCACTGGCAGGTTTTTGAGCAAATCGGTGACTTAGTTTGATGGCTCCACCTGATGACCTGTTTGACTAAGGCTTGGGGGGGGGGTCAGCACCAGAGGGCTGGCCCCCCAGGATAAAGGCCATCAGTTGCAGGACTTCATGGAGACCCGTGGCGAAAGTGTGCAGGGCACTGGAGCTTTTCTGGCTAAGGATGTACTCAGTGAGAGTTCTTTGAAATATTGGCATGTCTCTTCCTGAAGGATTTCTCTCCCTTTGTGACATTAGAGCCTTCGAATATTTGGGGACAAGTATCACCTTTTCTTCCAGCCAGGCTATTTCATTCTTCTCAGCAGGCGTTACTTCCCCCAGGGCATCAACACAATTGCTCTTCCACATTTCCTCCAGTTGGTCTACAGAGAGTCAAAGGGGGCGAGGATTCTCTAGAGGAGGCACCTGGAGGACTTTCATTTCCCTAAGCCATGATATCAGTTAATCAATCAGTAAATAGTTATGCAGTACCCCAAATGGAAAGTCTTTGGTGGTGTGGGAATGGTTCTTGCCTGGGAGGTTTGTAGCTTATGTGGGAGGCAGAGCATTTTTTTTTTTTTTGGATAGCCTGGAGTACTAAGACAGCCTTTTAGGCACCAGCCTGTTTCTCTCTTTACAACTTTCTCCTGTTTTCCCTCTGGGCCCAAGTAGACTGAGTCTGTTTCTTCTTTCATAGGAGAGACCCTCAAATATTTGAAGACAGCTTTCATGGGCTCCCCAAAGTCATTTTTTCTCTTGGCTAAACATTCCCAGTTCCTTCACTTGATCCGGTAGCATGAACTCGAGGCCTTTCGCCATCCCAGCTGCCCTCTTTGGACGTTCTTCAGCTCACTGACGTCTCTCCTAAAATACGGCCCCAAGAATTGATGCCAAGCATGTACGAAGCATCTCCTACGCACAAAGCACAGGGTTTGGTGTGGGGGTGGCAGAGGCACAGAGGACATAGGCTCTGCCCTGAAGAAGCTTGCTTCCTATGTAAGTTTATTCAAAGCTGGAGTCCAACATGATGCTGCAGATGCAGCCCCACCAGGGCACCCTCCACGTCCTCAGCCTTAGGGCTTTTGTATGTTGCTCTATTGTATCTCATGATTGGCACCTGCTAAGTGATTCTGCACTTACTAAAACTCACAGATTGTCCGCTGTCTATCCAGGCTTCCCCCATCCTGTCCTCATGATACCGATTTTTGAAACTCGAGTGAAAGGCTTTCCATTTATCTTCCTTAAAGTTCATCTAGTTAGGTTCAGCCCAGTGTTTGGGGCTTCTGAGAGGATCCTGACCTGTCATTTGGTGTATTAGCTAGGCCTCCCAGCTGGCTGCCATCTGCCAATATCATCCTGTCATCCATGCTTGGGTCTAAGTCACTGATAAAAATGCTGAGCAGTCCATCGCCAAGCTGATGGTCCCTGATCCCTGGGGTATTTCACAAGAGACCTCCTTCCAAGGAGAAAACCATGTTAAGGGCTCTTTATATGTCAACAGTTGCTATCATTAACTACATCGCCAATAATAACATTGTGACCCCCAAGAGAGGTCAGTGTGGCAGTCCTTGAATGCAAGGAATGATTCCACAGAGAAGCAAAACTTGGTGGAGCAGCCTGATAGTACCCAGGGCCCCAAGAAAGGAAAGGGGCTTCCAGAGGGGGACCCCTGGTCCAGCTTTACCCAGAGCCTGGAAGTTCAACTGTGTGCTGCTGTAAATTTTCTTTTCCACCCTGAATCTCAAATGCTTCTTTCTCACCTCTGTTGGTGATTCCCCCCGACTCCCCCAGCCTGCTGGTCAGGCCTATAGCCAAGAGCTGACTGTTTTCTCTCTCTCCCTCCTCTCTGTCCTCTCTGTCTCTGTGTGTCTCTGTCTCTCTGTCTTGGTCTCTCTGTGTGTCTGTCTCTGTGTGTCTCTGTCTCTCTGTCTCTGTCTCTCCCTTTCTGTCTCTCTCCATTTCTCGCTCTCTCTCCCCATTTCTCTCTCTCCCCTCCTCCTTTCTCTCTGTCAGTGGGCTGAGCATCCCTTTTAATGGCCTTTCTTGGGCTTTGTACAGACAAATCATGGAGAATGGGGAAGAATTATTTTAGATGAAACAGCAACAGGAGAGAAACCCTTTCCTCTTATAGACCCAGCCTGGGTACTTTTACAAATCCCACTTGTCATTTTTCTTTATCTCATTGTCCAAAGTCCCAAAGGGAGGACACAGCAGAAGCATGATCTGCACTCAGGTCTTCTGACTCTTTCTACAGCACCCTGGGACCTAAGAAGCTCCTCACCCTCCCTCACCACCATGCATCTCACAGAGCCCCCTGTTTTATATTTCTTGGGGACCTTTGTCATGTTGCTGGTCAGAATTAATTAGGTCAATGTCTTCTTCTCTGACTAGACAGTAAGCTACTCAAAGGCAGGATTCCCCTTCTTCAGCCCCAAAGACTAAAGTCTTCTCCTCTTGGTGCTCCAGTGGTTAGGACAAAGCGAGCCTGGGTCTGATGGATAAGGCATAGGAGCTTTCAGATCCTGCTGGGGTCCTGCTGAGCCCAAGACAAGGTCAGCCTGGCAGGGAGAGAGCCTCCTTCTCTGCCCAGGGTAGTGGCATATTTATCTTCCCTAGGTCTGCCACTTGGCCTTTGAGGCTTGGTAAGAAATGTAGGTGGCTCAGGGCTGCCTGGATTACTCTGTCTCTTGGACCCCACCCCACCCCCAGAATGCTGAACTGAGGGCAAGCAAGAGACTCCAGATCCTTGGGATTACACAGCCATTGAAAATTACTCTTCAGTAATGTTGTGGTGACTTCCTCTTGGCTTAAGAGGTCTGCCACATATTAGCATTTTTCTTCCGTTCTGGAGTACCCCACAACTCATTTTCCAAGTAAGATTTGAGAAGCCACAGTGAGGCCTGAGTCAGGCCCAGCCTGCAGTTCTGGACACCACATTTTAGGAGGTCTGGGTGAAGCAGAGGCTGTCCAGGGGAAGGTCACCGGAAGGATGAAGTCCCCACATCCGTGCCATTTGAGGTTTGCTCGAAGGAGCTGGGGATGTGGAAGCGGAAGAAGAGAAGGCCCGTGGAGCACATGAGAGCTGTCTTCAGGTGTGTGAAATGGTGGCATGGGGAAGCAAGCCCTTGCTCTTCTTGGACCCAGAAGCAGGAGCAGAGGGAGGAGCTGCAAAGTCGGCTTGACAGAAGGGTAAACTTCCCTGCAATTCGAGGTGTCTCAGGGCAGAATGGGTACCTTGTCTAGGGAGAGCCAGATTCTTCCCTGTCCCAGATCACTGCCATGAGTGTCTTTTCATCCAAAGCCAGATGAGCATTCATCGACCTGTTGCACAAGAAGGGGCTTCCTGCCAGGTCTGGGGGATGGCCTGGGAGATCCTTCAAGTCAGAGATGCTCCATTTTCCTAAACTTGTTTCTGGAGACTTATCCTCTGAGACTAAAGCTCTATAGATTGCTGTACTTTCCCTGACTCTCTGATTCCAGGCCCTTTTCTGGTGCTTGGTTCAGCATTTGGGGAAGCTACTTAAGCTCTTGGGGGTCACCAAGAAGCTACTTGGGAAGATGGGCTCAAGTGCCAGGATCCTTGGGACCCCGACTCATGCCTCTGCCCTGGGAGACACCATCCCAGGGAAGGCCAACCCCGAGTAGAATAAAACCCTTGCTTTTCCAGCACCCCACTGGGGCTGACTGTTCGAAGGGATCATACCAGGACTCTTGTAAGGACTCCTTCAAGTACTGAAATCTCCTTTCCCCTCAAACTCTGTTCAATAACTTTGGGTGTTTTCATACACTGTGTTTCTGTATAGTGAGAATAGCATTGAGTTCACACTTCTCAGGAACAGAAATGCCTGGTATATTATTTGTTTCTCATATCAATTTGTCATTTTGTTGAGGAAGAAGGAATTCCATTTTCCTGCCATGGTTTAAATCTCTATGTGTGTGTACTTTGGGTTAAGGGAACCTAGTGGAAGGAATGTTGCCTCTGAAATGGCCTGAACCCCAGAAGCTCTGGTTTGTAGACTCTTTCTCTGCCATCCAAGTGGCCTTGTGTGAATCACACACTGCTGTTACATGCCTGGAAAGTGAGGGCATCAGCCAACATCAGTTGTTCCCAATGTTTTTGTACTTTGTGTACTTCGGTCCCCTTTTTATGTAAACATCTTTTATGAGGTTCCACATGATGGCTGTTGTTCGGTTAGTATTGGTTGTACTCTTTATTTTTGTGAGGCAATGGGGTGAAGTGACTTGCTCAGGGTCACACAGCTAATAAATGTCAAGTATCTGAGGCAGGATTTGAACTCAGGTCTTCCTGAATCCAGGGCAGGTACTCTATCCGCTGCGCCATCCAGCTGCCCCCGGCTGTATTTCTTTTGTATACATTTCAATTTAATTCAACAAGCTTTTATCAAGTACCTGTTTTGGGGGAGGGCACAATATCTGGGGTCAGGAGAAAAGGGCTACATTTAGAAGGTGGTGCTTGATTTCTGTAGGGTGGAGATGAGCAGTGACTGCATTTCAGATATGGGGTGGCCACTGCTCGGATAGGAAGATGGTGGATGGAGGGAGTGCTGTGTTCAAGGAACAGAGAGAAGACCAGCTTGGCTGGACTGCAGAGCATGGGAGTAACACCCAGGGAGGCTGGAAAGAGAGTTTGGGGCCAGACTAGGAAGAGTTTTCAAAACAAAACCAAAGGAAGAGTTTGCACTTGACCATAGAAGTAAGTAAAAGCAGCTGGAGCTGAGTGAGTAAGGGAGTGACATGACCATCCCCATGCTTAAGGAAAGTCACTGTGGCAGCTGTGTGGAGGCTAGACCAAAGGGAGAAGAGAGACCCAAGGCAGAGAGCCCAGGGGCTTTTACCCCTGACCAAATGTACGCCCCTTGAGGGCAGGGACTATTTCATGTGTTCCTAGTCCCTGGCACATAGAAAGTACTTAACAAATATTTGTTAATTGGCTGATGGATGGAAGGAGAAAGGCTGTGATGACAGAATGAAGGACCATTTGGTCTTCCTAGGTCAGGTGATCTTTAAGGTCCCCTCCTGCTCCTTTCTCCCTGTTCTGTTGTGACCTCCAAAGCACAGGTCCTGTTTTATCTAAGGTTTGCAGCACCCATCCTCCTTCCCCAGCACAGTGTTGTGAGCACAGTGAGTGCTTAATAGGCAGCTATTGAATGAGTAACTTGCGATGACTGATCACCAGTGGTTTTCTCTTTCTGTCCAGCTTTCCCTCTAACCTTTATTTACCTCCGTGACAATGCTGGTGCAACCCTCACCTGGCTAGGGCACTCTGCCACGTCCTCTTTCTTCATGGAGTTTTATTTAAATGGGACACAAAGTCCAATCTCATTCCCTACTTAACTGTGACGACAATGAGTCAATCCCTCCCCCCCACCCCACCCGGAGTAAGCTCCTTGAGGACAGGGGCTATTTGTTTTTATCTTCACATCCCCAGGGCTCTGGGCCTGGTGAATACACCTTTTAGGAACCTCAGCAACTCCGGAGAACTCAACAAACAAACATTTGTGGAATTGAGTCAGATTCCCTTCTTCTGTCATGTTTATCTACAAATAGGCTTCCTTTACACGCTGCCTCCAACTATGGTTTTGTCTCTTTCCTAGCTCCAGAGCTGTCAGACTGCCCACCATCCTTTCATCTCCTCTGTATAAAATAAGACAAATATGGTTTATGCAAGGTGCTTTTTCCACAAGGCTGTTGAGCTGAGTGGGCCAGTGTCTGCCTTTAAACAAGCCAGGCCTTAGGAGATGCAAAATCCGAGGTGCTAACAGCTCCCACTTGAAGCCTGCAGGCCAGCTCCCAGAGCATTTGCTTTACACTAGCCCTGGGCAGGGGGTGGGGGCATCGGGCTGGGATGGTGATTCCCATTTTCTAGCTAGCCTCCTGGGTAAATGACTGCCCATGACTGCAGTGTGTGGTGTAGGCAGCCTTCAGACCCAGGACTTCTGATTTCTGGTCCCAGGCTCAGTCTGCAGGCACACACAGAATCTCCTCCTTTCTAGTACAGGAGTTTCTATCCTTCTGTCTGTCCACGAATCCCAGTGACCTCCAAGAGGTCTGTGGACAGACTTTGGGAGTCCATGAAGTTGGTCAGGGAAAATGGCTGTTAGTTTCCTTTATGACCTTATGTATTTTATTGTTTGCATTTAAAAACGTTATTCTGAGAAAGTCTATGAACTCAGTAGACCGACTACCTAAGGGGTCCAGGACGAAGTAGGTTAAAAATCCTTACTTCAGTCCAACATTCCTGTAACTTCTGTACCAAAATAATGTAATACCGAGGTGAGGGGAGAGGATCATACCTTAGCTATTATAAAATCCCACCTCTCCCTTTCTCTCTGAACCTGAGAGAGGAACATAATCATTACTACATGGACAGAGATAATTAGATGTTTGAAAAGTTAACACACATGTACACACATGCACACCTAGAGAAGCATGTGTGCATACATAGGTACCTCTTTCCACACACATGTAAGCCTAAGTATATGGGAATTTACATATGTACCCACAGGCAGACATGAATACACAACACACACACATACACACACACACACACATGCATGGGCACTCTCCTGTGTGGTTAAGTGAACACACTGAGCTCCGTGGAGTGCTGTGATCTCCAAGAGGCGTCGTGACCCTACTCAGCCCTCGCCGGAGATTTCTGACTTCACTAGTCCATCAACAAACACTTATTGAACACTAAGGCAGGTTCCAGGCAGGTGTTGAGTGCTGGGGATACAGACAGAAATGAAGCAGCCTTCGCCTTCAAGGCACCTCCAGTCTGGACTGTTAGATCCAACATGTATTAAGTACTTGCTGTGTGCCAGATGCTGGTATTTTGTATAAACAAGAGAAACAAGTTATGTGTAGGACTCATAACAACATCGATGCCATGTAACTGGAGAGCCTTCCTTTCAGAGGCTGCCTTTCAGCTGCTGCTCTGTTTCCCCTGTATGCATCGATATCTGCTGGTTATCCCCTCCATTAGAAGGTAAGCTCCTTGAGAGTAGGAATTCTTACCGTTTGCCCTTTGCATCCCTGGCGCTCAGCATAGTGCCTCGCAGAAAGCAGGTGTTTAATGAGTTCTTGTTGATTAATGAGGGATTAATTTCAAGGTAGGGGAGGCATCCCTGCTGAGGGATCAGGAAAGGACTGATGTGAGATGGCTGTGTCCCTCTTCCAATGTGGTGCCCAGAGCTGAACCCTGGGCTGTGTGTGTGGTCTGGTGAGGGTAGAGGAGAGTGGGCTGGCCCTTCCCTTGCTCTGAACACTCTGAGTCTCCTAATGCCCTTCCTGGTCCCCATACCAGGCCGCTGACTCCTAGTAAGCTTGTTCTCTCAAATTCCTTGCTGCATATCTCACCCGGAAACAACTCCATAGGTTTGTTAACTCATCCAAGGTCTCATTGTTTTGGGTATCCAGTTTTCCTACCCACATCAGGGATTTCCATGATGGCAGACCTCTTGGGACCGGCAGAAAAATCCAACCAATTCAGGATTGGTTCAGGTAATCATGCTTGGTGTCCCAAAGATAAAATAACTGGATTTTGGGATATAATTTTCCATTTTTGTCCGGTTGCTCGGTGCTGCGTAAACACAGTCTCCCTGTTTTCTTTCTTTCGCTCTTATTCACATGGTGTTGGCAGCAGAGCTTTCACTGTGTCTAATTGCCTATTTCCATTTCTCTCCTTCGGTGATTGTCTCCAGTCCACTCTTAGTCATCCATGCTAATGGGCGGGGCAGTGGGACGGATAATCCGCAGATCCTGAAGCTTTAAAAAAATTATTTATTGAAATGATGAACTTGAGAAACATCAGCAAACATGGCCATTTCATCGCCTCTCCTTTCTTGCTTCTTATTTTGGCTTTATGTCACTGACCCGGCAGCAGTCATCCCCCTCTCCACCCCCGCCCTTCACCATAGAAGCCCTACGTTTAACCAAGCAAAACAAATCCACACATTGGCTGTGTCTGAAACTGGAAGTCTCCTTCTGTACCTCCAGCTCATTACCTCTGTGCTAAGAGGTGGGAACCAGGATTCCCCCTTCAGCCCTCTGGCATCAGGGTTGGGCAGGGCACTGAACAGTCCTGACGGCTTTCACAATGATCACCTTCGCATTGCTTGACCCTGCATCAGTTCATCCTGGTCTTCCCAAACTTCTCAGGATCTATCCTTTGTCATTTCTCTGCAACAATAATATTCCATTACCCTGATGCCATGATTTGGATCGGAAGCCTCTTGGGGAAGGTCCTGTTATACTTAACTTTGTGTGGGATTTGGGGACTGCTCTGCCAGCGCTTTCCCAATCCATTTCCCAGGCTAGGAGCCATGCCTGCTGATTCTTTTCTAATGGTTCTCCTAGGCTCTGTCCCCCTGGGGACTGAGGATTCTAACCAGCTGGCTTAAGCAGGGAATGCCCTTTATCTCTGCAGGTGTCCACTGACCCAACACCTGGGTTGAGCTTTCTCTTTCCTTTTCTGAATGGCCTACTTGCAGGTCTCTGGCAGCTTCCTGTCTGTGGCAGACTGGATCTTTCATGCTTTCTGTCCTCTCAGTTTCCCCCCAACCCTACCCCCCTCCACTGGTGTTCCTAAACCTGGCTTAGTCTTGGTGAATCTCTGGCTCTTCATTCCTCTCATTGTTAGGGGTGAGTTTATTCCTTTCCTTTTCTGCGCTCCTCATTCTTCCTGACAACAACAATGTTCTTCCCATTGTGACCCCTTTCTTGTGAAAGGAGACCTCGAGTGGATGGAAGAGGGGAAGCTTCAGGGGTCTCTGTTTTGGGGTTCCACACCTAAGAACAGATCAGCTCTTATCATCCCCCCCACTTCCCCACCTCCTCCATTTTGTCCCTCTTGACCCTGCTGAGGTGGGGCCTTGGGACCACTCAGACAGCTGAGAAGGGCCCTTCTTGGGCTCTTCAGGCAAACTTGCTGATTGACCCCATCCCTAGGCAGGGGGCTGTCAGCTTTGTTCACTTTTCTTCTCTTACCTACATGAGAAGAATAAACAGAGAGCTTCTTCCTGCCAAATGCCCTGATGAGTCCCCATTACAAGCCAACTCCCACTTCTTTGGCTCTGGGGAGAATCAAGAGATTGACTGGATTTGATTCTTTTTCTTCTTTCCTTGTGTGACAAGGGGTGAACAGGCCAGGCTTTGTGGCCCACCAGAAGAGGTCAGGGTATATGCTCAGCCCTGGACCCTTTAGTCCTTTAAAGCTTAGGTCATGGAAGCAGTGTGGTCTAGGGGAAAGGCACTAGAGTCAGAGGATCTGGATTCAAATCCCACTTCAAATATTTAACTGCCCGTGTGACCTACAGCCAATCTCTTACCCTCCCTGGGCCTCAGTTTCCTCATCTGTAAAATGGGGTGCTTGGACCAGATGGCTTCCAAAGTTCTTTCCAACTCTAGAACTAGGATCCTAATTTCTTACCATGGTTAAATATGTATTTTATTTTGCCACTAGAATGAAAACTTCTTGAGGGCAGGGACAGTTTCATTTTTGTATTTGTGAACATTTGTATGTGCCTGACACATAGTATGGGCTTAAGAAATGCTTGCTGATTGACTATTAATGATAAGCATTCTAGAGAGTTGTTTTCATGAAAGTCTCTACTAAGTAAGTTTAATCTTTTGCCATATACAGCTCCAACGCTGTCCACTTTGACAAAAATAAATGAACTAGAGAAGACAAGTTTGGGAGCATTGCTGTTGGGCAGGGATGTGTAAGTCCTGAAAGCTCAGGACTGAAGGAAGGGGTGGGGAGGGTGTCAGGGAACAGGGCAGATTGTGAAGCTCCTCCACTCCCTTCATTCATAGTTGGCTTTTCCTCACTCTTACCACCAAATGGCTCCAGTGTTTGTGACCCTATACCCACAAAAAGGTTTATCCTCACAGCCTCTCCAGGGGCCCTGACCCTAACTCGGAGGAATGATCATCCATGTAAGAGAATAAGGGACTGTGTCAGCACATCTGGGCTCCCCTTCTGACTGCACAATGAGTATCTCTGGGACTGTGACAACTGTCCTTTCCTAAGGTCTGGGTTTTCCCATCTGCAGAATGGAATAATAATAATGAATATGGGGAATGGAAAACATGAAAACGAGCTGAAAGGCCAACCAATTTTGAGGGTCGGTTTTGTGTGAGTGTGTGTGAGCACATGAGTGCTGGGGATGAGAGGGTAGGAATGTTACTTTTTTGGTGAAGACCCAGAGCTTCAGACGAGTTCCTTAGCAGGTAGAGATTGGATGTTCACTGGACCCCTTGGCTTGATATCTCACTATTTCTTTTTTCCCCTCAAGGAATCTATTGCAGGGAAACCCTGTTTGGGAGACGACAAAAGAGTAACGTCAGATCCATCAGGGTGGTGTAGAGGTTAAGACAGTCCCCTCACTCCTCTAGTAGCCTGGGCAACTCGTCACCTTACTTAGAATTGGAGTGTTTTCTATAATAAGTGCTGTGTAGTCATTTAGTCAAAGAAAAATAATCACTCTGTCCACAGCACATCCCAGTCTCACATCTCTTGGTTCACCGAAATGGATAAAACTACAGTTTTTAGGGCCATCCTTAAGGTGAGTCTCCCAGCAAGCCGAGGCAATATTGGTCTGAAGAAAATGAGCCCAAAAAGTGTTAAAAAAACACACCATCTCACCCCCAGGATGGTCATGACGATGTGTTGTTATCTTTATGTTGTTTTCTTTGCATGCTTGTTAAAAAGTGGAGTCAGAGTGTCTGAAACAGACCCCTAACAAGTTCCTTCTAATCAGCCTCGGAATGTTTCTGTCAGGCACAAGAAAAATGCTTAGCTTGAACAAAGCTCTATTTTTCCCTCCAGAAACACATTTGTTTAAAGATTGGCCTGTCAATTTGTGAATCAACATCGCAGCGTTTTTGCTCAGACACCAAGCACGCTTTTTTGCTGCCTTCCCCCCAAGAAGGGGAAATAATACAGGGCTGCTATTTGTTGTTTGAAGGAAGTAAACTTCATCAGACCGACTTCGACGTGAGCTCCAAATGTCACTCAGTACAGCTCTCTTGTAATGAAACGCTGCATACAGATTCTTCCCGTGAGGCTCAAGGGGATTAGACCCAGGAAAAGAGGAATTCAGTCTTCCTCGCTGTGGTGCAGCAGAGTGAGAAGTTTAAAATCCACAATTTATTCAAATATTGATATTTCTACTTGTCAGGAGAGAGGTGCCTTGAAATATCCACTGAGCACTGTTGTCAGAAGAATTGCAAGAAATGTGTCAGATAATTCATAAACGGAGTTCACTACTGTGAAATCAGTTGGGAACAGCAAAATATATATATATATATATATATATATATATATATATATATATATATACATATATATATATATATATATATTCTTGTCGATGTAGAATAGGGGCAGTATAACAGAAAATAGCATTCACTTTTCCATCATGTCAAGCAAATGCTCATTTTGGGCCAGGTATTTCTTTAAACAGCTTGCTGCTTTTCGAGGAGGCCACAATGCATGAAAAATGTTTTGAGTTCTGCCTTTTAGACAAGAGATTTGTTTGTTGTGTTTTCCCCTCGGAGACCTCAGAGTTCCCATCCCACAGTAGCCAATAGCAGCCAGCACTGCCCAGGCTGGGAAAGCAGACCTTGGGGTCTGCATGTGGTTTGCATTAAGGCCCAGAAAGCTGTGAAGAAAGAGCAGGGCCGGGATGGAAGGCGCTAGTGTAAATTCCAAACTTTTGATAGCCGGGAGGGAAGCTTCAGAAACGTCCTCTGGGCTTCGATCCCTGCCCCCCCCCCAGCTCACCCTCCCCACCCCCCACCACACGTTGGAGTCAAGAATGACTTCACTTCAGGCTGGAGAAGGAGAAAGCACATTTAATGTTCCCTGAATAGGGGGGAAAAGTCACATAGCTGAGATACTTGGTGAACGCTGGCTGACGTCCCTTTCTTTGCAGCTGCTGTCTAGTGGTGGGTGTGGGAGGGGCCACAGATATTTACTATCGCCAGGCTTGGCTCTTGGGTGACAGTGTTCATTGTTTGGCCTGGATGAGAGGCTGTGTGGTAGAGTGGCAAGAGCAGATTGGAGTCTAGACAGATCCAGGATCGTGTACCGCTTTTGACTACATGACGACACACAAGTTGTTTGTTGAGCCTCAGTTTCCTCATCCACAAAGTGGGCATAATAATACCTTTGGTATCTGATAAGATCCGTCATAGGACCATCGAGCTAGAGCTAGGAGGACCTTAGAGGCGGGGGAGTCCAGTGCCCATCATTTGATAGTTAAGAGGAATCCAATGAGATTTGGGGGGAAATGATGGCTTGGGGCCAGAGGACCTAAGTTCAAGTCTCCACTCTCCCATTTACTATCTGTGACCTTGGACAAGTCACTTAACACCTTTAGGCCTAAGTTTCCTCATCCGTAAAATGAAGGGGCTGGGCCAGATGACCTCTAGATTCTCATTTAATTTCAGTTCTATGATCCCATTAACCTGCAGCATTTCCCCCAATAGAATAAAAGCTTTTTGAGGGCAGGAGCTGTTTTGTTTTTGTCCTCCTATTCCCAATGCACCTCATAGTGCTTGGCACCTAGTAGGTGCCTCATCAATATATTGGAATTGGATTGACTTGAATACTACGTGCATATGTGTTGACTGTTTGTCTAATGCGTGGCTCTGCTGTGGGCAGATGTGTTATCCTCATGATCTAATCAGCTGGCAATAGAATTCTAATGTCATTGAGAGGCATTTCACAAAATACAGACACAATACAACATAGAAAATGTTAATTTGTGGCTTTCTGAGTCAACATGTGGCCTTCCCACCATGCTGTAGGAATGTGCAGAGTGACAGTCCTTTCTCATACCTGAGTCACCCTGCACACACGCCCCAGAGCCGGGCTGGATCAAGGTCTTGCTGTGATCTCAAACAAGTCCCTGGACCTCTGCACACCTTACCCTGCCATCTCTGAAATGGAGGGCTGGCCTCTTCCAATGTGGATCTGTGATCCCAGGGTCTGATCCATATGTGTAAATTACATGACAAAGAATGCACAGATTGCACATGGATGACCCGTATCAGATTGCTTACCATCTCAGGGACGGGGAGGGAAGAGGGGGAGGGAGAGAATGTGGAACTCAAAACTAAAAAAAAAAAAGTTAAAAATTGTTTTTACATGTAATTGGGAAAAATAAAATATTTTTTAAAAAAGAATATGTAGGAGACATATATATGTATGTATGTATGTATATTCATCAATGCACATTCTGCAATCTGTCCAACACGGAGTTTGAACTTGGCCAAACATGCTGCACCTGGGAAGAATGAGTCATAGCTTCTTTAAACAGGGCCCAGTTGACCCTTCTCAGCTCCACTTCAATTATAATTTCTCCATCTGAGCTGAGCTTTTCCACATTGGCAGTGCCTTTTGGCAAGTGGGATAGTGGGGGTGGGGATGCTTAAATAGGGATATTTGGATACCATGCATTTTGATTAAGGTCCCAGACCAAGCCACATATTCCCAATTATTTGCTTCCCAAAAGCCCCCCTAGAACTTTATTTCTGCTAATATGAGTTTGAGATTTGGTGCTGCGGTTCTCCAGCCACGGGATTACAGACAGACCTCACAAACTCTCTGGTGTTCATCTTCTACATAAACCAGCAAGATCTGGGTGGCTTAAAATGTATGGTAGAAAGACCGGTTAGTTCCACTCCCCCTTCCTTTTTATTTATTCTAACGTTTTTTCTTTTTAAATTTGGAGTCCCAAATTCTCTCTTTCCCTGCCACCCCTTCCCTCACCCACTGAGAAGGAAAGCAATAGGATATCAATTATACATGTGAATCATGCAAACCATGGTTCCATATTAGCCATATTTCAAAAAAACAAGAAAAATAAAGAAAGTGAGAAAATTATATTTCCCTTCCCACTCTGAGTTCATCCATCAGTTCTCTCTCTGGAGGTGGATAGCATTTTTTCATCATGAGCAGAAAGGCCATTTTGAAACAGGCATTTGCTTATTGTTTCTCCCTGTTCTTGGCCCACACTTGTTTGCCATTAAACCACAAAATAGTCCCTCTTAGCTGCCACAAACATCTTTCTGGGATAGGGTAGGGGGGCATCCCACAGGACAGAAAGGCAAATTTCTATTCTTCATTCACTTCTGCACCAACTGCTGGCAGTCAGTGGGTTGGGCAGAACCCCAACATGGGTTGAAGTGGATGACATATGAGTAGGGTGGTAAGTGGGCACCTCCAAGTAGAAAGATGTCAGGGACAGCAGTGAAGGTCTATAGGCAGGGATGAGAAGAAGGTGTAGGGACCAAAAGGTAGACCTCATTCAGAAGAATGGGGAACGGGGAGAGTGAGATGGGCAGAGCTGGCTTGAGAAGAAGCACTTGGGGGTCAGGAAGATGACACTAAGAACTGTCTGTGGTTCATCTTGCTATGGGATGCCTTTATTGTGTGGATATGTTACGGCTATGTTCAGGGCAGGGGGTGACTGGGAAGGAAGTGGTTGACTGACCTGGATTTGTCCAGTACCAGACCATGGCATGATGTTCTAAGGGATCAAGATTTGGCTCTGAGAGCAGTCCAGAGCTGGTCAAAGGTTGGGGGCAGGCAGAGGATTAAAGTATGGCCGGCAGCATTAGGGAGCGAGGATATTTGATATACTGGCTTTGCCTTTGGAGCATGGTGATGAGATCACTTCCTGGTCCACTGGCTGAGGCGTCAGCTGAGCGTGGTCACCTTGGGGAAGCTCTGTGTCTGTGGGCCAAGTAGGGAGCAAGGAACGAAGCCAGTCTGATTGTGGACTGTTTTCATTTGCTTTGTTCATTATGGAATCTCTCCAATTCCACTGATGTGAAATGTTTGTGGAATTGACTTGGTGGCCGTGTTGTTAGTTTTCCCAGAACAAACAGGGGCCTGAAAGTCACCACTTCTCGTAGGCAGGTTGCTGAGGTCCTTACCTTCCCTTGATGGGAGTCCTTTCTCTTACCCATGGGGGGAGGGGTGACTGTTGCATCCTGTCTGTCTGCTTTGGGCCCTTTGGAAAGAGGAGGCTGGAGTGTTTGCACACGTGGCTGCGTCGAAAAACTGGCCGGTGATTCAGCTTTAAAATCACATAGAAAAGCAAATCAAGGCCTCACTCGACTTTGTTGGGGCCCTGGTATCTTTGCCTCCTGTTCGTCTTCACCCAGAGGGCCGCCCTTCTGACTCTGGGAATCCTCTGGACAGAGCCCTGCCTCGCTTGCCCCACCGCGGCCAAAGCGCTCACTTTGTCTCAGGGAAGTTGGGCCTTTTGGCCGAGCCCCGTTGGATTAACTGGCCTGCTCTGGAGTGGACACTGCTCGGAGATGCTGACATGTCGGGCAGGCTCGTTAGAGCAGAGATGCCTGTGGAAGCTGACGTGCGCGCTCCACGCCTGCCTGCAGCCCTTTCCTCCTTTACACCCATTGCTTACTGTCTGCTCGGTGTCTAGGCGAATCTGTCATCTCTGCCATACCACAGCCTGCTGCCCCACTGACAGTCAGGAGGTAAACGCTGCTGCCTCAATCCCCCATTAACTTGGTGAGGCATATTGATTTCTTGTAAAAATAATGATATTGACAGGCTTTCCAGGAGTAATTGTTTCCCGAGCACAAAGGTCAGTGTGGAGAGTGAAGGGCTGGGGGGGCCAGGGGTTCTCCTCAGGCAGTTGTTCAAAAGTACTGGGGGGGGTGGCTGGTGGAGCAGTGGTAGGATCAGCTGGGGCCTGAGAAGTGCCAGAAGTCTGGGTATGAGAGTAGTTTCCCCTGCGGTGGCCTGTGGATATGAGGGCCTGTAGACGAGTTCCTAGGTGGAAGCGAGGAAGACAGAAGCAGTGTGGGGGCGTGAGTGAGGGAGCATCTGTGTGTGCATGGGAGTGCGTGCGTGCGTGCAGGCAAGTGTGTGTTTGCATGGATTCCTCTGTCTGTAGGCATGTTCACACACTGTATTCATGCACACACGTGCAGGTGTGTATGTATGCAATCGCTCGTATCCAAGCTGGCTCTCAAATAGTCTGCCAGAAATGATTCCCAAAGTTTATTTGCCTCTGGATACATCTCCAGGGGTGTCCGGGAAAGCTGTTTCCTTTGTCATGTGGAAGGGGAACTGTCCACTGTTCTCAAGCAGGCCCCACACAAGCTCTGTCGTGGCTGTGAGTTTGCTGCAGCCTTTGTGGCCTGAGGCCTGTGGCCCAGCTGGCCTCGCTGGCCCCTGCTCCCCTAAGGGACTGGAAATGCAGTAGCTGCTTCCCTGGGAGGAGGCACAGCAGGGTGGGGAGCCCTGGGACTCTCCAGAAATCAAGAGCTCCCACCCGGCATTTCTCTTTTGTCACCTAGATGAGCATGTAAGTCAGTGAGAGCTGTTGAACAAACAAGCATTAGACAGTCAATAGTGTTTCTGCAAACTAATTGTGTTGGAGAAATGAACTGTTCCCGTAAATTGCCTGGAGTTTTGACATGAAGCATAGTGATATTCCAGGAGGCAGAATAGCCATCTGCTTGTCCATCTAGCTGGGATTTTCCTCCTTGCAGAGGAAAAGGAAAAAAAATTCCTCCTCTTCCTTCTCAACAGCATGCTTGTGGCCTGTGCTTTTCGCTTGGGGCGATGCATGCAGAAATACACAGGGGTGTTCAAAGCAGCTGCATTTTCCAATCTCAAAATAAAAAGGGATAAAATATTCACCAAGCAGTCAAAATAGACACCATCTATAGCTGCTGGCACAGTTTTGGGGTTCTAAACAATTAATTTGTGGCAAGATGGAGAAAGAGGTTAGAGTAACTTTTTAATTGGAAAACTAACAGCAACAAAAGGCTTTATCAGAAGATGTCCTAAAAATCTGAGCAGGCATGTCATGATGGATTTTAACTTGAAGTTTGGTTTGCGTGCTTGCCCAGAACATTCAGGTTTTAGGACATCTTTAGAAGACAGAAAAGGGTATCTCCCTGCATGCTTTCTGTGTCCTTCTTGGGCTCCCAAGAGCCCAGAGTCATGGCCCCAGAAGCAGCCTTAGAGATCACCTGGACCGCCCCCCTCCCTTTTCTGAGAAGGCCCCCAGAAGACAGGGGACTTTTCCAACCTCACAATACAAATAAGTGGCAGATCCCAGACTGGAACCCAGAGGTCCCTAGGCTAGCGATTGACTTTTGTGTCTTAAACTGGAGCTTTTGTGGCCTGAGTGAACCAGTGAACTCTGCCGTCTCAGGGTGCTTTGGAGGCTGGCTGTGCTAGAAGCCAAGCAGCACCAGATTCTAACAGGTAGCCATCTTTAGTCGGAGACAGCACACGCTTGAATCATGCCCTTGGTTCCCTGCCCCCCCTCCCCCAGGTAAATCTGATCAGAGCGCCTAATGAACTGCTGGGTCCACAGGCCTCTCAGCTCACCTGCCAAAGCCCAGGATCCTCCTGGCCTCCACGTTGCCATCTTCTTGGAGGGTTTCATTTTCTGTTGGTCAAGGAAGACCCGGGCGCCAATCCATCTCCTCTCCCTCCGTCCTAGGCCCCTTTCGGTGCTCCTTAGAACAAGATTTGTGTTAGGCCTAATCCAATAAGCATCGCCCAGGAAGGCCAATGCTGCTCTGCTGGGAAATAGTGTCCAGGCTTGTATCAACATCTAATGGGCATTTAGGTGCAAACTATCTGTGAAGTGTTAAATATTTACATGTCGAATGCCAATAGTAATTGTCCACTTTATCTGAGCCAGCCTAGGGAAATGTCTTATTTGTTTCCATGTTACTTCAATAAACAGAAGGCTGGAAAATCCCCTCCCTATTTCTTGGGGGCTTAGAATTAATAAAGCCAGGCAGTATAAAACATGGGTTGTGGCTTTTTGACTGATCACTTCTGCACCAGGCCATATAATATGGCTTTAACTCCATGTGGCCTGTCTATTAAGCAAGACGGGATGAGCCTCACAAATAATAAAAAATATTTATGCTTTTCTTAGTGATACTAACAAGGTAACATATCAGAGGAGAGGTGGCAGAAAAAGAATAAGGTAACTCTGCCTTATGAATTCACGGCACAGTGGGATCCCTTTCTGCTCCCATAAACGCCCTAGGATTCTGTGTGCTGGGATGCTATTATTCCACAAATTGTATTTTTGGCTTTTTGTTTGTGAAATCTGAAGTGTCATAAATGCCTCTGTCTCATATATATTTGATAGTTAATATTAGTCTCTACCAGGAAAGTGCACTTTACATGTGGCAACATACGATTACCTGGGAGTGTTATTGCAAGGGAAAAAATCAATACCAATTTATAATTCACGATTGCAGTCTATCAGTTTTTATGGCTCTCTATCCAGTCTCATTAATTTTTTATTATGATTGACTGAAACTGAAAGATTTTTAACATGTTTCGCTGTTATTTATTCAACCTTAATAATTAAATAAACCTTAATTGGCTGTATTTTGAAGCATCTTGAAGCTATGACCAGAATGGGTTTTGGTGACCATACATTATTAATGCTGGAAATACCACAGGTTTGCTGGGGAGGCAGCCTCTAGGAAATGATCTGCTGTGTACCATCATAACTAGAGGCATAGATTTTGTAGTCATCTAATCAAATCCCATTTAAAAGGGGACTATTTCTTTTAATTCAGAATATAAATTACCCACTGCACATTGGGAGAGGTAATGCCATGCTCCTGCCATCCGAGGTGCCCAGTGCCCCCTCAGAACTCTTATCCTGTGCCCACTCTCTTGATTAATGAGGCCAGAGAGCCCAGCCCATGGAAAGCCCTAAACAGGGCCGACCTCACAAAGGGTCTTCCTGATTGGTGTTTAACAGGTCCCTTTAAGAGGTGATTGACAGATGGGAAATTGCACTTTCAAATTTCATCCGTATTCATTTCAGTCGTTCTTTGACGTGTCAACTTCTTGCCATTGCCAGACAGGCCAAGGCTGTATACATTAGCTGTTTCCACAGTGAGAGAAGAAGGAAGACAATCCCGCATTTGAGTGCTCTGAAGGAAAATCAATCATGTCATAAGTGAGAAGTATGGATAAGTTTGAACTGTGGAGAGTTCCATCATTTCATTTCTGGCCACGCTGGTGGGGCTTGGTGTATGCGCTGCCAGCTGGAGAGGGAGAATCACAAGGGTAATAGAGCTGGGCTAGAAGGGAAATTTTTTTCTCCCTGGTATTTGTCAAGTAAGTTTCTCGTGGTATTATATACAAGGAACATCAAAACCCAAGATTACATGTGCTGGACATTTTGACAGAGTTGAAGAAAAGCTGCTATTGACTGTGACAAGGACGTACCAACCCTTCTCAATCAGAACATCAGGCTTTAGAGCAAAGTTTGTTTCTTTCTCTTTTGACGCATTGACAACTCCCTAGGAAAGTGTCCTTTTTTCCTTCTTCTTCCTTTTCTGGGGGGAGGGGGGAAATTTATTCTGAGAATAAATAGCCCCTCCTTTCTGAGCACACAGTAGGCATTCAGTCAGAAATGCCCAGCCATAGACCATAACAATGACTTCACTACTGTACTACTTTGCTAGTAACAGTGTAATGAGCAGGGGGATACGTTTCATCCCAGTGGTTATTAACAAAAGTAGCATGTGCCATGGCATGCGCTCACACGTGCACACACCCCTCAGAATACGTGGCCCTTGAATAGGATGCGTCAAGGGGCATCATTTCAGTTGGGCCAGGCCACGTATGGGGGAGTGGGTGGAGAGGAAACAAACAGGCCGCAGGCCCACATCTTGTTCTGCGCATTATTGAAAGAGAGCTCTTCTTGGCAGTAATAAATTTCACACAAAAATCAAATACACAACAAATTTATTCTTCCAGAGCTGATAACCCCGTCATTCCTTTCTTGTCTTGCATTAAGCTTTAAAATCAGCTGTCACTCCCTATCGATTGCATCTGAATTGTTATCTATATTTCTCAAAAGTACTCTTGACAGTTAATACAGTGTAAATTATAATCTGGGGAAATGCTGGCTGGATTTGGCAGCAGATTGCTTGGATCCTGACTAAAGCTGCTTTTCTTTCCCATCCTTTTCTTGGGGCCATCTATTCTAGTCTGGATTGCTCAGCCCCAATTACTCTCCATTTACACACAGTCAGTATGGAAATCCTATTGTGAAAATCACGTTTGGAGTCACTCTTGAATTCTGGGCAGTGTCTATGCCTATGAGCATTCAGCTGATGGAGAACATTGGCCTGCAGAGGAGATAGAAGTAGGGGTGTGGTTGGGCTGTCTGGGACTAGCTTGGGAAGCCCAGAACATTAGTGCTGGAGGGTCTTCTGGCTAGGCGACGCCATCTTGGATGGGAGCATTCAGTGTCTTGGCTTTGAAAGGCCAACAATTGTGAGTCTTACTGAGGAAAAGACTGATGAGTAGCAGCAACATCATTGCGCTCACCATTTTCCCAAAGCTGGTCAGTGAGACCAAGATGAGAAGACGTCTCTGGATGGACCTGCCTTCTCCTTTTGGTATGTCCAGGGGATTTGCCATGATGGCAGCCAGCTGGACAGCCATCTCTACTTGGTATCTCTAGGATAGACAGACTGACCCTACTTGGGGATTTTCATTTGCCACATGATCTTTCTTTTCTTTCTTTGTTTGTTTGTGTTTGTTTGTTTGTGTTTGTTTGTTTGTGTTTGTTTGTTTGTGCTTGTTTGTTTGTTTGTTTGTTTGTTTCTTTCTTTCTTTCTTTCTTTCTTTCTTTCTTTCTTTCTTTCTTTCTTTCTTTCTTTCTTTCTTTCTTTCTTTCTTTCTCTAGGCAATGGGATTAAGTGACTGGCCCAGGGTCACATGGCTAGTAAGTGTTATGTGTCTGAGGCCGGATTTGAACTCAGGTCCTCCTGAATCCAGGGCTGGTGTTCTACGCACTGCGCCACCTAGCTGGCCCACCACCTGATCGTTCCCTTATTAGCAGTCATTCTGACATCAGACAAAGTGCAGGTGGAGAGACTGATGGTCAAGGCAAGGCCCACAATGACATTTCCTAATGGAAACCTGACTGCCCGGTTCCATATAGCCCAGAGAGTTGAGATCATCAACCTTCTAGGGTGAACTGATGTCATACATACATACATATGTATGTATGTACATATGTATATGTATATGTATATATATATATATATATATATACATATACATATATTTGTTTTCAGAAATGTTTCATGATCATGAAGAATGGCTAATTTATTAAAATTAACAAACATTTCTTAGTGCCTGCTGTCTACAGAGTGATCTGGACTGGGTCCTAGGGTAATTCCAAGGTCTAGGTTACACTCTATCTCTGCCCTCAGAGAGCTATCAGTCTGGTAGGGAGATATAACATTTCCACAAAAACAGAACTCAAAGATAATAGTGATCACGTCATAAGAGGGACCAGAGAAGTCCTGTGCAAAGAGTGGAGGAAGGAAAAGTCTTCAGGGAAGGCTTCCCAGAGGCAGTGGCATTTCAGTTGGGCATTAAAGAGTGGGTAGGGAGTCACCAGGCAGATGAGGTGCAGGAAGGGCATTTCACATATCGGGAACAGAGCAGTGGGGAGGGCCAGGTATGTGGAGGTCCTGGTTTGGCTGTGATGTAAGAGTTCCCAGAAGGGAATACTACAAGATAGGATCTAATAGGTGTGGGAGAGGGATGCCAGATTACACAAGGCCTTGAAGAGAAGGCTGAGGAGTCAGAAATTGGCTCATTATTGGGCAATAGGGGAGCATTACAGGTCTTTGAGCAAAGCAGTGATGTGACCAGGACCATAGGTCAAGAAGGATGGAAATGTAATGAATGTTCCCAAGTGAGAGAAAATCAGGCAGTAAGTAAAGCATTTATGAAGCATGCCATGTGCCAGGCTCTACTCTGGGTGCTAAAGATACAAAGAAAAGGCAAAAACCATTCCTGCCTTCAAGCAGCTCACAGTCTAATAGAAGAGCTCACAATCAGAATATAGAAATCTGCCTTCGTTGACCTTTATTGCTAAAAGAAACTGTCTCTTCCAACCCATTTTTCAGGCAAAGAAATTGATACCCACCTAGGTAAAATTGCCCAAGGTCATGCACCCTCATTACTGGGAGGGCTAGGATCAAGGTGGAGCTTTGACCCCTCCACCCTACTGCCTTCCAAGGGAGGAGCTTCATTACCAAGCATCACAGGAAATGAAAAGGTGTTAGGGGAAGGGTTGGGGAAGAACTGGTTGGTCATTTCATTCCTTTGACAAGGAAACATAGAGGTAACTATTGTAGCAGGCTGTTCCTAGGAATTAAAGCAGTCATGTTCACATGGCCCAGGAATTCAATACCCAACTGCATGCTTTGTTTTTCTCCTCCGTGAGAAGGTGGGATGAGGCTGCCATGGAGCCCACTTGCTGATTATGGGCCTGCAGGGGCTACAGCCACAGAATGGGTGGGTTTCCCTTGATTTCACTGGTATTTCATTTCTTGGAGAAATACCTAGAAAAATGCTCAAAGTACATTAGTTTCCTACAGAGAGCCCTGGAATATATTTGTGGTACAATCCATTCTAGAGTCTAATTTAGCATCAGATGCACTTGGCTTTGACCCTCCTTGAAAGCTAGGATTATTGTAGCACCAAATACATAGGGGCTCGGTGTGGCCCCTATGATGACTCTGGCTTCGAGTCATGGGGTGTGAATTCGAATCTTGGCTTTTCTGATTACTGGCTCTTTTAGCGTCCCTGAGTGTCAGTTTCTTCCCTGTAAAATGAAGGCTCTAGATTAGATAAACCTCCCAGATCTCTCCAGTGACAATCCTTAGGGTCCAGAATACCACTGTCTTCTTCGGAATGGTGTTCAGATTGGAGAATAAACAATTGAGTGGGAAGGAAAGTACCAAAGAGCCAGAGCTTCCTGTAAGCCCCTGTGTTATTTCTCCTCCCTCCTTTCCCACCTTGATTTGTGCTTCTTGTCAAGTTTGTGGATGTTTGGTTTTTGTTACAGACAATGAAAGACAACACAGATGATGCTGGTAAATTCTTTTAGGCAGTCCATAAGCTGAGATCCGCCAACTTCCCATGCAGAGATTGAGAGACAAGAAGTTTAGTCATTTCTTTATGTTGTGTGTGTGTGTGTGTGTGTGTGTGTTTCTGGAAATGAGCCTCGCCTTGGGCAGTAAGGGATGGACTTCACTAATGAGGGCTCTGATCACCAGTCCTAGTAAGGCAGGCCTTCCTAGCCTATCTGAACATCTCAGCCCTGCAGGCCTTCTGGCTGGGAGGAAGCCACTGGCTCCTTGCTGTAAGATTGTCTTGACCCAGGGACTCAAGTAGCCGGGGTTCTTGTCACTGGTTCAGTTCTGGTCTCATAAAACATGCTCAGAAATGTCAGAGCCAGGTAACAATTACAGCCTGGCACCCTGAATGTCAATGTCACAGCAGGAAACATGAGTGCGGTCAAGGAAAGAGATTCTTCTCGGAAGCTGCGTAGGTTTCTAGGCATCTGTATATTGCCATGATGACCTGGTTATAAAATGTCTTCATGGCATCATAGGATTAGAGCCTTAGCACTGTGAGGCACTTAAGGGACCTCCCCCACCCCCAAATCCCTTTTCAGATGAGGGAGCTGAGGCCCTCAGAAGTTGTGACTTTTAGGTAACATGGCCAGTAGCTACCAGAGCTAGCCCTTGAACCCAGCTCTTTGTGATTGAAAATCAAATGATCTTTCCCTAACACCCCACCCCCAAATCATTGTGGGCTACTGTTCCTTCAGCCCCACTCAAGTCTCTGTAGCACACAATGCTTCAGTAGGCAAACCAACTTCACAGAGCAAGGGGTGTCCCCAGCTCCCCAGCTGTACAGAACAATGCATAATGGAAACAGTACAAGGCTTCTTAACCATTGTTGTGTGTTGTAGACCCTGGGGGCAACCTGGGGAAACCCATGGACCCTTTCGCAGAATAATGTTTTTAAATGGATAAAATTCAGTACATAAAATTACAAAGGAAACCAATTATATGGTACTACGGCAAGAAAAATATTCAAAGGACGAGTTCATGGACTCCAAGTAAAGAAGCCCTGCTCCAATGAGGAAGTGTTATTAAACTCATAGGAGAGAGTGTAAGCTCCCTGAGGTCAAGAGGCATCTCATTGTTCTCTTTCCATCCTCATCTTCAAACAGTGCCTAGCATTTATTAGGCTTTTGCTGAATGCTTGTTGGTGGGCCCCTCGGTCCCAAGGGGCATAGACTGAATACCACCACCAATCCAAACTTCTCATTGGGCAGCTCAGCCAGTCAAACAGCAGGCCCATGTTTCCATCCAAATGGAGAAGACAACAGGTCCATAAGCTAGGCGGATGCAGAATAGATATGAGGGATATCAATGCAAGTAAAAAGTGCCCAGAATTTAGGGAGGGTGGGATCAGCAAAGCATCCTCTGGATGAGGAAACTGAGGCCAGTTGGGTGAAGCTCTTTGCCTTGGGTCCCGTGGGGGGGGGGAGGAGCTGGGATCTGAAGCCAGGCTTCCTCCCTGAGCTATCTGCTGCCACCTAGCAAAGGGAAATCAAGTCCAAGTTTTCTCATCTGTAAAATGAGGTATTGACTCCATGGCCTCAGAGGTCACTACTTGTCTGATTCTGTGATTCCAAGTTGGGCTTTTTTTCATTTTTCTTTTTAAAAGAGAGCTTTGGAAATCTCTTGTGTTTCCCCCCAGGTAACTGGTGTAATGTTATCATGGCATTGTTTTAGGCTACTGAGTGTGACAGCAGATGTTAAATAAACTTATCTTCTAATCTCTGAAAAACTTACATGGATGGAGAAGTTAACAGGTTGTTCCTTTCACCAGAATCAACTGTAGCTGATTTTTTTTTTAATAACTTGTTGGGAGTGGTGGGGGTGCGGGGGTGTAGCCTTGGCTAATAAGAAGCATATTTTGCATTTATTATGGGAGAGAATTGTACAGGTAGGAGGTGAGAAGACAGTTGGGGAATTTTCTTTCACTGAAAAACTGCATATTAAACATGAATTGTGATTTTCCATCTGGCCATACTGGTTGGGAGCGGTGGTTGGGCCTGCTCTCCGCTGTCAATCATTGGTCCCCAACTGCGCTAGGCAAACCTCGGGACGGAGCCCACCCCCTCAACTCATTAAGCCCCAGCCCCGGCATGAAGGGCACCGCGATGCGATTTTCATATTTGGTCCATGTGACAGCATCATTTTAGTGATTTGCAGGATTTATCTCCTCTTAAAAGTACTGCCTGAGGCCACTCTAATTGGTAGGAAGAAAATTCCCCCTTCTCGTCCTGTCAGTCTTTGTTTTATTTACTGAGAACTGCCGAAACCTATTTACACAATAATGAGGATAAATCACCGCCATGCTTTCAACACAAAAGAAATGCTGGCCCAGTTGAAAGGCGCACAATTAAAAATGAGATTCCCAATATTTGGGGAGGGGGGAGGCTCGGGTCGGGAAGCATGCAGGCCAGGGGAGACAGACAGAGGATCCCAGGCGGACTCCTCCCAAGAGATCCTCAGGACCCTGATTCTGGACGTGTTTTATGGGCAACGATTTCACCAGAAATGGCAGCAAAGTAAACGTTCCAGTTATCGTCAATATCTGTAATAAAAATAAACAATCAGGCCTGTCACGTGCTACCTGAGTGCTAACCCACCTCAGCCCAGCTCAGCTCGTCTTCTCATTCCCCTGGCTAAGGAATGGATGGATGGATAGATGAATAAGTAAGTGAATTAATGAATGAATAAGTGAATGAATGAATGAAAGAACTAATGAGTGGCATGAAAGAACATTGGACAGCACATGGAACAGCTTACTTCTTGAGTCATACCCTGCCTCTTTGCACACACATGTGCAGGTGTGCTTGCACAGGATGCTGGCCCACCAGGCCCTGTTCAGATGATAATACTTTTCCTTTCATCCAGAAGACAAGAGGTTCCACTTTACTTTGAGTTCTTTGTATCTGTCTGTGATGCTTAATAAATGATTGTTGGATTGAACTGAATTTTAATTCTGCTGCCAAAGTCCTCTCCATAGAGACCCCCCTCCCCCACATTGGACAAGCAGTCTGGTGAAACGTTTCTATGAACCTTGTCAAAGTCATCCTTTTAAACAATGGAAGTAAATGCTAAATTGAGTGAAAATAAAGGTGCCACTTTTTTCTGTTCGAATTCATGGACCCCTGAAATTTAGGGGGTCTCTGGACCCCAGGGAAGGAAACCTGTAGATGGACAGAATACCCAGACAGAGACACTGAGCAGCCAGATATCAACACAAGGACTCAGTGACTTCCCCAATGACTTTCCATTTGCTCTTTTTCTTAGGAAACTCTATGGCAAATCCTGGTTCCAGCCCACCTGCCCTACTGTCTCTACCTCAAACATCATCCCTGTTTCCATAGCTTTACAAAGGGGCAGAGGTTATCCAATCCCAAGCCTGGGGATGTATTTCATTCCCACCTTATTAAACTTCTCCTGTGTGCCAGGCCCTGTGCTTAAAAGTGCTGTGGAAATACAGATAAAAATGAATAGTTCTTGCTCCCAAGGAGCTTACATGGTATTGGGGGGGGGGAACAGCACCTACTCATTAAGTCAATACAAAATCAATGGGGCCAGGAGAGATCTCTCTCAATGTATCTGCCTTAGGCTCAGTCCTGGGGATGCTGCCTCTGGCAAGAGGGAGTTGCCTTTTCTTGCACTGGGCAACCCTGGAGATGATTTTTATTTGAGTAAATTAGATTATGGCTCACAAATCTAGGGATTCCCCAAAATGGGCCACCTAAAAACAGTCATCAGTGTACAACATGAGTCAGAGTATGGGATGGGTAGCTTATTCCCATACCTATATGAAAGACAAGCTGCAGAATAGTCTCATGTCTTAAGAAACACAAATTCCAAATAGGACCCACTTTGTAGGATACCTAGGTTTCCTTCCTGACATTCCTTACTCATCCTTTCCTGGTCCCTCCCTGGAAAGGACTTTATTTGTTTTTTTTTTAAATTTATTTTCCTATATAATTTATATTTACTTATTTGAGAATGTGTTACTTCCATCCATAGAATATAAACTCTTTGAACTCCAGAGCTTCTTTTCTCTCCATATCCCCAGAGCCTGGAAATATAATAATTATTATTAATAATAACAATTTATATACTGCTTTAAACTTTACAAAGCCCTTTATATATATTATCTCCTTTTGATCTTTATGACAATCCTGGCAAGTAGATGCTGTTATCATCCCCATTTTACAGATGAGGAAACTGAGGCAAACAGATTAAGTGATTTGCCTAGGGTCACATAGCTAGGAAGTGTCGGGGGTAGAATTTGAACTCAGATCTTCCTGCCTCCAGGCCCAGTGTTCTGTGGTGCCCCCTAGCTGTCATCCAACTATTCACAGCAGGCTATAGGAGAGCCTGGACCTGTCATTTCACTGGCCTAGGAAACTCTAAGGTGAGGAAAGTCCCTCCGCCAGCACTCTGGGTGGTTTGTAGTCTTAGAGAGTTAGCCTGGTCCACTGTGAGGTTCTAGGCCCACAGTCCCACAGCTGATGTATGTCCCTGGCGGTGCTTAGACACAAGTCTTCCTAACACTGTTTTTGGTTCTCTGAGCCCTGCATAAGCTGCCTTTTAGCACCCAGCAGGCACTTAAAGAACACTAGTTGAATGAATGAATGAATGAATGAATGAATGAATGAATGAATGCCATCCAGATGAATGAATGAATGCCATCCAGACATGTTGAAGTTGTACAAGAAGCACAATTCAAGTCTTTATGATAAACACCCAGGTTATTCCAACAAAGCTGAGTGAGATGGGCTATGAGCCCAATACCCCGTGAGGGGCAGAGGTGCTTTGAGAGCCAGAGGGTCAGGTTGGATGTTGGCAGTACCTGGCTGGTGCACACTTGGTTGTGTAATCCTGGGCAAGACCCCAGGCAATTAACTGTCCAGTGGAGGAGCAGAGCAGGGGCTGGTGATCTGTACTGGGACAGGGAGTTTCCTCCCTGGGAGGTCCCTGAGTCAACAGGTTCAGTCTCCCCCCCCCCAGCCACAAAACATGGCAGTCCTGAGCCTTGCCTAGGGAACATAAAAGTAATTGAGGCACAGACCCTGCCCCTAGACAGTCTCCTACAGTGGATAAGGCATGGACATAAGTGATTGGTCATAATCCACTTGGGGGAATCACACACGGTCTGAGATCCAAGGAACTTCTACCTCTTAGTCAGTAGACTGGGCCAGAAGGAAGATAAGGACCTATAACACAAAATGGAATAAATGCTTCTCTGTTCCTCAGTTTCTCCATCTGTCAAATGATGACTTGGATGTAATGACCTCTAAGGTCCTTTCTAGCTCAAATCTATGATCCTATAATCCTGTGGAAAATATCGCCCACTGACGTTCAAAGTGTGAAGTCCTGAGACTCTGAAAAAATCGCACCAAACTGTCAGATACTATGGCTTTCTCTTTATGTTTGAGGAATGATTGTTATTGGAGGCACAATGCGATTTAAGGGGCCTGCCAGCTCACCAATTACCAGTCGTGGTAAAAAGGGCAAGTCACATCATCTCTGAGCCTCGGTTTCCAAGTCAGTGAAATGGGGTATTTCCTCATACCCTGCTCCACCACCTAGTTATTGGGAAAAGTTCTTTGGAGGCTGCAGGACTGCTGTATAAATGTGAACGTTTACTAACAGTAACAGCACTTGATATTGGGTAACAAATAGTGATTTTGAAGCCTTAGAAAATAAAACTAGCAAAAGGCATTGTGGAGTAGAGACCTGGACAGGATGATAGGAGGTTTAGCTCTGGTGCTAGCTGTGTGACCTTGGGGGCCTCTGTTTCCCCATCTGCACAGTGAGGAGGTGATTGAAATTAGATGCCTTAGAGATCCCTTGCAGCTCTCGTTCTGTGATCTCTGATCTCTGAGGTCCCTTCCAGCTGTAACGTGCTGATTCTATGAATTCCACCTCTCCTCTCCTGCCTTCTCCCACCCCATGATACTTCTCAGTGCCCTATTCTCACATCACAAAGCCCTGTGCATTTCCCTACATCTTGACAGTTTAGGCGATGCCTGCTCAGTTATCCTAGAAAAAAAATAATTCACCTAAGCAGACTTTAGCACACTTACCGGGTCTTTTAACTTCATCTGACATTGTTTGGATGGAGGATGAGAGAAGTATATTTTTATATCCCAGGGGGGTTACTTTATGATGACTCTTTCAAGGTGAATATTGGCATTTATTTAGCCTGAGCAGAAAATAAAAAAGAACACACAGGAGCGTGAACGTAGAAACACTGGAGTCAGCAAAGAGGGCTTTATTTTTTGTTGCTTTGAATTGCCATCCCTCAAACAGCTAAATCTAAGTTAATTTAAAGTTTCTCTTGAGGAATTCATATCAAATTAAAGTGTTTCTCTGCCGTGATGACAAGAGCAGGGAACACATCTGAATTTCCTCCAAATTATGGTCTATTTTTACAGTCTCATAAGATTTCCTTTTGTAGACCCTATTCTCCTATCTTTGAAAGATTAATTTAACTAATGACAGCTCGGGCTGAGACATCAATCAAAAGAAGAGAGAAATAACATGACACTCATTGAAGGGAAGAGTTCAGGCCCGAAAACAGTTCCTTCTTTGATAGGACAGCAACCATTCTCTCTTCTTTCATGAAAAAAAGCGGATTTTCCAACAGGGCACAGACTCCCTCCATTGTCTGCCTTCACCAACCCTTCCTCAAAGCACCCACAGTTGGCTAAGTCACATTTCTCTCTGTCTTTGGGCCTTTTCCTTCTGGCCTATTAGCTACCCCCTGGCTAGAAGGTGATGGTTGCGTTCTTGCACCTCCAGAGATGGCAGTTCCTCCTGGCAAGCCCTCCATTGTCCCTAATGTCTTGGAGGTGACTGTAGGTGGGGTACCCCACCCCCCCTTCCATGGGTCCTCTGGATCTATTAAGATGGAGATGCTAGAAGGAACCAACTTTCTTGCCTCTGCCATCCCTTCTGGTGCATTCGTGGCCCATGGTTGGCACCTGAAAATGCCACCGAATTGTTTGAAAAATTTAAGACATTTTCATTGGCAGTTAAGAGGTCTGCCTTTGATTTAGTCAGGTGCTCCCTGTATTGATGTCGACTCCGATTTATGAATGATGAAGTGGAGGACCATTTGCTATCAGAAGCACACAATGTAGCCCTTAATAAAAGATTAAACAAGGAAGAGAAAGGCAGTGTGGATTTCTGACATGCTGCTGATAAGCAGCCCGATTCAAGGCTGGGAGGACGCAGGCTCCCCGACAGTGACAGATGCTGAGTGTGAGACAATGAGGCACATGTTGATCTCTAGTGTGACGTTTAGCCATGTGGAAAATCTGTCTGTGCAACTTTTTGCAGATCAGACGCCGAAAATGTTTGCTCTTTCCTTGAGGCCGGACTTGGGCCTGTGATGGAAAATTAATAGACCTGCGGAGAGGGTGCAGGGCAGCCGGGGCAGCTTCTGGGGAAGGTGCTCCCGTGCGCCTCGGAATGAGAAAGAAGTGGGAGTGCGGCTGGCAGCGGGCTGTCAGTTTGAGAAATGAGGAGTGTAAGAGGATGGGACCAGCCTGGCAGCTGTGCAAAAGGAACGGGGAGCATATTGATCAATTAAATATGCAAATACCTCAGCAAGTCAAGACAGAGATAAATAAACTGACATAAGCATTACAGTGCCCATTAATGATGCCGTGAAGGGCCCGGCCCATCGGTTTAGTTTTAAATAAATGTTACTTTACCAAAGTCAGTTTATAATGTTGCTAATGACTGGGCTGGGTTGGGGGGGGGGACGTGAGCCAGCATCTCCTGGCTTTCCTCTCCTTTGGGCTGGGGGGCCAGGGAGTGAGGGCCAGGCGTCCGTGGCCTGGAGGCTGGGGGTGGGGGCAGGGAGGGCACTTGGGGCCCAATAGCTGATCACAATGGCCCCAGTTCCCCATTGTCCCAGGGAGAGAGACTTCCTTTCTCAGCTTCCCCAAAGAAAGACCGATTGTTCACGGGGATACTTTGTAGCTCTCTGCCTGCCTCTCGCCCAATGGGGAGTCCAGGCCAGGCCCCTCCATGCGGATACAGTTTCACTGCTCGGCCCCCAGCACTACCTACCTTTTGTCCAGACCTTGACTCTGTGAAAGGCACCTAATTATGACTTAGCTCTTCAGCCTAATGAAATTATCGTCTTGTTCTCTTGCTTCTGTACTGTTGTCAAGACTTTGAAACATGATAGTTTAATTACTGACACCTACCGTAGCTCATTTTATGCATGCAGAGCTAGAACATGCTTGTCTCTGGGAGCCCAACAGGAGCTCCGAGCTGTGCCCTCTTGGCTAGATATGTAGAGGCCTCTTTTCATATGAAAATTTAATACAGCACCAGGTCAGCATGGGCTTCTTTTTTGCTAAGCAGTCCCACATTTAGGCATTTATAACAGAATTATTTCAAATGCTTGGCCATCAGTAAAAGGGCAGGAATCCCACTTACAGAGGGTACCAGAAAAGCAGACCAGCCGGTGAGGTGCTTCCGTGCCCTCCGCCAGGGTGGTCACCAGTGGAACTTCGGCTGCCCCAACACAACGCATGGAGCAAAGTGAGATGTCATTTACCAGAACGGGTGAAAATATTCAGCCGCTGACATTTGGGCTGTTTTTCTACCCTGATAACATCAAAACTTGATAATAGACAGGAGAATGTCAGCTGTCAGTCAGGCCTTTGAAGGCAACACAATGAGTCTGAAGAGCCAGGACAATGGGGCCACAGCCACCTCTCCCTCCCAGCAGCCACTGGCCTTGCCTTCTCCTAGGAACAGAAGTCAGGCCGCCCAAGGTCTCCTTCCTCAGTGGGTCAGGAAGTGCCTGCCCAGGACTCTAC